>NW_023425377.1:75031574-75351522 GCF_014108415.1 Molossus molossus | reverse complement strand
AAGGTCTTAGCCACAGCAATCAGACATGAGGAAAAAATAAAAGAGGTCCAAATTGGAAAGGAGGAAGTGAAACAGTCATTATTTGCAGATGACATAATATTATACATAGAAAACCCCAAAGACTCCATCAAATATCTACTAGACTTAATAAATGAATTTGGAAAATTAGCAGGATACAAAATTAACATCAAAAATCGGTGGCATTCTTACACACCAATGATGAACTCACAGAAAGAGAAACTGAAAAACCAATCCCATTTATCATCATGGCAAAAAAATTAAGATACCTAGAAATAAACTTAACCAAAGAAATAAGGGACCTATTGGCAGAAACCTACAGGGCATTGAAAAAAGAAATAGAGAAAGATATAAAAAATGGAAGCACATACCTTGGGCATGGAATGGAAGAATTAACATCATTAAAATGTCCATACTACCCAAAGCAATCTATAGATTCAATGCAATCCCCATCAAAATACCAAAGACATATTTCACAGAACTATAACAAATACTTCACAAGATCATATGGAACCAAATAGCCACAGCAATTTTGAAAAAGAAGAACAAAGTAGGTGGGATCACAATACCAGTTATCAGGTTATACTACAAAGCCACGGTAACCAAAACAGCGTAGTACTGGCAAAAGAACAGGCATATAGACCAGTGGAACAGAACTGAAAACCCAGGAATGGACCCAAGACAATACGCTCAATTAATATTTAACAAAGGTGGCAAGAGCATACAGTGGACTAATGACAGCCTCTTTAATTAATGGTGTTGGGAAAATTGAACAGCTACATGCAAAAAAATGAAACTAGACGATCAACTTACACTATACACAAAAATAAACTCAAAATGGATAAAAGACTTAAATGCGACCCGGGAATCCATAAAAGTTTTAGAAGAAAATGTAGGCAACAAAATTTCAGACATCCTAGGCAGTAGAATTTTCCATGATACATCACCTAAGACAATAGAAACAAAAGAAAAATGAACACATGGGACTACATGAAACTCAGAAGCTTTTGCACAGCAAAAGAAACAATAATCAAAAAGGAATGGCAACCCACTGTGTGGGAGAACATCATTGTCAATAATATATCAGATAAGGGGTTAATTTTCAATATATATAGAGTGCTCATACAACTACACAAAAGGAAGACAAAGAACCAAATTAAAAAATGGGCAGAGGAGCTGAATATACACCTCTCCAAACAAGACATAAAAATGCCCAAGGGTTATATGAAGTAATGCTCAACAACACTAATCATCAGAGATATGCAAATTAAAACAACTATGAGGCATCACCTCACACCTGTCACAATGGCTGCCATCAACAAATCATCAAATAACAAGTGTTGGCGAGGATGTGGAGAAAAGGGGACTCTAATACACTGCTGGTGGAAATGCAGATTGGTGCAGCCACTATGGAAAACAGTATGGTGTTACCTCAAAGGATTAAAAATTGAACTCTATTTGACCCAGTGATCCCCCTTCTAGGAAAATACCCTAAGAAACCTGAAACACCCATCAGAAAGAATATATGCACTCCCATGTTCATAGCAGCACTATTTACAATAGCTAAGATCTGGAAACAGCCCAAGTGTCCATCAGTAGACGAATGGATCAAAAAACAGCGGTACATATACACAATGTAGTACTATGCAGCTGTAAGAAAGAAAGGTTTCTTATCCTTTGAGACGACATGGAGGGACCTGGAAAGTACTATCCTAAGTGAAATAAGCCAAGCAGAAAAAGACAAATACCACATGATGTCACTTATATACAGAATATAATGAACATAACAATCTTAGGAATATGATAGACCCAGAAATATGGAAGTAGAGCACTGACAGACATCCCTCAGAAGAAGGTGTGGGAGGGTGGGAAGAGCTAAACCACAGAACTTATATGCATGTATGCATAACCAATAGACATGGACAACAAAGCTGGAGACGGGGTAGGGGTGGGATTGGGAGCGGGGTGCTAATGGGGTAAAAAAGGAGAAACATCTGTAACAAAATAATAAATAAATAATTTTTATAAATAAATAAATAAATAAAAAGAACACCAACACCGCAGGAGAAATTTGGCAGCCTCCAAAACAGACTGAGATAACCATAATGGTGAAAGAAAGAAACAAATCCCAAATTAAAGAACAAGAGACCTCTACAGAAGATGAGATAAATAGAAAGTAGTTAAGCAAGTTACCAGAAGTAAAGTTCAAAGCCATAATCTTGAGGACGCTAAACAACATGAATAAGGACATCAACACCACAAATAAAGATATAAAAACACTAAAAACAAAACATTTGGAAATAAAAAATGACAAAGCAGAAACAAAGAACACATTGGAAGAAAAAAACAGCAGACTGGAGGAAGCTGAGAACTGGATCAGTGAACTAGAAGACAGGGTGGAAAAAAAATCAACCAACCGGAAAAAAAGAAAGGAAAAAAAAAACATTAAAAATCAGGAATATAGCTTAAGTGAACTGTGGGTCAACTGGAAATGTAATCACATTCACATCATAGGAGTCCTCAAAAACAAAAGGATGGGCAACGTTAAAGAATATATTTGGGGGGAAAAGGACAAACATCTGTAACAAAAATTAATTAATAAAAAATAAAAGATGGGAGAATTTGGAGGCAGAGAGGTTAACTAAGAGGCTACTATATGAAACCCGATGAGAGAAAATGAAGACATAAATTATTTGGCAGCCTCAGAATAGAGGACATAGAGGTTGGTTGCTGAGGGTCTGGGTTTGGGAGAAACACAGGAATTCTGTATTTGATGTAGTGAGTATGGGGAATGGTGTATAAAACATGATTGAAAGTTGGTTGTGATAACTCAGCTCCAGCTGATTTATCCCAGGATTGCTAATCTCTCTCTCTCTCTCTCTCTCTCTCTCTCTCTCTCTCTCTCTCTCGGCATATAAAAGACAAAAACAGAAAGATAGAAAAAAAAATAATATATTTGAGACAGGGTGGATAGGGAGGAGGGTGTCAATGGGAAATAACAGGAGAAACATCTGTAACAAAAATAAAATTTTTTAAAAATGAAAAAGTATACACATTTAAAAAAAAGAATATATTTGAAGAGATACTGACAGAAAACTTTCCCAATTTGGTGAAGGCAGAAGGTATTCAAGTTCAAAAGAACAGAGATGCCAAAGTAAGAAGCACCCAAACAGGCCCAAACCAAGATGCATAGTATTTAAAATGCCAAAAATTAAAGACCAAGAAAGAATCCTAAAAGCAGCAAGAGATAAGAACAGGTTACTTATAAAGGAACCTCCATAAGGCTCTCAGCTCACTTCTCACAAGAAACATCACAGGCCAGAAGGGAATGCCATGAAATAATCAAGATCTGAATCCAAGAGTACTCTACCAAGCAAGGCTATCATTCAAAATAGAAGGTCAAATAAAGAGCTTCTCCGACAAAAAATAAATAAAAAAAAAATGGCTAAAAGAATACATTAACACAAACCAGCACTGCAAAAAATGTTAAAAGGACTGCTGTAATTAGTAGAAGATATAGGAAGAAAAACATAACCACACTAAGCAAAAGTGGCAATAAATAAGCACATATCAATAATCACCTTTAAAGTAAATGGACTGGATGCTCTGAAAAAAGAACAAAGTAACTGATTGGATAAGAAATCTTGACTCATATATATGTTGTTTACAAGAGACCCACCTCACACACACAAAAAAAAAGAATCACATAGGTTGAAAGTGAAGGGATGGAAAAAAATCTTCCAAGCAAACTGAAAGGGAAAAAGAGCTGGGATATCAATACTCATATCTGATAAAATAAATTTCAAAATGAAAGCCATAACTAGAGACAAAGAAGGCCACTACATAATACTGAAAGGATCTATCCAAGAGGAAGATATAACCTTGGTAAACATATGCACCCAATATAGGAGCACCAAAATATATTTAAAATCTACTGGAGGATTTCTAAGGAGAAATCAACAACAACAACAACAACAACAACAACAACAACAACAACAAAAAACAGTCATAGCAGGGGACTTCAACACCTTGCTGACATCATGAATAGATCCTCTAAACAAAAAAATTAAGAAGGAAACAGAGGCTCTAAATGAAGCACTACATCTAATGGATTTAATAGATATCTACAGAAAATTATACCCAAAACAATAGAATTCACATTCTTCTCAAGTGCACATGGGCATTCTCAAAGATAGACCACAAGTTAGTGCACAAACTAAGTCTCTAAAAGTTCAAAAAGATTAAAATTACATCAAGTATCTTCTCAGATCACAATGGCATGAAACTAGAAATCAAATGCAACAAGAACATGTAAAGACATATGAAAACATGGAGGCTAAATAGCATGTTTATTAAACAATGAATGGATTACTGAGGGGATCAAGGAAGAAATTAAATATTTCCTGGAAACCAATGAAAATAAACACACCAGCCCTGGCTGGTTTAGCTCAGCGGTTAGAGCATCCACCTGCAGTCCGGAGAGACCCGGGTTCGGTTCCCGCTAAGGGCATGTACTTCCATTGCAGTTTGTCCCTGGCCCTGGTTGGTCGTGCGGGTGGCAGCCACTCGATGTGTCCCTTTCACATCGATGTTTCCCTCTCTCTCTCTCTTCCTCTCTCTCCCTCCCACTCTTTCTGTGCAAAAAATGGAAAATGTCCTTGGGTGAGGATTAAGAAAAAAAAAAAGAAAAAGAATATAAACACACCAAAAAAAAAAAAAAAAAATCTATGGGATGCAGCGAAAGCAGTTCTGAGAGGGAAGTTCATAGCACTACGAGCCCACCTAAAGAAACAAGAAAAAGTTCTAATTGACTATCTAACATCACAACTTAAAGAACTAGAAAGCAAAGAAAAATAAAGCCTCAGAGCAAATAAAAGGAAGGAAATAGTAAAGATAATAGGAGAAATAAATGATATAGAAACCGAAAAAACAATCAAAGGATCAATGAAACAAAGAGCTGGTTTTTCTAAAAGATCAACAACATTGATAGACCCTTAGCTACACCCACCAAGAAACAAAGAGAGATAACCCAAATACACAAAATCAGAAATGAAAGAGGAGAAGTAACAACTGGAGAAAAATTTGTAACAAAAATAAAGAAATAAATTTAAAAATTAAAAAACTAATGGACATTGAAAAAAGAAATACATATAAAGAGTGGAAGCACATACCTTGTGGTCATTCTGACAGGTGTGAGGTGATACCTCATAGTTGTTTTAATTTGCATCTCTCTGATAATTGGAGATGTTGAGCATTTCTTCATATGGCTCTTGGCCATTTGTATGTACTTTTTGGAGAGGTGTCTATTTAAGTCTTCTGCTCATTTTTTAATTGGGTTTTTTGTTTTCCTTTGGTTGAATTGTATGAGCAATCTATATTTTAGAAATTGACCCCTTATCTTATGCATCATTGCTGATTATGGTCTCCCATATAGTGGGATCCCTTTCCATTTTGATGGTTGTTTCTTTTGCTGTGCAGAAGCTTTTCAGTTTGATGTAGTCTTATATGTTCATTTTTTCCTTTGTTTTTCCTGCCTTGGGTGTTGTATTGGTGAAAATTCTGCTGTGTATGATGTCGGAGATTTTGTTGTTGACATTTTCTTCTAGAATTTTTATGGATTCACGAGTAACATTTAATATACCTAGGAATCAACTTAACCAAAGAGATAAAAGACCTATTCGCAAGCATATACCTTGTTCATGAATTGGAAGAATTAACATCATTAAAATGTCCATACTACCCAAAGCAGTCTACAGATTCAATGCAATCCCCATCAAAACACCAACGACATACCTCACAGTACTAGAGTAAACACTCCAAAAGTTTATAAGGAACCAAAAAAGACCCCAAATAGGCACAGCAATCTTGAAACAGAAGAACAAAGTTGGAAGGGTCACATTACCACATTTCAGGTTATATTACAAAGTCACTGTAATCAAAACAACCTGGTACTGGCACAAAAACAGCCAGATAGATCAATGGAACAGAATAGAGAACCCAGAAATGGACCCAAGACAATATGCTCAATTAATATTTGACAAAGGTGGCAAGAACATACAGTGGAGTCAAGACAGTCTCTTCAATAAATGGTGTTGGGAAAATTGGACAGCTACTTGCAAAAAAATGAAGCTAGAACACCAACTTACTCCATACACGAGAATAAACTCAAAATGGATAAAAGTCTCCTGTGAATTTGAGAATGAGCCAGAGGCTTGCGGGGGCCACAATGTCACAAAGTTTGTGGATTGTAGGGTTTTCTATAAATAGTCATGCATTTTACAGTCCAGTTCTTAAATCCAAGATGGAAAATAAATTCCTATAAAGATGAAAATTTTGTGTGGCACAATCGTGGAATAATTATTATAAAACAGACTTCAAGAATATTTTCAAATGTATACCTTTATAATAAAAGGATTCTGTTAATAGAAAATTTTTTCTGAATATGTATTTATTGGTAGAAGTTGAAACACTCATCAGAACTAACTTACCAATACAAAGTCTCACTTGTGTGATATAAAGAGACATGCAAGAATTTCCATAGGTTTGTGATACAAAAAATTTATATAACTAATATAAAATACATATATAATATAAAATGTAAAATAAATATTTAATATATAAATAAATATTATATTAATCTATAAATGTGTTAAATATATTTTTTACATTTGTTAAATTAAAATTAAAATATATAAATATAAATTTATAAATCAAATAAAATGAAATCTCCCTCACATAATAATGTGCATTGGTAAAATGTTTAAGGTTGATGTATGTACTTCACTAAGAGGCTGAAACACAACTTTGTGGTAAACAAGTAAATTTCATAGGGAATGTGTACAGTATCTTTAGGTAAGCTTTTAAGAACACTGTTTATGAATATGTAAATCAACAATGACAAAAAAACATGCCAACCACCCTGCAGTGTGTCTCACTGGTTAACCATTGATTCATGCATCAAGAGGTCACTGATTCTATTCCTAGTCAGGATACATGTCTAGGTTGTGGGCCAAATCCGCAGTGTATGTCATGCAGGCCGATCAATATTTTCTCTCATCAATGTTTCTGTCTTTCTTTTCCTCTCACTTCCTTTCTCTCTCTCAAAAAAAAAAAAAAATCAATAAAGGAAAAAATTAGAAAAAAAATAAAAGTTTTGGACTGTTTGCTTCAGCAGTTAGAGTGTTGGCCTGCCGACCAGCAAGTCCTGGGTTCAGGTTCCGAATAGGGCACGTACCTAGATTGCAGTGTGTCACCGGCGCTGGTTGGGGTTGTGAGGGTTGTCAATGTGTCTCTCTCATGTCGATGTTTCCCTCTCTCTCTTCCTTCTTCTCTCCCTCCTGCTCTACCTGAAGATAAATGCAAAAATATCCTCAGGTGAAGATAAAAAATATATATAGAAAAAAAAACATGCCAAGCAAATTGATGACACTGGTTATGTTTGGTGTAAGAATTAATAGAACAATGGGATCAAATTAGGAAACTAAAAAAAGTCAAAATTTATTAGTAAAGTCCCAAGTCTCTACACAACATGAGATCTGAAGCAAATATTGTTAAATGTTTCTATTTTAATGTGGGTGGTGGGTATTAATGATAGTAATAATAGGTAATATCAATGGAGTATTACCCAAGTATTGGGCAGTATTCTACAGCAGTGTTTCTCGATCCCAGTTGTGCACTAATAAAACCAAGAATCAAACATGTACAGATGCTGCATAAATTGGTTCTAGGCTGAGGCTACAGTATTTGCATATTTCAAAGTAACCACAAGAAAATATCAGTCAACTGGAAATAAAAACCACTGGTTTAAGCAATTTAAATGATTTCTAAAAATTTTTCTTACAATAATCTTATCATGTAGGTTCAATTATTATCTCAATTTTACACATGAGGAAACTGCCCAGATGCATTTACATTGTTCTAGTTTGCATTTTTCCCTCAATTAAATCATAGTGTGAACTGCCAAAATAATAAACTTTTAGGTATCTGAAATAAGAGAACTACAATCCCTGTATCAGGAAAACTTGACATGGAAATTTGTTATCTAGACATGAGAAGTCTGCATCTTAAACCTGGGAGTGAGACCTCCTCAGTGCTAATCCCTCAGCTGTAAATAGAAAAACAAAACCAACAGACATATGAAAAGGTGCTCAACATCACTAACCTTCAGGGAAACGCAAATCAGAATCACGGCAAGATATCATCTCACACCTATTAGAATGGATATTATAAAAAAAAAGAAAAGACAAACCTGGCCTGTGTGACTCAGTGGATTGAATGAAGCCCATGGACTGACAGGTGGAGGTTCAATTCCCAGGATCCCCAGTATGAGGTAGACAGGTGAAGTCAATTAATGTTTCTCACATATATGTCCCTTTTTTCTTTTAATTAATGAATTTATTTATTTTTGTTACAGATGTTTCTCCTTTTTCCCCCACTGATTCCCTCTCCCCCTCCCTCACTGCCCTGTCCCCAGCTTTGTTGTCCATGTCCATTGTTCATGCATACATGCATATAAGTTCTGTGGTTTATCTCTTCCCCACCACCCCCTCTTCTGAGGATTGTCAGTCTGTACCCCACTTCCATGACTCTGGGACTACCCCATTCCTCAGACTGTTATGTTCATTGTATTCCACAAATAAGTGAGATCATATGATACTTGTCTTTCTCTTTGGCTTGTTTCACTAAATATAATACTTTCTAGGTCCCTCCATGTTGTCTCAAAGGATAAGAGATCTTTCATTCTTACAGCTGATTCCACTGTGTGCATGTACCACTGCTTTTTTACCCATTCATCTACTGATGGACATATGGGCTGTTTCCAGTTCTTAGCTATTGTAAATAGTGATGCAACAAACATGAGGGTACATGTATTCTTTGTGACAGGTTTTTCAGTCTTCTTAGGGTATATTCCTAGAAGTGGGATTACCGGGTCAAATGAAAGTTCAATTTTTAATTTTTTGAGGTAACACCATATTGTTTTCCATAGTGGCAGCACCTGTCTGCACCACCATCAATGTACTAGAGTCCCCTTTTCTCCACACCCTCGTCAACACTTGTTGTTTGACGATTTGTTGATGGTGGCCATTCTGACAGGTGTGAGGTGATACCTCATAGTGCTTTTAATTTGCATCTCTCTGATGATTAGTGATGTTGAGCATTTCTTCAAATGCCTCTTAGCCATTTGTATGTCCTATTTGGAGAGGAGTCTATTTAGTTCCTCTGCTCATTTTTTATTTAATTAATTAATGTATTTATTTATTTTATTAATTTATTTATTTTTGTTACTGATGTTTCTCCTTTTCCCCCCACTGATTCCTGCCTCTCCCTCCCTCCCCGCCCTGTCCCCAGCTTTGTTGCCACTGTCCATTATTCATGCGTACATGCATATAAGTTCTGTGGTTTATTTCTCCCCCACCACCCCCTTTTCTGGAGATTGTCATTCTGTACCCCACTTCCATGTCTCTGGGACTACCCCATTGCTCAGACTGTTATGTTCATTATATTCCACAAATAAGTGAGATCATATGATACTTGTCTTTCTCTGTTTGGCTTGTTTTGCTTAGGATAATACTTTCCAGGTCCCTATGTATCATCTCAAAGGATAGGAGTTCTTTCTTCCTTACAGCTGCATAGTATTGTGTATATGTACCACAGCTTTTTTATCTATTCATCTACTGATGGACACTAGGGCTGTTTCCAGATCTTAGCTATTGTAAATAGTGCTGCTACAAACATGGGGGTACATATATTCTTTCTGATTGATGTTTCATTCCTCTTCATTCTTCACATATGAAATTTATTTCTTTTGATTTGTTTTAATTTATTAATTTATTTTTGATACAGATGTTTCTCCTTTTTTCCCCACTGATTTCCTTCTCCCCCTACCTCCTCCCCCTGTCCCCAGCTTTGTTATCCATGTCCATTGTCCATTGTTCATGCACACATGCATATAAGTTCTGTGGTTTATCTTTTGATTTGTTTTAAATTGAGTTGGCAGAGTATCTGGGATCCTTTGTACATCATAATAAATGCATGAGAGATTCTCCTCAATGATTCTGGGATCCAGGTGAAATGCACAATTCTCTTAGTATATACTTAACTTTACATTTTCCCCATGGTTTTAGGGTATTTTCCATGCAAATTTTACATCTGTCAAAATTATTAATTTAAGTCATTTCTGAGGATGCAGTTCACTAGTTTTCTGTTTTTGATTTTATTGGAATCCCCTGGAGTTTTATAAATACTGAGGACTGGGTCTGTTGCAGGAGTTCATCAAGAAGATATAACTGCCAGTGGACACTAGAGCTGGACCTGGAGAATCAGAGACTCCTTGTCCTTGGAATGTATCTTTCACTTGCCTATCCTGCACTAGAAGCTGGCCCTAGTATATAGCCTTGAGCTACTCATGTGTTGTTGAGACCATCTTGATGTTATACATGACTGAGCACAGTTAAGGCCTTTACTGCATATAAATTTAAGATTCGGTGGGCAGGTGGGTAGATCTACTTGTCCTGTGGGTGCCAAGACAAGCCTCATATGTAAATTCTCTGGCTTATGAAAACTGCCACCTACCAATCTGGAGTGAGCTGCTCTTTTGTTTAGTCTCTCCTTGCCCTCCATGCCTGAGGGCCAGTTCAAATTTCACCTGAAATTTCCTTAGATTGTGAATCAACAGGGTGTCCCTTGTCAAATATCTGTTGACTGTATATGCCGTGGTTTATTTCTGGGTCCTTGATTCTGTACCATTGGTCTCTGTGTCCATTTTAAATCCAATCCTACATCCTATTGGGGCTGATATTGGTAGTTCCTGCTCTTCTTCTTTGCACTAAGCTGTGTCTTTGTGTCTAAGCTTTGCCATTCTCTGGGTGGGGTGAAAATAAACCAGGTCCTTCCTGTTGTGCACTAAAGTGCTGGAAGTGAAGAAGCGGGTGGCTCACTCTGCTTTCCCTTCTTCCACAATGATAACAACAATTTCTAGCTCAAAAGTTCCCTCTTGTTGCTAAGTAGCACTGGCATGGGTGATGGCATGATGCAGGCACAATGAAGCTCCTCTCCTTTTGTGTGGTTGTTCTCAGGTGTTTTGTTCCAGTGTGTTGCTGAAGTTTCTTAAGTGGACTCCTGAGCTTTCCCAGAGCTGTTTTTGTCATTGTTGTTCTTTGTGGCAGAACAGGCTGGTGTCTCCTACTTCACCATCTTAGTTTTGCTACATTTTCTTTCTATCCATTAATGACAGACCAATGTCTAAATTCCTCCTCCAGAGTTCTCTGAGCCAGGAGGACGGCATGAGTGGGATGTGGGAGGTTGCAAAGTACTATCATGTCTATACTCACTTTATCAGCTGAAACTAGCCTCAACCACATTTATTTACATTTTGGGATATGTGAACACAAAGGAACCTAAAGAAAATATCCTAGAATAGGATGAGCTCTTCTCAATGACAGGAATCAAAGGCCACTGGGACATTTGTTGAATCTGGGCACAGAATGGGTGCCATTTGGTGCGGTGTCAGTGGAGGGACCCAGGTGATGGAAAAGAAAAACCATGCTGTAAGTCCTGAAGAAACATGGTGGGTTCTGCAGAAACATCAAATCAGAGGCAATTTCTACTCATATGCCAGGAAATCTGCAGGACATTTTGCTGAGAACATAGTGGTGTGATGAGTTGTGGATGACACTGGGAAGCAGAGACCTCTCTCCTGTATTGTAGTGCTTAGAGACCAATGTCCTGATAGCAGGTGAGGCCTGCATGGTGGCCAGACTCTCTGATGCTCCCACTGACCTCTGCCTCTATATTCATGCTGTTGTGCAGACCCATGTTCTGGAGTGTCTTGGGCCTATTGACTTGCTTCCATCCAACACAACTTGGCAAAACTAATCAGATGTCACTTCTATATTTGGGTACTATATGATGTTATATTCCTGGAGCTTGTCTCTCTGTCACCTATCTTAATGGGAACCAACAGACATGAGTGAGTTTTTCTGAGATAGACTCATATGGCAGAGAACTGAGGAAGGCCTGTGGTCAAGGGCCCATGAGGAACTCCATCCTTCCAAAAGTGAGTGGGCTTGGAAACAGGTCTCTTCAGATTCAAACTTTGCGGGAATGCAGCCCTAGCTAACACTTTGATTGCACACTGGCTGGGTACCCAGTTTTATTTAGGAGAAGTAGCAAGTTATAAAAATGTTTATGAGAGTCAATAGTGTTTTAGTATACCAACAACAATAAAAGAGAAAAATCCCAATTTGGACTGTCATTAAATTAAGCAAAAAAAACACCCTAAATTTAGAATTCTACACCTAAAACCTATATAATTGTACTAATGAATGGCAACTCCAATAAATTCATTAAAAAAGTAAGGGGAAAAGGGAATTAGAAATATACATGCTGCTCTCTGAAAAAAATGGCGGCGGAGTAAACGGAGCTACACAGACCGTCTCCCAGAACCAAACTGGAATTACAACTATAACACAGACAAATTGACGGGAAAAAGCAACAGAAAAGCAGCTTGCGAGGACCACACAACGAGGCACATTGACTCCATCTCGGTAGGCTTCCGAAGGCGCGAGACGGGGGCTGGGAGCCCATGGTTGGCAGCTCGGCAGCAGCCTTAGCTGGGAGCAGCGCCCTCGGGTTACACTCCGAGGCAGCTCCACAGCGCAGAGCGAGACAGAGGCTAAAACAGCCACAGCCACTCACCTTGGGCTCCAGCGGAGGGAGGGCAGACTGGACTGGAACTGTGTCGGGACACTCGGGGTTTGGAGGGCGCTCAGAACTTTGGCTGAGTGCAGCCACTCAGGACAGTGGCCACATTGCTCCTTCCCAGGGCTATGAGAGAGGCAGCAGCGCCTCCCTTGGAGATCCAACCCCACCCTGTGGGCCATTGAAGTGCTAATTGAGGCTCACTAACAACCAGCAACTGCCCCACCCTCATGAAAGCCCCTTGGCCTAGCACCAGAGGGAGTTTTTCAATCAACTGACAACCCAAAACTCATCAAGTAACCTAGACTGCTAGCCTCCAGGCAAAAAGCTAGAGGATAACAGTACCTTTCCTGGGCTGGCAACTTTAACCAGGAAAGTAAGACTTGATTGACAGTGGTGTTCAACGTGGGACCTCCCTCGCTCATCAAAACACAGGAGAGGGAGCCACAAACAGCAGAACACCAACACCCAAAGGGAGAACTTGACAGGCTCCAAAGCCCACAGTGATAGCCAAAATGGTGAAACACAGAAACAGAAGCCAAATGAAAGAGCAAGAGACCTCTAACGAAGATGAGATCAATGTGGAGCAATTAGGCATGTTAACAGAGCTAGAATTCAGAGCCAAGATATTGAGGAAGCTGAACAGCATGAGTAAGGACATAGAGACACTGAAAATAAGCCAATTGGAAATTAAAAACCAACAAGAAGAGAAAAAAAATGACATATAAGAAATGAAAAACACATTGGAAGGTTTAAAAAGCAGAGTAGAGGAAGCTGAGGACCGAATCAGTGAATTAAAAAACAGGGTAGAAAAAATCAATCAATCAGAAAAACAAAAGGAAAAAACTATTAAAAAAAGGAAGACAGCTTAAGAGAACTATGGGACAACTGGAAACGTAATAATATTCGCATCATAGGAGTCCCCGAAGAAGAAGAAAATGAGCAAGGGATAGAGAATATATTTAAAAAAATAGTGAGAGAAAACTTCCCTAATTTGGTGAAGGAAGAAGGCATTCAAGTTCAAGAAGCACAGAGAGTCCCAAGTCAGAAGAACCCAAACAGGCCCACACCAAGACACATAGTAATTAAAATGCCACAAATTAAAGACAAAGAGAGAATCCTAAAAGCTGCAAGAGATAAGCAACAGGTTACCTACAAAGGGAACCCCACAAGGCTCTGAGCGGACTTCTCACAAGAAACACTACAGGCCAGAAGAGAATGGCATGAAGTAATCAAAGTCCTGAAAAACAAGAATCTGAATCCAAGACTACTCTACCCAGCAAGGCTATCATTCAAAATAGAAAATCAAATAAAGAGCTTTCCAGACAAAAAAAAAAGGCTAAGGGAATACATTAGCACCAAACCAGCACTACAAGAAATGTTAAAAGGACTGCTGTAATTAGCAGTAGAAATGGGAAGAAAAATAGAACCACACTAAACAAAAATGCCAATAAATAAGTACATATCAATAATCACCTTAAACGTAAATGGATTGAATGCTCCCATAAAGAGACACAGAGTAGCTGATTGGATAAGAAAGCATGACTCATCTATATGTTGTTTACAAGAGACCCACCTCTCAACAAAAGACTCACATAGGTTGAAAGTGAAGGGATGGAAAAAAATTTTCCAAGCAAATGGAAAGCAAAAAAAAGCTGGGGTAGCAATTCTCATATCTGATAAAATACATTTCAAAATGAAGACCATAACTAGAGAAAAGAAGGCCACTATATAATATTGAAAGGATCTATCCAACAGGAAGATATAACCTTGATAAACATATATGCACCCAATATAGGAGCACCAAAATATATTAAAAATCTTCTGGAGGACTTCCAAAGAGAAATCAACAATACAATCATAGCAGGGGATTTCAACACCCCATTGACAGCACTGGATAGATCCTCTAGGCAAAAAATTAGCAAGGAAACAGAGACTCTAAATGAAGCACTAGACCAAATGGATTTAATAGATATCTAGAGAGAATTACACCCCAAAACTACAGAATACACATTCTTCTCAAGTGCACATGGGACATTCTCAAAGATAGACCACATGATAGGACAAAAACAAATCTCTACAAGTTCAAGAAGATTGAAATCACATCAAGCATCTTCTCAGATCACACTGCCATGAAACTAGAAATCAATTGCAACAAAAACATGCAAAGACATTTCAACACATGGAGGCTAAATAGCATGTTATTAAACAATGAATGGGTCACCGAGGAGATCAAGGAAGAAATTAAAAACTTCCTAGAAACCAATGAAAATGAACACACAACAACACAAAATCTATGGGATGCAGCGAAAGCAGTTCTGAGAAGGAAGTTCATAGCATTACAGGCCTACCTCAAAAAACAAGAAAAATTTCTAATTGACTGTCTAACCTCACAACTTTAAGAATTAGAAAGCAAACAAAAAGAAAACCCCAGAGCAAGTAGAAGGAAGGAAATAGTAAAGATCAGAGCAGAAATAAATGACATAGAGACCAAAAAACAATTCAAAGATTCAATGGAACAAAGAGCTGGTTTTTCGAAAAGATAAACAAGATTGATGGACCCTTAGCTAGACTCACCAAGAAACAAAGAGAGAGAACTCAAATGCACAAAATCAGAAATGAAAGAGGAGAAGTAACAACCAACACCACTGAAATACAAAAGATCATTAACAACTACTATGAACAACTATATAGCAACAAATTCGACAATCTAAGTGAAATGGACAAATTTCTAGAAACACACAGTCTCCCAAAACTATTCCCAGAAGAGATAGAAAACTTGAACACACCAATAACAACTAAGGAAATTGAAGAGGTAATCAAGACTCTCCCATCAAACAAAAGCCCAGGCCCAGATGGCTTCACGGGGAAGTTTTACCGAACATTCCAAAAAGAACTAACACCCATTCTCCTCAAACTATTTCAAAAAATTCAAGAAGAAGGAAGACTTCCAAACACGTTCTATGAGGCCAGCATAATTCTAATTCCAAAACCAGAAAAAGACACTACAAAGAAAGAAAACTACACATAGACGCCAAAATCCTGAACAAAATAATAGCAAATCGGATCCAGAAATACATCAAAAAATTATTCACCATGACCAAGTGGGATTCATTCCAGGGATGCAAGGCTGGTACAATATTCGCAAATCAATAAACGTGATACACCACATAAACAAAATGAAGAATAAAAACCACATGATCATATCAATAGATGCTGAAAAAGCATTCGACAAAATCCAGCATCCATTTCTGATAAAAACGCTCAGCAATGTAGGAATAGAGGGATCATATCTCAACATAATAAAGGCCATATATGAAAGACCTACAGCCAACATCATACTCAATGGACAGAAACTAAAAACATTTCCATTAAAAACAGGAACAAGACAGGGATGTCCACTTTCGCCACTCTTATTTAACATTGTACTGGAAGTCTTAGCCACAGCAATCAGACATGAAGAAAAAATAAAAGGGATCCAAATTGGAAAGGAGGAAGTGAAACTGTCATTATTTGCAGATGACATGATATTGTACATAGAAAACCCTAAAGACTCCATCAAAAATCTACTAGACTTAATAAATGAATTTGGGAAAGTAGCAGGATACAAAATTAACGTCAAGAAATCGATGGCATTCTTGTACATCAATGATGAACTCACAGAAAGAGAAACTGAAAAAACAATCCCATTTACCATCGTGCCAAAAAAATTACGATACCTAGGAATAAACTTAACCAAAGAAGTAAAGAACCTATTTGCAGAAAACTACAGGTCATTGAAAAAAGAAATAGAGGAAGATATAAAAAAGTGCAAGCACATACCCTGTTCATGGATTGGAAGAATTAACATCATTAAATTGTCCATACTACCCAAAGCAATCTATAGATTCAATGCAATCCCCATCAAAATACCAATGACATATTTCATAGAACTAGAAAAAATACTTCAAAAGTTCATATGGAACCAAAAAAAGACCCCGAATAGCCACAGCAATCTTGAAAAAGAAGAACAAAGTAGGTGGGATCACAATACCAGATATCAGGTTATACTACAAAGCGACTGTAACCAAAACAGCCTGGTACTGGCACAAGAACAGGCATATAGACCAGTGGAACAGAACTGAAAACCCAGAAATGGACCCAAGGCAATACGCTCAATTAATATTTGACAAAGGTGGCAAGAGCATACAGTGGAGTAAAGACAGTCTCTTTAATAAATGGTGTTGGGAAAATTGGACAGCTACATGCAAAAAAATGAAACTAGACCATCAACTTCCACCACACACAAAAATAAACTCAAAATGGATAAAAGACTTAAATGTGACCCGTGAATCCATAAAAATTCTAGAAGAAAATGTAGGCAACAAAATTTCGGACATCATACGCAGCAGAATTTTCACTGATACATCACCTAAGGCAACAGAAACAAAGAAAAAAATGAACACATGGCACTACATCAAACTAAAAAGCTTCTGCACAGCAAAAGAAACAATCATCAAAATGGAAAGGCAACCCACTGTATGGGAGAACATCATTGCCAATGATGTATCAGATAAGGGGTTAATTTCCAATATATATAGAGTGCTCATACAACTCCACAAAAGGAAGACAAAGAACCCAATTATAAAATGGGCAGAGGAGCTGAATAGACACCTCTCCAAACAGGACATACAAATGGCCAAAAGACATATGAAGAAATGCTCAACATCACTAATCATCAGACAGATGCAAATTAAAACAACAATGAGGTATCACCTCACACCTGTCAGAATGGCTGCCATCAACAAATCATCAAACAACAAGTGTTGGCGAGGGTGTGGAGAAAAGGGACTCTAATACGCTGCTGGTGGGAATGCAGACTGGTGCAGCTGCTATGGAAAACAATATGGTGCTACCTCAAAAAATTAAAAATTGAACTTCCATTTGACCCAGTGATCCAACTGCTGGGAATATACCCTAAGAAGCCTGAAACACCAATCAGGAAGAATATATGTACCCCCATGTTCATAGCAGCACTATTTACAATAGCTAAGATCTGGAAACAGCCCAAGTGTCCACCAGTAGACGAATGGATAAAAAAGCAGTGGTACATATACACAATGGAGTACTATGCAGCGGTAAGAAAGAAAGATCTCTTATCCTTTGAGACGACATGGAGGGACCTGGAAAGTATTATCCTAAGTGAAAGAAGCCAAGCAGAAAAAGACAAATACCACAGGATCTCACTTATATACGGAATATAATGAACATAACAGTCTGAGGAATACAGTAGACCCAGACACATGGAAGTAGGGCACAGACTGACATCCCTCAGAAGAGGGGATGGGGGGGGGGGGGGAAGAGATAAACCACAGAACTTATATGCATGTATGCATGACCAATGGACATGGACAACTAAGCTGGGGATGGGGTGAAGGGGGGTGGGGTGGGGGGTGCCAATGCGGTAAAAAGGTAAAATATCTGTAACAAAAATATAAATAAAAATTCATAAAAAAATAAAAGAAAAAAAGAAATATACATGCTGCAAAGAGCACCTTGCAATACCTATGTCCATAAAAAAAAATAAATAGAAAAAAAAAAAAAAAACCTCAAAGTGGAAAATAGAAAGTTTCTTTTTGGACAAAAATCTTAACTAAGAAAATGGAAATCATTTTAGGTTCTTTTTAGAGAAGGCCTAATTTGCATGATTAATACAATGGATTTTCAAATGTCACAGTTAAAAATTCAGCATTCTATGTTAAGATCCTTGACAGGGGAAATCAGAAGAGAAGTGTACAGATGAGCTTTCTTCTGAAAAGAGGAAAATCCCAGACTCTTCTAAGTACATTCACTGTTCTCCATTTCCTCTTTTGTTAATATTAGAAAATCCTCTGAGATTAGGAAAACATGGACCAATTTTGCTAATTATGAGCTCTGTGCATTGAGCTCTTAGGCCAAATAGGAGTAAATAATTAGCCAGTGCCTTCAGCCCTTCTGGCTGCAAGTCCCAGTTAAGTGTCATAGCTGTGGCTCTTCCTCCCCGAGTTGAGACCTGCAACAGGAGATCTATGCCTGAGTCGTCTTCATGCCAGTCCTGAGAGCAGAGCCGCAGCCTCAGCATTACCAGGCAGGAGAAGGCAGTGGATCCAAACTCCTAGGTCATGGCGCTGCAGAGATACAGCACAAACCAGTGAGTGCCAAAGGGAGACAGTGGATGGAGGAGGAATTATGGAGACGCTTGTATCCTCATTATCAAGGCAGTGGGAGTACTGAGATAGCCAGATAGGAGAGCATCAGTAGGCAAAGTTCCACTCAGAGGCCTATGAAGTGTATGTTATTTTTTCCGTTGGGAGTTTCAGAATCGTCATTCAGAACTCTGATCTTCTCTTATTACCTTTCCTAGCTTCCAAAGGCAATGCCCACACCACAGCAGAAAAAGATCTCTTCATCCCCTAAGCACTCCCAATGATCATGAATAGTATGACTATGGTCATGATGGTGATGAGAGTAATCATACTATCACAAGACTTTTATGAGGGTTTTCTTATGTCTGGCTCAGAGGTATGTGTTATGTAGCTTTAATTTTCACCTGCACCACACCCCAAATCCAGGTGTATACATTATTGTTGTTTTAGAATTGAGGCAAGGAGCACAGTATTCTTACTAAATTTGTACCAAGGTCCTTGGTTAAACAGGAGGGAGTCAGGTTTGGATCTGAGCAGTGAGACCCTATTCACAGGACACAGGATGCAGGACAATGTCTTTCCATAGAATTTAGGTCATGTGGCTACTGAGCTCTTTAAATGTGGCTAGTCCAAACTGTGCATATAAAATGAGGGCAGTTTGAAGATGTACAAGAAAAGGATGTAAAATATCTCAATTGTGTATATTGGTAAAATTATAATGCTTTTGGCACAATGGGTTAAATAAAATACTAAAATTGAAACAGACAAGGGGGAAAAAAAACATCTCTCAGCCGACTTACTCAGTCTTTCCGTTTCTTTCCAGGTCATTCCAGGTAGCTTGCTTGTGGAAGATGACTGAGTCTCATTTATTTCTGATCCCAAGCACCCATACTGTAGTTGGCACAGAGTAGGCAACAGAAACAAACAAAAATATATATACAATTTATTAATCTGTTTTATATTGATTACCCATTGTTAGTTTATAGAAATGCAGCACAGTCCACATGGCTGACACACACTGAGCGCTTTTCTGCCTGGGCTTTTATCCCTTCAAAGGATGTCTGTGTGTCTAAGATATAAATAAGATTCTGTCATTTCCCTTCAAGCATCTTTCCCAGAATCACTAATTCAACCTGGGGAGGGGTTGGTGAGAGCCTCTGATTTGTAGCCAAGTCTGAAGTTGTGGGTAAACTGGGGACCTACTACTTGCAATTGGTATCTGAAGTAGGGGAGAGAGCTATCTTGTGTGACTGAGCCCTAAACCTACTGGATTTGACACTGCAAGCAGATAGTATCAGAACTGAGTTAAACGGATGCTCGGCTGGTGTTATGGAGAGTGGCTTGGCGTGGGGAATCTCCCATACTAACATTTAGTGACCAGAAGTGTCAGAAGTAGAGTGTCCTCTGTAAAGTAAAGGAGACACAGTAGGAAGTGAAACACTGGGCTGGTTTCCTATTCAGGACCAAAGACTTCATTTAATTGTAATGTAGTCATAGTGTCCATGCCCATTAAGGGATTTTTGAGGGAAGTGAGTGCTATAGCAATGGAATTCAGGCAAAGCAATAGTTCCAATGGTCAAGGTGAAGAAGACATGTTTGTCTTTTATTTTTATGGTCAGAAACCTCCCCAAGATTATAGGGGGTGCCTTGTTAAAATTTACTGTAATTTGAGCCCCAGTATTGATTGGGAACATGAAAATTTGCCAGTTGGTGCATTTCAGTTGATGTTAAAGTTGATTCAGAACTGTGCTGATGGGAGCCAACCTGCACCCTTTGATTTATTATTTGTTTGTTTCTTTGTTAATCCTCACTCGAGGATATTTTTTTCATTGATTTTTTTTAAAAAATAAAGAACAGAAGAGAGGGAGGCAGGGAGAGAAAGAGAGAGTGGGGGGAGAAACATTGATGTCAGAAAGACACATTGATTGGCTTCCTCCCACATGTGCCCCAACCTGGCCTGGGATTGGCTGGGAATTTAACCTTCGACCCTTTGGTACATGGGCTAATGTTCTAACCATTGATTTCCTAACACTGCCCAGGGCAGACCCTGCATTTTTGCAACTGAGGTGTGATTGACATATAAAGTTATATTAGTTTCAGGTATACAACATAATGATTCAATATTACATATGTTGCAATGTGATCACCACAATGAGTCTAGTTAACATGTCACCACACATAGTTACACAATTTCTTTATTGTCATGAGAACTTTTAAGATCTAATTTCTTAGTAACTATCAAATATGCAATATAGTGTTTCTATTAATAAAATTTTATTTACAAATGTATTTCATATTTATAAATGGCATGGAATAGTTCAATAATGGTATTCATTTTTTACATTTTTATTGTAGAAAGTATTACGAATGGCCCCCTTTTTCCCCCATTATTCCCTCCTTCCTGCTTCCACCCCCTTCTTGCCTTCCCCAGCCCAATGTCCATGTCAATTGGTGGTGCATATATACCCCAATGTTCATAGCAGCACTATTTACAATAGCTAAGATCTGCAAATAATGCTACTCTAATTTACAAAGAGGGCTATTGGAACTAAGCTAGAATCTTTATATTCTTTCTCTAAAGAATGCTAGAAATTTTGAATTTTTAATCTAATTTTTCAGCCAGTAATATAAAGGACTGTAAAGTAAGAATTTTATGGAGGCAAATATAGAAACAACCTGTGTATATACATCAGTATTAAATTGTTATTTGCTTGAAAATATGCTTCCTTTTCATAGAACTTGGTCTATCATACCACTATTTTTCAAATCTTCCTTACTAGTTCCCATATATTTTTAAAAAATTTTAAATTACAATTTACATTCACTAGTATTCTGTACTAGTGCAGATGTATAGCAAAGGGGTTAGGAAATTATGTAATTAACAGAGTGGTTCCCTCCATTGTGTCACGTACCAACCTGGCCCCATACATACTAATCACAATACCATTGACTCTAGCCCTGGCCAGTTTGGCTCAGCAGTTAGAGCGTCGGCTTGCGGTCCAGGGATACCGGGGGGTCGGTTCCCACTGTGGGCGCGTACCTTGGTTGCAGTTTGTCCCCGAACCTGGTTGGGTTGTGCTAGTAGCAGCTACTCAAGGTGTCTCTTTCACGTCAATGTTTCTCTCTCTCTCTCTCTCTCTCTCTCTCCCCCACCCACTCTATCTGAACGAAAAATGAAAAAATGTCCTCAGGTGAGGATTAAAACAAAACAAAAACAAAAAACAATACTATTGACTCTGTTCCAATGCCATAAGCTACACCTCTGTCACTATTCTGTAGCTACCAATTTGTACAGATTAATCCCTTCACCTTCTTCACCCAGTGTCCCAACCCCTACCCCTCTGATAGCTATCAGTCTATTCTCTGTATCTTTGAGTCTCTGATGGAGAAACAGTGACTCTGAGCTAGCTCAGCCAGTTTATTATTAAGCCAATTGAAGGGGTGGGGGTTGGGGGTTCAAAACCTTTATTATTCTCAAACACCAAATGTTTCCTTAGGCCTCTGAGCTCAAAATCCAAATTGTCCATACATTCCTGCCCACGGCTCAGGAAGCTCCTATGTGGGCTTTGCCGACACACAGGAAGAACAAGAGATCTCGAGCAGAATGTTTCTGCGTGGGACTTGCCAGAACGCAGGCTCAACAAGTGGCCTTGGGACTAAAGGCTCCTGGGCAAGTCCATGCAAACACCACAGGAACAAGAGACCTTAGCTCAACTGCCCTCCACAGTTCATTAGAATCCACATACAAGTAAAATTATATGGTATTTGTCCTTCTCTGTCTGACTTATTTCACTTAGCTTAATACCCTCTAGATCCATCCATTCTGTCACAAAAAGTAACATTTTATTCTCTTTTAGGGCCAGGTAGGATTCCACTGTGTATATGTACTACAGCTTTTTATCCACTCTTCAGTAATGGGCACTGGGTTGCTTGACATTTATTTTTAAGTGGAGTACCCAGGTCTTATCACTTAGCCCAGATATGAGGAGAAGGAGAAGAGAAAGAGAAGTGGTTTAAAAACTGTGAGTAGTCAAATATCACACACATAAAATGGACTCAGACACTTTATTACATAGCTCTTATAGCATGATTATAAAGAGCATAATTCAAGGGAATTTCCTGCACTGCATTTGGATAAAATAAAGTACATTTGACTGCTTATTAGTGTCCTTAAACCAAGGACACTATTTTTTAAAAGAAAAGGATAGTTCTTTCTTTTTCTTCCTTCACAGGAAGGTACTAATATGTTAGTGTGTTTATGGATTTATACATTTCTAAATAATCTTACTCCTCTGATTATTTCAGCCCATTTTTTTTAAAGTCAGGCAATGTAGTAACACATTAATGGAGCAAAATGCAATATGAAAATCGTTCGAAGAATGTTTGTCATAACCAAGAAGAGTTACTAAAGGAGTATAATTTTAAAATGTGAATACTTTATTCATGAATTGCTTACATTCAAAATATAGACACACTGATGTGCTTGTTTCCTTTATACCAACTCTCATGTATTTTCCAAAAGGTGTCTCTGCCATGTGGAACCAGAGAATCTAACAGGTCCATTGGAATTTTTCCTTCTGGGGTTCTCAGATGATCCAGAACTGCAGCCTCTAATATTCAGCCTGTTTCTGTCCATGTACCTGGTCACTATGTTGGGGAACCTGCTCATCATCCTGGCCATCAGCTCTGACTCCCACCTGTACACCCCCATGTACTTCTTTCTCTCCAACCTGTCCATAGCTGACATTGGCTTTATTTCTACAACTGTCCCAAAGGTGATTTTGGACATTCAAAGTCATAGCAGAGTCATCTCCTATGCTGCCTGCCTGATTCAGTTGTCTTTTTTCAATTTTTTTGGATGTTTGGACAGTGCACTCCTAACTGTGATGGCCTATGATAGGTTTGTGGCTATTTGTTATCCCCTGCACTACTCAGTCATCATGAACCCACACCGCTGTAGCCTGCTGCTTCTGGGGTCTTTTGTGATCAGCCTTTTGGACTCCCAACTGCACTGCTTGATGATATCACAGCTTTCCTTTTGCACAAATATGGAAATTCCTCATTTCTTCTGTGACCCTCCTCAACTCCTCAAGCTTGCTTGTAATGATACTTCTACTAATAAAATATTGGTCTATTGCATTGGGACCATCTTTGGTGGTATTCCAATCTCAGGAATTATTTTCTCTTACTATAAAATTGTCTCCTCCATTCTGAGAATCTCATCATTAGGTGGAAAGTATAAAGCCTTCTCCACCTGTGGTTCTCACCTGTCAGTTGTCCCCTTATTTTATGGAACAGGCCTTGTGATGTACTTTGGCTCTGTTGTCTCACATTTCCCCAGGAAGGCTGCAGGGGCCTCAGTGGTGTATGCCGTGATCACTCCTCTGCTGAACCCTTTCATCTACAGTCTGAGGAACAGGGACATCAAGAGGGCCTTGCAAAGGCTCCTCCACAGAACAGCCTAGTCTCAGTACTTAGGCCATTGTGGGTATCTTTGTTGTTGTTTTTTTATTTATTATCATCGTTATTTTTGTCTCCATAGGTGTGAAATGACTGCAAAACCAAACATGTGGAATTGGCAAACATAAATCTTTGTAACACAATTTTTATGACTCATGATTTACATTTTTCTTTATCTGTAATATCTGGAAATTGCTTATTTTGGCACATCTTTGATGGGATTAATAGTGTGTTCTGAATCCTGTGTATATCCAAATCACACCTGATTATTACAACTGTGAAATTTTCTTATCACCTGTGACCATGGCATCCTGTAAAAATTCACAACTCTCTTTCAATGTGTATATTATATATATGCGTGTGTGATTTTCAACTATTTTAGCTGTCCATGTCTATTTTTCATAGAACTTTAACTTCAATGAAATCTATTAGTGCAGGTTGTGTGAGAGAATGTGTGTCACTGATGCTTATTCTAGGCTTCCTATCTGAAGCATCTGATGAGCATTACAAATCTTCCTGCCAGAGTCCCATCAATCCACATTGAGATTTAATTGGATTGGAGAGTAAAAAGAGCATAGTGTTTTTAACAGCACCCCAGGTGGGTCTAATGTGTAGCCACAGTGGAGAAATACTGAGTTTTGTCACACTTTTTATTAGAAAATGATGTGTATGTCTTGGGTTCTTCACTGGTTATGATCAGATCTTGAAAATCTTAAAGTGATCAGAGTCACAAAGGAGAAGACATAGAAGTATTTGCCTTAGTACCAGTCAATGTGATTTCTTCCCTTATGTTCCTGGTAATATTTGTTCACATATCTTCTCCTGCCACACTTTACAGCTGTCCCTCTTTACTGGATGTTAAGCTATTGTTTTTCTGCTCAAATTTACCCTTTTATACTTTCTGTTTAATGCTGTGGTGTGGGATCTTGTTTTCCACCTGGTTTCTCTTAAGGTTCTTGAAGTAATAGTCAGTAAAGGGCCCATGTACCAACATTTCTTTTTTCCCCTAGCCTATGCAGTTGTCACTACATCCTGAAGTTATGACACCATATTACCATGTTTTTCATTTATGACTTTCAACATTCAAAAGTACATAATCATAATCATACCTATATTAAATTATCATTATTAAAAATGACCAGTGTGGTTTCTGTCTCCTTGATTGAACCCTCATTAATAAATCATAATACGAGGAATAAAACTATGGTGAGTTACAATAGGAAGAATGCAAAGTGACCTCAGGACAAAAAGGTGATTGTAAAACCTTCCATGTGCAAGGTTTTTGTTTGCTTGTTTGTGTTTTGAGAAGCTGGTGATGTGAAGGGTTGAAGACTGTGCTGGAAAACAGAGATATTTCGAGTGTCTTGTGCTCAGAGCCCAAATTTCTGTTGGATACTGAGGACTTTCTGGTTGGCAGCTTCTAAGATGCTTCCAATATCCTCTGCCTCCTGTATTTGGCCTTTGTATATACTCATCTGCATGTGGGCTGGACCCTGTGACTTACATGAAATAAATAAAATATAAAAAAAGATTGGGCTGTAATTCCAACATTAATGTATAAATAGACTCAGGCTTTCAACTACCAGTCTTATTCTACTCTCTCACCAGGTCATTCTGATAAAAGATACCTGCCTTGTTTTCAGCAGGTCACTGGAGAAATTCATATGGCAAGAAGCTGGGGTATGTCTTTGGACAGCTGCCCATGAGGAACCAGATCCTGCCAAAGCCATGTGAGTGAGCTGAAATTGGATCCTCCTCTAGTGAAGACTTGAGATCACTTCAGGCCAGAAAGGTCTGGCATAAAGTATTAAAAGTGATGAAAAGCAAGGACCTACAACGAAGACTACTATATGCAACAAGATATCTTTTAAAATTGAAGAAGAAATAAAGAGTTTCTCACACAATAAAAAGCTAGAGGAGTTCATTACCTCCATACCAGTATTGTAATAAATGTTAAAGGGTCTTCTTTTAAAAGAAGAGAAATAAGAAGAAGGAGGAGGAGACAGAGAAAAATAGTTGAAAGAATAAAATGACCAAGGAGGGAAAAGGAGAAACATCTGTAACAAAAATTAATTGTGAAAAATTAAAAAGAATATATTTTAAAGAATAAAATGGAAATAAGTATATACCTATCAATAATCACTTTATTTTTTTCATTTATTTATTTTTTTATTAATTAATTTTTGTTACAGATGTTTCTCCTTTTCCCCCCAATGAATCCCCCCTCCTCCTACCTCCGGGCCCTTTACCCAGTTTGTTGTCCATGTCCACTGTTCATGCATACATGCACGTAAGTTCTGTGGTTTATCTCTTCCACACGACCCCCCTCTTTAAGGGATTGTCAGTCTGTACCCCACTTCCACGTCTCTGGGACTACCCCATTCCTCAGACTGTTATGTTCATTACATTCCACAAATAAGTGAGATCATATGAAACTTGTCTTTCATGTCTAGCTTGTTTCACTTAGGATGATACTTTTCAGGTCCCTCCATGTAGTCTCAAAGGATAAGAGATCTTCCTTTCCTACAGCTGTGTAGTACTCCATTGTGTATATGTACCACCGCTTTGTTATCCATTCGTCTACTGATGGACACTTGGGCTGTTTCCAGATCTTAGCTATTGTAAATAGTGCTGGTACAAACATGGGGGTACATATATTCTTTCTGATTGGTGTTTTAGGCTTTTTAGGGTATATTCCTAGAAGTGGGAACACTGGGTCAAATGGAAGTTCAATTTTAAATTTTCTGAGGTAACACCATATTGTTTTCCGTAGTGACTGCACCTGTCTGCATTCCCACCAGCAGTGCACTAGAGTCCCTTTTATCCACACCCTCGCCAACGCTTGTTGTTTGATGATTTGTTGATGGTGGCCATTCTGACAGTTGTGAGGTGATACCTCATGGTTGTTTTAATTTGCATCTCTCTGATGATTAATGATGATGAGCATTTCATCATATGTTTCTTAGCCATTTGTATGTCCTGTTTGAAGAGGAGTCTATTTAGTTCCTCTGCCCATTTCTTAATGGGATCCTTTATCTTCCATTTGTGGAGTTGTATGAGCACTCTATATGTATGGGAAATTAACCCCTTATCTGAGATATCGTTGGGAATTATGCTCTCCCATACAGTGGGTAGCCTTTCCGTTTTGATGATTGTATCTTTCACTGTGCAGAAGCTTTTGAGTTTGATGTAGTCTCATGTGTTCATTTTCTCCTTTGTTTCTATTGCCTTAGGTGATGTGTCAGTGAAAATTCTGCTGCGTATGATGTCTGACATTTTGTTGCCTGCAGTCTCTTCTAGGATTTTTATGCATTCATGAGTTACATTTAAGTCTTTTATCCATTTTGAGTTGATTCTCGTGGAGGGTGTAAGTTGATGGTCAAGTTTCATTTTTCTGCAAGTAGCTGTCCAATTTTCCCAGCACCATTTGTTAAAGAGGCTGTCCTTACTCCACTGTATGCTCTTGCCACCTTTGTCAAATATTAATTGAGCATATTGCTTTGGGTCCATTTCTGGATTCTCTGTTCTGTTCCTGGGTCCATTTCTGGATTCTCTGTTCTTTTTTTTTTTTTTTTTCCTCATTCGAGGACATTTTTCCATTTTTTGTACAGACAGAGTGGGAGGGAGAGAGAGAAAGAGAGAGAGAGAGGGAAACATCGATCTGAAAGGGACACATCGAGTGGCTGCCACGGGCACGACCAACCAGGGCCGGGGACAAATTGCAACCGAGGTACATGCCCTTAGCCGGAACCGAACCCGGGTCTCTCCAGACCGCAGGTGGATGCTCTAACCGCTGAGCCAAACCGGCCAGAGCTGGATTCTCTGTTCTGTTCTACTGGTCTATATGCCTGTTCTTGTGCCATTACCAGGCTGTTTTGAATACAGTGGCTTTGTAGTATAACCTGAAATCTGGTATTGTGATCCCTCCAACTTTGTTCTTCCTTTTCAGGACTGCTGTGGCTATTCAAGACGTTTTTTGGTTCCATATGAACTTTTGAAGTAATTGTTCTAATTCTGTGAAGTATGGCGTTGGTATTTTGAAGGGGATTGCATTGAATCTATAGATTGCTTTGGGTAAAATGGACATTTGAATGCTGTTAATTCTCCCAATCCATCAACAGGGTATGTGCTTCCACTTTTTTATATCTTCCTCTATTTCTTTTTTCAATGACCTGTAGTTTTCTGAGAATACCTCCTTTATTTCTTTGGTTAAGTTTATTCCTAGGAATCTTAAATTTTTTTGCCACAATGGTAAATGGGATTGTTTTCTTAGTTTCTCTTTCTGTGAGTTCATCCTTGGTGTATAAGAATGCCATCGATTTCTTGACGTTAATTTTGTATCCTGCTACTTTGCCAAATTCATTTATTAAGTCTAGTAAACTATCCATGGAGTCTTTGGGGTTTTCTATGTATAGTATCATGTCATCTGCAAATAATGACAATTTCACTTCCTCCTGTCCAATTTGGATCCCTTGTATTTTTTCTTCCTGTCTGGTTGCTGTGGCTAAGACTTTCACTACTATGTTAAATAGGAGTGGCAAAAGTGGGCATCCTTGCCTTGTTCGTGTTCTTAAGGAAAATGCTTTTAGTTTTTGCCCATTGTGTATGATGTTGGCAGTAGGTCTTTCATATATGGCCTTTTTTATGTCTAGATATGATCCCTCTATTCCCACACTGCTGAGCGTTTTTATCAGAAATGGATGCTGGATTTTGTCAAAGGCTTTTTCAGCATCTATTGATATGATCATGTGGTTTTTATTCTTCATGTTATTTATGTGGTGTATCACATTTATGGATTTGTGAATATTGTACCAGCCTTGCATCCCTGGGATGATTCCCACTTGGTCATGGTGGATAATTTTTTTGGTGTATTGCTGGATTCGATTTGCTAGTATTTTGTTCAGGATTTTGGCATCTATATTTATCAGGGATATTGGCAGGTACTTTTCTTTCTTTGTTGTGTCTTTTTCTGGTTTTGGAATTAGAATTATGCTGGCTTCATAAAATGAGTTTGGAAGTCTTTCTTCTTCTTGAATTTTTTGAAATAGTTTGAGGAGAATGGGTATTAGTTCTTCTTTGAATGTTCGGTAAAACTCCCCCATGAAGTCATCCGGGCCTGGGCATTTGTTTGCTGGGAGAGTCTTGATTACATCTTGAATTTCTTCTCTTGTTATTGGTCTCTTCAAGTTTTCTATCTCTTCCTGATCCAATTTTGGGAGACTATGTGTTTCTAGAAATTTGTCCATTTCGTTTAGATTGTCGATTTTGTTGCCATATAATTGTTCATAGTAGTTGTTAAAGATCTTTTGTATTTCTGTGGTGTCAGTTGTTATCTCTCCTCTTTCGTTTCTGATTTTGTATATTTGGGTTCTCTCTCTTTGTTTTTTGGTGAGTCTAGCTAAGGGTCCATCAATCTTGTTTATCTTTTTGAAAAACCAGCTCTTTGTTTTATTGATCCTTTGAATTGTTTTTTTGGTCTCTGTGTCATTTATTTCTGCTCTGATCTTTACTATTTCCTTCCTTCTACTTGCTCTGGGGTTTTCTTTTTGTTTGCTCTCTAGTTCTTTAAGTTGTGAGGTTAGATAATCTATTAGAGATTTTTCTTGTTTTTTGAGGTAGGCCTGTAGTGCTATGAACTTCCCTCTCAGAACTGCTTTCACTGCATCCCATAGATTTTGTGTTGTTGTGTCTTCATTTTCATTGGTTTCCAGGAAGTTTTTGATTTCTTCCTTGATCTTCTCGGTGACCCATTCATTGTTTAATAACATGCTATTTAGCTTCCATGTGTTCAAATGTCTTTGTATGTTCTTCTTGCAATTGATTTCTAGTTTCATGCCATTGTGATCTGAGAAGATGGTTGATATGATTTCAATCTGCTTGAACTTGTAGAGACTTAGTTTGTGTCCTAACATGCGGTCTATCTTTGAGAATGTCCCATGTGCCCTTCAGAAGAATGTGAATTCTGTAGTTTTGGGGTATAATTCTCTGTAGATATCTCTTAAATCCATTTGGTCTAGTGCTTCATTAAGAGTCTCTGTTTCCTTGCTAAGTTTTTGTCTAGAGGATCTATCCAGTGATGTCAGAGGGGTGTTGAAGTCCCCTGCTATAATTGTATTGCTATCGATTTCACCTTTGAAGTCCTCCAGAAGTTTTTTAATATATTTTGGTGCTCCTATATTGGGTGCATATATGTTTATCAAGGTTATATCTTCCTGTTGGATAGATCCTTTCAATGTTATGTAGTGGCCTTCTTTGTCTCTAATTATGGCCTTCATTCTGAGATTTATTTTATCAGATATGAGTATTGCTACCCCAGGTTTTTTTTCTTTTCCGTTTGCTTGGAAAATTTTTTCCATCCATTCACTTTCAATCTTTATGAGTCTTTTGTTGTGATGTGGGTCTCTTGTAAACAACATATAGATGGGTCATGCTTTCTTATCCTATCAGCTATTCTGTGTATTTTTATGGGAGCATTCAATCCACTTACATTTAAGGTGATTATTGATATGTACTTATTTATTGCCATTTTTGTTTAGTGTGGTTCTATTTTTCTTCCCATTTCTCCTGGTAATTACAGCAGTCCTTTTAACATTTCTTGCAGTGCTGGTTTGGTGCTAATGTATTCCCTTAGCCTTTTTATGTCTGGGAAGCTCTTTATTTGACCTTCTATTTTGAATGATAGCCTTGCTGGGTAAAGTAGTCTTGGATTCAGATCCTTGTTTTTCATGACCTTGATTACTTCATGCCATTCCCTTCTGGCTGTAGTGTTTCTTGTGATAAGTCAGTTGAGAGCCTTATGGGGTTTCCTTTGTAGGTAACCTGCTGCTAATCTCTTGCTGCTTTTAGGATTCTCTCTTTGTCTTCAATTTTTGGCATTTTGATTACTATGTGTCTTGGTGTGGGCCTGTTTGGGTTCTTCTTACTTGGGGCTCTCTGTGCTTCTTGAACTTGAATGCCTTCGTCCTTCACCATATTAAGAAAGTTTTCTGTCACTATTTCTTTGAATATATTCTCTAACCCTTTTTTTTCTTCTTCTTGAGGGACTCCTATGATGCGAATATTATTCTGTTTCCAGTTGTCCCACAGTTCTCTTAAGCTGTCTTCCTGTTTTTTAATTGTTTTTTACATTTGGTTTTCTGATTGGTTGATTTTTTCTACCCTGTCTTCTAATTCACTGATGCGGTCCTCAGCTTCCCCTACTCTGCTTTTTAGACTTTCCAATGTGTTTTTCATTTGTGATATGTCATTCTTCATTTCTTCTTGTTGGTTTTAAATTTCCAACTGGTTGATTTTCAGCATTTCTATGTCTTTACTCTTGGTGTTCATGTCCTTACACTTGCTGTTGAGCTTCCTCAAGATCATGGCTCTGAATTCTAGTTCTATTAACTTGCTTAACTGCACCTCATTTATCTCATCTTCCGTACAGGTCTCTTGTTCTTTCATTTGGTTTTTGTTTCTGTTTTTCACCATTTTGGCTATCACAGTGGGTTTTGGAGTCTGCCAAATTTTCCCTGTGGGTGTTGGTGTTCTGCTGTTTGTGGCTCCCTCTCTTGGGTTTGGATGAACCAGGGAGGACTTTATTTTATTTTATTTTTTATCCTCACCCGAGGATATTTTTCCATTTTTTGTACAGATAGAGTGGGAGGGAGAGAGAGGAAGGGAGAGAGAGAGAGAAACATCGACGTGAAGGGACACATCGAGTAGCTGCCACCCGCACCACCAACCAGGGCCAGGGACAAACTGCAACTGAAGTACGTGCCCTTAGCGGGAACCGAACCCGGGTCTCCCAGGACCGCAGGCCGACGCTCTAACCGCTGAGCCAAACTGGTCAGGGCAGGGAGGACCGACTTTAAACACCACTGTCAAGTCTTACCTTTTCTGGTTAGTGTTGCTAGCCCAGGGAATGGTAGTTATGCTCTAGCTTTTTTTTTGCCTGGAGGCTATTAGTAGAGGTCACCTGAAGACCCTTGGTTTCTGAGTTGCCTGAAAAACTCCCTCAGGTGCTCAGTGTAAGAGGATTTCCCGAGGGTGGGGCAGCTGCTGGTTGTTAATGGGCCTCAATTAGCATTTCAATGGCCACCAGGTGGGTTGAATCTCTGAGGGAAGGGCCCCGCCTCTCCCCAGGGCCCTGGGAAGGAGTAAAATGACCACAGTCCTGCCTGGCTGCACTCAGTGAAAGCTCTTAGCACCCTCCAAAACCCGAGTGTCCCCACACAGTTCCAGTCCAGTCTGCCTTCCCTCTGCCAGAGCCCCAGGTGAGTGGCTGCTGCTAATTTAGCCTCTGTCTAGACTCTGCGTCGTGGAGCTGCCTGGGACTTTTAACCAGAGGGCGCTGCTTCCAGCCAAGGGTGGCCGAGGCCGTGGCACCAGCCGAGGGCGTTGCACTCAGCAGAAACCCCAGAACTAAGCCGCGGTAGCGGGACACTGCCGAGGTGGCAGCAGCTTCCAGCAGAGTCCCCTGGTCCCAGCGAGTCTGTGTGGCAGCAGCCGAGTGCTTAGCACGCAGAGTTCGCAGGACTCAGCCTCAGTAGCAGCGTCCCGCCGAGTCCCCTGGTCACAACCAGTCTGTGCCAGTCTGTGCAGCACCAGCCGAGGGCCTAGCAGGCAGCAGAGTGCGCAGGACTCATGCGGGGTTGCAGCCGAGGTGGCAGTAGCAACTTCCCGCCGAGCCCCCTGGTTCCCGCCCGTGGGCTCCCGGTCCCCTCTTGCATCCTCGCAAGCCTACCAGGATTGAGTTGGTGTCCCTGGTTATGTGGTCCTCCAAGGTGTCTTTCGGTTGCCCCTTCCTGAAGATTTGCCTTTATTTTTGTTGTAAATCCAGTTTGGTCCTGGGAGATGGTCTGTGTAGCTCCATTCACTCCACTGCCATTTTTCCTATTCCCTCAATAATCACTTTAAATGTAAATGGCTTAAATGCTCCAATCAAAAGACATAGGGTAGCAGAATGGGTAAGAAAACAATTTTTAATTTTTTGAGGTAACACTATACTGTTTTCCATAGTGCTACACCAGTCTGCATTCCACCAGCAGTGTACTAGAGTCCCCTTTTCTCCACACCCTCACCAACACTTGTTGTTTGATGATTTGTGGATGGATCTGTGGATATTGTACCAACCTTGCATCTCTAAAATTGATCATGGTGTATGATCTGTTTAATGTATTGCTGGATCCATTTGCAATATTTTGTTGAAAATTTTAGCAACTATGTTCATCAGGAACATATGAAGAAATGCTCAACATCACTAATCATCAGAGAGATTCAAATTAAAACAACTATGAGGTATATCACCTCATACCTGTCAGAATGGCTGCCATCAACAAATCATCAAGCAACAAATGTTGGCGAGGGTGTGGAGGAAAGGGGACTCTAGTACACTGCTGGTGGGAATCCAGACTCGTGCAGCCATTATGGAAAGCAATAGGGTGTTACCTCAAAAAATTAAAATAGAACTTCCATTTGACCCCATGATCCCTCTTCTAGAAATATACCCTAAGAAGCCTGAAATACCAATCAGAAAGAATATATGTACCCCCATGTTTGTAGCAGCACTATTTACAATAGCTAAGATCTGGAAACAGCCCAAGTGTCCATCAGTAGACGAATGGATAACCAAGCGTTGGTACATATACACAATGGAATACTATGCAGCTGTAAGAAAGAAAGATCTCTTATCCTTTGAGACGATATGGAGGGACCTAGAAAGTATTATCCTAAGCGAAACTAGCCAAACAGAGAAAGGCAAGTATTATATGATCTCACTTATATACGGAATATAATGAACATAACAGTCTGAATAATGGGGTAGTCCCAGAGACGTGGAAGTGGGTTACAGACTGACAATCCCTAAAAGAGGGGAGGTGGGGGAGAGATAAATCACAGAATGTATATGCATGTATTCATGAACTATGGACATGGACAACAAAGCTGGGGACAGGCGGGGAATGAGGGGGTGGGGAGTATCAGTGGGGAAAAAAAGAGAAACATCTGTAACAAAAATAAATAAATAAATTTTTAAAAAGTGAATGAATGGAAAAAGATATGTCGTGCAAATGAAAGGGGGAAAAAAGCTGGATAGCAATACTTATATCTGACTAAATAGACTTTTAAAAATAGGATACACTCATCCTAAGTGAAACAAGCCAAACAGAGAAAGACAAGCTTCATATGATCTCACTTATTTGTGGAATATAATGAACATAACAGTCTGAGGAAGGGGGGTAGTCCCAGAGACGCGGAAGTGGGATACAGACTGACAATCCCCTAAATAGAGGGGTGGTGCGGAAGAGATAAACCACAGAACTTATATGCATTTATACATGAACAGTGGACATGGACAACAAACTGGGGAAAGGGCAGGGAGGGAGGGGGAAGGGGGAATCAGTGGGGGGAAAAGGAGAAACATCTGTAACAAAAATTAATTAATAAAAAATAAATAAATAAAATAAAATAAATAAAAAATAATAAAAATAGGATACACTAAGAGACAAACCAGGCCACTACATCATGATAGAGGAAACAATCCAAAAAGAGAATATAACCACTGTAAACATTTCTGCTCTCAACATACAGCCCTTAAATATATAAAGAAAATCTTGACAGACTCAAAGGGAGAGATCAAAAGTAATAGAGTCATAGGTGGGGATTTTTAACACCCTATTGATATCAATGGACATATCTTCCAAATAGATAATCAACAAAAAAACAGAGACCTTCAATGATACCCTAGATTACATAAATTTAATTGCTATCTTCAGAGCCTTTCACCCCAAAGACTAGAATATACATTCTTTTCAAGTGCACACATCACAGTTTTTAGACTAGACCACATGTTAGGACACAAAACAAGTTTCAATAAATTTAAAAAGATTGAAGTAATATCAAGCATCTTTTCTGACCATAATGGTATGAAACTAGAAATCAATCACAAGAAAAAAACTAAAAAACACACAAAGACATAGAGGCTAAATAACATGTTAATGAAAAATGAATCTGTTAACAATGAGATCATGGAAGAATTCAAAATATACTGTGAAACAAATGAAAATGAATGCACAACAAAACACAATCATTAGAACACAGTAAAAGCAGTCTTGAGAGGGAAATTGATAGCATTACTGACCTCAAGAAACAAGAAAAATCTCAAATAAACTAACTGTTACTGGACAGGGACTGGGCACAGATAAGGTTTGCCTCAGGCTGGCCTTTAATGTGTGGGTTCTTCACCTCTTGTAGTAATGTTTTCACAATACAAGTCCATGTGATTTTGAGAATATGTTTATTAAATCTTGGGACAATAAAACAAATGAAAGACTGCGTAGAAAAATCAACAGCAGAGATCTTAGGCATTGCTCTCTTTGGCTCCCTACAAACATTCACCGTGATGGAGTGAAGCCATGAAAGTTGAAGCACAAAGTTGCGAGGCATGACTATCTATAAATAAAGAATCCTACATCGTGGAAATTTATTTTTCTAGGTAGCGTCTGGAACTGATTAACTGCGATAAACAAGGGCCGACTGTATAGAAAAAAAGTGAACCAAGGCAGGTCTGCTGTTAGCTCACTTGGAAGTGAATGTTACATTATAGCAGTGAGCCAAGGTGAGCCTGCTATTAGCTCACTGTGAAGTCAGAGAAAAAGGAGGCTTGAAGACAGGGTCAGGGGACAAGCCTGGGATGAGCTTCCACTGCCTGCTGCTCCCCTAGTTGCAAGTCTTGTGGGGACCCATAGCATTTAAGAGGAAGTAAATAGTTTAATGGCATGCTCTAGAGTAAGCCCGCATAAAGTCTTTCTCTTGAGGGTTTTTATCTTTCTTCTGTGTGTGAGAATATTAAGGGAGGGTTTCAGTAGAATATTCATTCACTTTTCAGGTGCATTTTTTTCTTTATTGATTTTTAGAGAGAGAGGAAGAGAGATAGAAACACCAATGGGAGAGAATCAATTGGCCGCCTCCTGCATGCCCTCCACTGGGGATCGGGCCCACAACCTGGGCATGTGCCCTGACCGGGGATCAAACTGCGACCCCTTGGTACATCGGTAGACATTCAACCACTGAGACACACCAGCTGGGCTCAGGTGCATTTTTAATACAATGATGCATCAAAATGAGTGTATAGGGAATTTGGGGGTTATTCTTTGGTCTGTTTTACTGTTTTATATTTATCTTGGGTCTTTCTGCTTTAATGAGGTTTTCATTATCTGTTTTCCTGATTTTATCTATCCTTGGGTGAAGGCAGCACAAGCGGCATTAATTGGGTCTCTGCTCTCTATTTTCCCTGACCAGCATGATTTAATCTATGTATTCTCTGGTTAGGGAGCAGAAGTATAAACCATTTGCTCTCAAATGTCCTTGATTGGGAAAGATAAGATCTTGTGATCCACTAGCTGTCAGTAAGTTGTTCACATTGTTTGGCCTTTTATAATTGTTTTGACTCAGTTTCCCTATTTGACTTGCCCAGGAATTTTCATAGCTTCTTACTATCCTGCCACACCATCACCTCCCCTGAAGCCTAAATGGCACTTCCCCCTCACAGGGGTTTCTCTAGCCCCATCCTCCCAACTCCAGCAGAGCTCTTGCAGTGAAAGAGCCTGACAGGCAGTGGGCAGGCAGAGGCAGATCTTGGGGAGCCATAGGTGATTTTCTGACTTGCCCTGTGGCCAGTGCTGGTAAAAGCTAGCCTTGGTGCAGAGCTTGGTACTTTCCAGGTGCACCCAAGCCCAACAGAAAAAGCCACGTACTATGGATCACTTATAGCTCAAAACAGGTTGCCTAGGGCCATGCACTGACAGTGCCTGATACTGGCCTGCACTAGAGTGTCTCCCAAGAGACCCAGAACCAACACACCCAGTGGCCAGCTTCAGTAAACATTAGAGCAACATACAATGAGCTTCACAAACAGCATATCCAAAGAGAGATCTCCACAGGCACCAAACCCTGTTGAGGTGAATTTTGATTCTTGTTGTAAACACCTACACAGAAGCTTGCACATTGTGTTCGGGTTTTGTTTTATTTTTTTATTAATTTATTTCTATTAAGATGTTTCTCCTTTTCCCTCCATTGACACCCTCCTCCCCATTCCTCCCCACCCTGTCCCCAGCTTTGTTTTCGATGTCCATGGGTTATGCATACATGCATATAAATTCTGTAGTTTATCTCTCCCCCCACACCACCTCTTCTGAGGATTGTCAGTCTGTACCCTACTTCCATGACTTTGGGTCTACCCTGTTCCTCAGAAAGTTATGTTCTTTATATTCCACAAATAAGTGAGATCATGTGGTATTTGTCTTTCTTTGCTTGGATTGTTTCGCTTAGCATAATACTCTCCAGGTCCTTCCATGCCATCTCAAAGGACAAGAGATCTTTCTTTCTTACAGCTGCATAGTATTCCATTGTGTACATGTACCACAGCTTTTTAATCCACTCATCTACTGATGGACACTGTGATTGTTTCCAGATCTTAGCTATTGTAAATTGTGCTGCTATGAACATAGGGGTACATATATTCTTTCTGATTGTTGTTTCAGGTTTCTTAAGGTATATTCTTAGAAGTGGGATCACTGGGTCAAATGGAAGTTCAATTTTTAAGTTTTTGAAGTAACACAATAGCGTTTTCCACAGTGGCTGCACCCATCTGCATTCCCACCAGCAGTGTACTAAAGTCCCCTTTTCTTCACACCCTCATCAACACTTGTTGTTTGATGATTTGTTAATGGCAGCCATTCTGACAGGTGTGAGGTGATACCTCATTGTTGTTATAATTTGCATCTCTCTGATGATTAGTGATGCTGAGCATTTTTTCATATGTATTTTAGCCATTTGTATGTCCTGTTTGGAGAGGTGTCTATTTAGTTCCTCTACCCATTTTTAATTGGGTTCTTTTGTCTTCCTTTGTTGAGTTGTATGAGCACTCTATCTATTTTGGAAATCAACCCCTTAACTGATGTGTCACTGACAAAGATGCTCTCCCATACAGTGAGTTGCCTTTCCAGTGAGTTGATGGTTGTTTCTTTCACGCAGAAGGAGAAAATGTTTTTATTTTCTTCTTGATTCTGTTGCCTTAGGTGATGTATCAGTGAAAATTCTGTGGCGTATGATGTCTGAAATATTGTTGCCTACTACATTTTCATCTAGGATTTTTATGGATTCACAAGTCTCAGGTAAGTCTTTTATCCATTTTGAGTTTATTCTTGTTCATGGTGTAAGTTGATGGTCTAGTTTCATTTTTTTTGCATGTAGCTGTCCAATTCTCCCAACATTATTTATTTTTTATCCTCACCTGAGGACATTTTTATATCTTTTGTTCAGATAGAGTGGGAGGGAGAGGAAGAGAGAGAGAAACATTGATGTGAAAGGGACACATCGAGTGGCTGCCACCCGCACAACCAACCAGGGCCAGGGACATACTGCAACCAAGGTACATGCCCTTAGTGGGAACCAAACCTGGGTCTCCCTGGACTGCAGGCCAATGCTCTAACTGCTGAGCTAAACTGGCCAGGGCCCAACATCATTTATTAAAGAGGCTGTCTTTATTCCATTGTATACTCTTGCCACCTTTGTCAAATATTAACTGAGCATAATATTTTGGGTCAATTTCTGGGTTCTCTGTTCTATTTCTCTGATCTATATACCAGTTCTTGTGCCAGTACCAGGCTGTTTTAATTACGGTAGCTTTGTAGTATAACCTGATATCTTGTGTTGTGATCCGGCCTAATTTGTCTTTCTTTTTGCAGATTGCTGGGGTTATTTGGGGTCTTTTTTGGTTCCATATGAACTTTTGAAGTATTTGTTCTAGTTCTGTAAAATATGTCATTGGCATTATGATGGAGATTGCATTAAACTTATAAATTGCTTTGGGTAGAATGAACATTTTAATTATGTTAATTCTTCCAACCCACAAACATGGTAACTGCTTGCACTTTTTTATATCATTCTCTACTTCTTTTTTCAATGTCCTATAGTTTTCTGCACATAGGTCCTTTACTTCTTTGGTTAAGTTTATTCCTAAGTATCTTAATTTTTTTCCTGCAATGGTAAATGGGATTATTTATTTAGTTTCAATTTCTGTGGGTTTATCATTGATGTATAAAAATACCATCAATATCTTGACATGAATTTTGTATCCTGCTACTTTGCCAAATTCACTTATTAAGTCTAGTAGATTTTTTATGGAGTCTTTAGGGCTTTCTATGTATAATATCATGTCATCTGCAAATGACAGTTTCAATTCGTCATTTCTGATTTGGATTTCTTTTATTTTTATTTTTTCTTCATATTTGATTGCTGTGGCTAAGACTTCCGGTACTATGTTAAATAAGAGTGGCAAAAGTGGGCATGCCTGTCTTGTGCCTGTTCTTAAGGGAAATACTTTTAGTTTTTGCTCATTGAGTATGATATTGGCTGTAGGTCTTTCGTATATGGCCTTTATTAAGTAGAGATATGATCCCTCTATTTCCACATTGCTGAGCGTTTTTTTCAGAAATGGGTGCTGGATTTTGTCAAATGCTTTTTCAGCATCTATTGATATGATCATATGATTTTTATCTTTCACTTTGTTTATGTGGTGTATCACATTTATTGATTTGTGAATATTGTACCATCCTAGCATTCCTGGGATGAATCCCACTTGGTCATGGTGAATAATTTTTTTAATGTATTGCTGAATCAGATTTGCTAGTATCGTGTTCAGGTTTTTGCATCTATGTTCATCAGAAATATTGTCCTATAGTTTTCTTTTTTTGTAGTGTCTTTTGCTGGTTTTGGAATTAGAATTATGCTGGCCTCATAAATGAGTTTGGAAGTCTTCCTTCTTCTTGAATTTATTGGAATAGTTTGAAAAGAATGGGTGTTGGATCCTCATTGAATGTTCACTAAAACTCCCCCGTGATGCAGTCCTGGCCTGGTCTTTTGTTTGCTGGGAGAGTCTTGATTACATCTTCAATTTTCTTAGTTGTTATTGGTCTATTCAAGTTTTCTATCTCTTCCCAGTCCAGTTTTGGGAGACTACATGTTTCTAGAAATGTGTCCATTTTGCTTAGATTCTCAAATTTGTTGCCATATAATTGTGTATAATACTTGTTAACAATCTTTGTATTTCTGTGGTGTCAGTTATTACTTCTCCTCTTTCATTTCTGATTTTGTGTATTTGGGTTCTCTCTCTTTGTTTCTTGGTGAGTCTAGCTAGCAGTCCATCAATCTTGTTTATCTTTTCAAAGAACCAGCTCTTTGTTTCATTGATCCTTTGAATCGTTTTTTTTGGTCTGCATGTCATTTATTTTGGCTTTGATCTTTACTATTTCCTTTCTTCTACTTGCTCTGGGGTTTTCTTTGTTTGCTTTCTAGTTCTTTAAGTTGTGAGGTTAGGTAGTCAAGTAGAAATATTTCTTGTTTCTGAAGGTGGGCATGTAGTGCTATGAACTTCCCTCTCAGAACTGCTTTCACTGCATCCCATATATTTTATATTGTTCTGTGTTCGTTTTAATTGGTTTCCCGTAAGTTTTTAATTCCTTCCTTGATCTCCATGGTAACCCATTCATTGTTCACTAACATGCTATTTATCCTCCATGTTTTCATATGTTTTTGCATGTTCTTGATGCATTGATTTCTAGTTGCATGCTATTGTGATCTGAGAAGATGCTTGATATGATTTCAATCTTCTTGAACTTGTAGAGACTTAGTCTGTGCCCTAACATGTGGTCTATCTTTGAGAATGGCCCATGTGCACTTGAGAAGAATGTGAATTCTGCACTTTTGGGGTATAATTCTCTGTAGGTATCTATTAGATCCATTTGATCCATCAACTTACACCATACACAAAAATAAACTCAAAATGGATAAAAGACTTAAATGTGACACGGAATATAATGAACATAATAGTCTGAGGAATATGGTAGACCCAGAAACATGGAAGTAGGGCACAGACTGACATCCCTCAGAAGATGGGGTGGAGGGGTGGGAAGAGATAAACCACAGACCTTATATGCATGAATGCATAACCAATGGACATGGACAACAAAGCCAGGGGCGAGGGGGGTGGTGAGGGGGGTGCCAATAAGGTAAAAAAGGAGAAACATCTGTAACAAAAGAAAAATTAATCAAATAAAAAGATGGCAGGGAAGGACCTGGAGAGTATTATGCTAAGCAAAACAAGCCAAGCAGAGAAAGACAAATATCACATGATCATTTATTTGTGGAATATAATGAACTAAACAAACTGCTGAACAAAATTAACCCAGAGACTTGGAGGTGGGGTACAGGCTGACAAGCCTCAGCGGGAGGGGGGCGGGGGTTGTGGGGAAAGAGATAAACCACAGAACTTACATGCATGTATGCATGACCAATGAACATAGACAACAAAGCTGGGGATGGGGTAGGGGGGGAAGGGGAGAGGTTGTCAATGGGGGCAAAATCAGAAACATTTGTAACAAAAACAAATTAATAAATAAAAAGTCTTCTAAAATCCACAGATCAATAAATGTGATACACCACATAAACAAAATGAATGGTATTATCATATAATCATATTAATAGATGCAGAGAAAGCATCTGATAAGATGCAGCACCCTTTATGATAAAACTTCTCAGCAAAATGGGAATTGAGGGAACATAGCTCAACATAATAAAAGCCATATATGACAAACCCAGGACCAGGATTATACTCAAGTGGCAAAAACTAAAAGTGTTTCTCTTAAGATCAGGAATAAGTCAGAGATGTTTGCTTTCACCACTCTTATTCAACATAGTACTGGAAGTCCTAGTCACAGCAATAAAAAAAGAAGCACCAAAAGGCATCCAAATTGGAAAGAAATAAGTGAAATTGTTCTTTTTTTATTAATTTGTTTTTGTTACAGATGTTTCTCATTTTTCCCCATTGACACCCTCCTCCCCTTCTCCCTCGCCCCATCCCCAGTTTTGTTGTCTATGTTCATTGGTCAGAGATAAAATTGTCCTTATTTGCAGATGACATGATACTGTATATAAAGAACCCTAAAGTTTCCACCTAAAAACTACTAGAACTGATAAATGAAATCAGTAGAGTAGCAGGATACAAATCTGTTACATTTTTATACATCAATAATGTATAAAATGAACTATTTTATACATTAATGAACATATTAGAAAGGGAAACTAAAAAAATAAATAAATACATTCACAATTGCCTCAAAAACAATAAAAACCTAAGAATAAATTTAACCAAGGATGTAAAAACTTTGTACTCAGAAAATTATAAGACACTGAAGAAAAAAATTAAAGAAGGCACAAATAAGTGGAAACATATATCATGTTCATAGATAAGAAGAATTAGCATCATTAAAATGTCCATACTACCCAAAGCATTCTATAGATTCAATGTATTTCCTATCAGGATACCATTGGCGTTTTTCAAAGAACTAAAACAAATATTCTAAAAATTTATATAGAACCACATCAATCTTGAGAAAGAAGAACAAAGTTGAAGGAATCTCTCTACCTGATATCAAACTATACTATAAGGCTACAGTATTCAAAACAGCATGAAATTAGCATAAACACAGACATAATGATCACTAGAACAGAATAGAGACCCCTGAAATAAACCGACACCTTTACAGTCAATTAATACTTAACATAAAAAGCAAAGCCATACATTGGGGTAAAGACAGTCTACCCAGTAAATGTTGTTGCTCAAACTGGACAGATATTTGCAAAAAAATAAAACTAGACCGCCTTCTTATACCATGCACAAGAATAAACTCAAAATAGACTTCAAAGTTAAATGTTAGGCTTGAAAACATAAAATTCCTAGAAGAAAACATAGGCAGTGAAATCTCAGACATTTCTCATAGCAATATTTTTTCTGATGTATCTCCTCAGGTAAGAGAAACAAAAGAAAGCTAAACAAATAGACTACATCAAACTAAAAACATGTTCCGTAGCAAAGAAAACCATCAACAAAATGAAAAGACAATCCACTGAATGAGAGAACATATTCTCCAATAATACAACTGATAAGGGATTAATATCCAAAATTTATAAAGAATTATACAACTCAACACCAAGAAGACAAACAATCCAACTAAAAATGGGTAAAAATCCTGGCCAGGTAGCTCAGTTTGTTAGCACATCTTTCTAATATACCAAGGTCACAGGTTTGATCCCTAGTCACAGTTTGATCCCTGGTAGGGCACATACAAGAATCAACCAATGAATGCATAAATAGGTGAATCAACTTATTTATCTCTCTATCCTACTCCTCTTTCTCACCTTTCATCTCTCTCAAATCAATTTTTTAAAATGGGCAAATGCACTGGCTGGTTCACTCAGTGGTTAGAGCATTGGCCCATGGATGGAAGGGTTGGGGGTTCAATTCTTGATCAAGAGCATGTACCAGAGTTGCAGGTTTGATTCCTGGCCCTGGTTGGGGTCATGCATGAGGCAACGAATCGATGTGTCTCTCTAACATCAATGTTTCTCTCTCTCTCTCTCCCTCCCTCCTTCCACTCTATCTAAAAATTAATAGGAAAATATTCTCATGTGAGGATTAACCAAGAAAAAAAAAAAGGTCAAATAACCTGAATAAACTCTTTTCCAAGGAGAACATATGGATTGCCAATAGACATATGAAAATATATTCAATGTCACTAATCATCAGAGAAATGCAAATTAAAACCACAATAAGATACTACCTCACACCTGTCATAATGGCTATCATCAATAAATCAACAAACAACATGTATTGGCAAGGATATGCAGAAAAGGGAACACTTATACACTGTTGGTGGGAATACAGATTGGTGCAGCCACTATAGAAAGTGGTATAGAGTTTCCTCAAAAAATTTGAAAACAAAAGAAGTAAAGGACCTATTTTCAGAAAACTACAGGACATTGAAAAAAGAAATAGAGGAAGATATAAAAAAGTGGAAGCACATACCTTGTTCATGGATTGGAATAATTAACATCATTAAAATGTCCATACTACCCAAAGCAATCTATAGATTCAATGCAATCCCCATCAAAATACCAATGACATATTTCACAGAACTAGAACAAATACTTCAAAAGTTCATATGGAACCAAAAAAGTCCCCGAATAGCCACAGCAATTTTGAAAAAGAACACAAAGTAGGTGGGATCACAATACCAGATATCAGGTTCTACTACAAAGTGACTGTAACCACAACAGCCTGGTACTGGCACAAGAACAGGAGTATAGACCAGTGGAACAGAACTGAAAACCCAGAAATAGACCCTAGGCAATATGCTCAATTAATATTTGACAGAGGTGGCAAGAGCATACAGTGGAGTAAAGACAACCTCTTTAATAAATGATGTTGGGAAAATTGGACAGCTACATGCAAAAAATATGAAACTAGACCATCAACTTACACCATACACAAAAATAAACTCAAAATAGATAAAAGACTTAAATGTGACCCGTGAATTCATAAAAATTCTAGAAGAAAATGTAGGCAACTAAATTTCGGATTATACGCAGCAGAATTTTCACTGACACATCACCTAAGGCAACAGAAACAAAGGAAAAAATGAACACATGGAACTACATCAAACTAAAAAGCTTCTGCACAGCAAAAGAAACAGTCATCAAAATGGAAAGCAATCTGTATGGGAGAACATCATTGCCAATGATATATCAGATAAGGGGTTAATTTCCAATATATAGAGAGTGCTCATACAACTCCACAAAAGGAAGACAAAGAACCCAATTAAAAAATGGGCAGAGGAGCTGAATAGACACCTCTCCAAACAGGACATACAAATGGCCAAGAGACATATGAAGAAATGCTCAACATCACTAATCATCAGAGAGATGCAAATTAAAACAATGAGGTATCACCTTACACCTGTCAGAATGGCCGCCATCAACAAATCATCAAACAACAAGTGTTGGCAAGGTTGTGGAGAAAAGGGGACTCTAATACACTGCTGGTGGGAATGCAGACTGGTGCAGCCACTATGGAAAACAATATGGTGTTACCTCAAAAAATTAAAAATTGAACTGCCATTTCACCCAGTGATCAACTCCTAAGAATATACCCTAAGAAGCCTGAAACACCAATCAGAAAGAATATATGTACCCCATGTTCATAGTAGTACTATTTACAATAGCTAAGATCTGGAAACAGCCCAAGTGTCCATCAGTAGACGAATGGATAAAAAAGCAGTGGTACATATACACTATGCAGCTGTAAGAAAGAAAGATCTCTTATCCTTCTAGACAACATGGAAGGACCTGGAAAGTATTATCCTAAGTGAAATAAGCCAAGCAAAAAATGACAAATACCACATGATCTCACTTATTTGTGGAATATAATGAACATAACAGTCTGAGGAATACGGTAGACCCAGAAACATGGAAGTAGGGCACAGACTGACATCCCTCAGAAGAGGGGGTGGGAGGGTGGAAGGAGCTAAACCACAGAACTTATATGCATGTATACATGACCAATGGACATGGACAACAAAACTGGGGACGGGGTGGGAGTGGGGTGGCGAGGGAGGTGCCATTGGGGTAAAAAAGGAGAAACATCTGTAACAAAAAAATAAATAAAAATTTTTTTAAAAAAAAGAAAAAAAATTTAAAAAGAAATTGCCTTATGACCCAGGAATTCCACTTTTTGAAATATATCCAAAGAAACATGAAACACTAATGTGAAAGAATTGCAGTGCTATTTACAATAGGCAACACTTGGAAGCAGCTCATGTTCATCAGTAGATGAGTGGCTAAAAATGCTGTAGTTCATTTATACTATGGAATACAATGTGGCGGTAAAAAAAAATTAAGGAAATCTTTCCTTTCACAACAGTATGGATGGACCTGCAGAATATTATGCAAAGTGAAATAAGCTAGTCAGAAAAAGATAAAAACCATATGATTTCACTTATATGTGAAATCTAAAAATAAGCAAACAAACAAACAAAAACAGACTCATAGAAACTAAAACCAAAGGGATAGTTTCCACAAGGGAGGGGATGGGAGATAGATAAAAAGATGAAGAGAATATAGTCAATAACATTGTGATAAGTTTACAGTGGCAGAGGATTACTAGAATTAGTGGTGTGATCACATTGCAAGGTATAAAAATGTTGAATCGTCCAGCAGGTGTGGCAGAGTGGTTGAGCATTGACCCATGCACCAAGAGGTCACCAGTTCAATTCCTTGTCAGGACACATGCCCAGGTTGTGGGCCCAATCCCCAGTGGGAGCATGCAGGAGGCAGCCAATCGATATTCTCTCTCATTGATGCTTCTTTCTCTCTCCCTCTCACTTCCTTTCTCTCTAAAATCAATAAAGGAAAAAAAAACTTTTTTTAAATGTTGAATCACTATATTGTACACCTGAAACTAATATAGCCCATATATGATTATATACCAACTATACTTAAATAAAATATTAAATTATAAAATATTTTAAAATAAATAAGACTGATAAATTGTTGTTGTTGTTGTTGTTTTATTTTAAGTGTGAAATACATATGTTATTCAGCCATAGGAAGGAATCAAATTCTGACACATGCTATACATGGATGAATCTAGAAAACATTACACTTGGTGAAATAAGCCAGGCACAAAAGGCCAACTATTGTGTGAATAGATTTATATGAGGTACCTACAAATAGTCAAATTTATAGAGACAGAAAGTAGAATGGTGGATACCAGGGGAGGGAGGAAGGATTAACATTTTAGTACATTGGAATATATTAACAGTTTTTATGTCTGTACTGAGTAATAAATTGATATGTATGGGGTTGACAACATACATTTGGAAATATTTCACTGGAAGTTTATCTGTCCTTTTTTCTTTCTGTATATTAAAAGAAAAAATTCAATTATAAGTTTTCATGCTTGAGTCATTTGTTGTAGCGTTTTATTTTTAAAGTGCTTGAATTTCTAAGTCCTTACCTTTTGAATTGCGCTGATTCTCTTAAGAAATCCTTACTCCTCCAACACCATCAAAACATTTTCATATATTATCTCCTCAAATATGTAGTCACTTGTACTTTCGTGTTTAAGGTATGGGTATATCAGAGTGATTTTTGTTTGGTTTTGGTCTAGAAATATATTGTCAGTTTCGATTCCTTTTCTTGAAAGATTTTTATTGTGATAAAATATGTATAACATAAAATGTCCCATTTCAGGCATTTTCAGTGTACAATTTCATAGCATTAAGAACATTCACAATGTTGCATGACAATCACAAGCATGCATATCAGGACCTTTTATCATCCCAAACAGAAACTCTGTACCCATTAAACAATTACTCCACATTTTTATTCTCTCCTCATAGCTTTCAGAAGGAACCCAATAATTTTTTATTTTAGTCCAATGTAGCTGATTTCAGAATTCTGGCCTCCAGTACTTCAGGAGAATACATTTTTGTTATATTAAGGTTCTAAGCTATGGTAATGTGTCACAATGACAACAGGAAACTAATACAGAGCACATGTTCCAGTTCAGGCTGATATTTTTAAATATGTCTCTGGAGGTGTCCTTGGAAAGATTATGTCTGCATGACAAAGAGACCCAAAAGGAGGCAGTTAGTTTTCTGAAATGTCCCTGCACTATTGCAGGTGCAGGTGACCATCAGGGGAACAGCCTTAGGAAGAAGCCAGCACATGGCTAAGTGAACTGCAGCCCTGTGGTTCTGTGCCTGGACCTACCCGATCTCTAAAGTCTTTATTATGGAAGATACTTGTTTTTGTCATTTGACCCTATTGGAATTGAGACTTTTGCCTTATTACAGCTGAAGGCATGGATTCTCATAGATGAAAATGAAACATCTCAAATCTTCCCAACATGTAAACTACTGTAATTATGCCAATTTTATAGGTGAGGAAACCAAGCTTAGAGAGTTGAAATAAATTATCAAACACCACAGAGCTAAGGTATAACAGAGGTAGGATTCATACTCAGAGGGGCTGATTCCAAAATTGACATCCTTAACCAGGGATCTCTGGTGTGGGTATTCAAGGAATTTGGATGGATTTCGTGGATCTCTCGTTATTTATTTATTTTTGTCATATTTCATCTGTGTATGCCCAAAACAGCTGACATATCAATGCAAAGATGGTACTCTAGAGATGAGCTTCCTCAAAGCCCCTATCATGTCCTTGTTCCTCAGACTGTAGATAAATGGGTTCATCATAGGCGTGACCACTGTATATATTACCGATACTATCGCACTTTTCCTGGAAGAATGTGTACCTGAAGAACTAAGGTATACCCCAAAACCTGTCCCGTAGAACAAGGAAACAACTATTAAGTGTGACCCACAGGTGGAAAATGCCTTATACTTTCCACCGGCTGATGGGATTTTCAGGATGGAGGAGACAATTCGAGTATAAGAGAAAATTATCCCAGAGAGTGGAACAACACCCAACAGGCTGGTCACTACATACACAAAGATATTATTGATGAAGATATCAGAACAGGTGAGTTTGAGAATATGAGCTAATTCACAGAAAAAATGGGGAATTTTTGGGTCTGTGCAGAAGGATAGCCGCAGTGCCATCAAAGTGTGGAGCAGGGCATCCAGAACACTAGCAAGAAAGGACAGCAGGACCAGCAGCCCACAGAGTCGGGGGTTCATGATGACATTGTACCTCAGTGGATGGCAGATGGCCACAAATCGATCATAGGCCATCATTATCAGAATTCCATTTTCCAATCCAGCAAAAGTCAGGACAAAGCAGATTTGGGTGAGGCAACCTGCATAACTGATGGCTTGGCTCTGTGTCTGGATGTTCACCAGCATCTTTGGGATCGTGGTGGAGGAGAAACAGATGTCAACAAAGGACAGGTTGGAGAGGAAGAAGTACATGGGTGTGTGGAGGTGGGAGTCATAGATAATGGCCAGGATGATGAGCAGGTTGCCAAGCACAGTGACCAGGTACATGGACAGAAACAGGCAGAATAGGAGGGGTTGTAGTTCTGGATTCTCTGACAGTCCCAAGAGGAGGAATTCTGCAGTATTGGAATGGTTTCCTGATTTCATGGTGCTGATGGTCCTGATAGAAAAGATGGAGGTAACAAGAAAACACAACTTAAAAGAAACTTCCTTAAACTTGTGTGTATTTTGAGATCAAATCAGTTACAGATCTTTCCCCCTGCTTCTCTCTCTCTCTCTCTCTCTCTCTCTCTCTCTCTCTCTCTCTCTTCTTTCTTCTTCTTTCCTTGCTTTACGTTCCCACACAACCTACCTCTACACCAGCCTCTGTCTGGGATTTTATTGTCCATCTAGTCTTTATTGAGTAGGGGTACTTGGTGAGAAGAAAATGGAAATGAAACATTGTCCGCTCCCTTAGATTCCTCCAAGCAAATAATAATTCTAGAATAAAATTACTGAGGCTGTGTTCTAGAATACAGTTTAGGGAAAATACAGCCTGTGAGGCAAAATCCTGCCTACTGCTTATTTTTGTAAATAAAAGTTTACTGGAACACAGCCATTTGTTTATGTATTGTCCGTGTGGCTCATGTGCTACAACGTCTGAGTCGAGTACTTGTGGTAGAAGCCATGTAACCAAGAAAAACCTAAAATATTTACTGTCTGGCTCTTTCCTGAAAAGTCCACTTCCTTCTATCTAATCAAGAAGACTGATTAGACTCATGTTCAATTTTTGGCAAACAGCCTTCAGTATTTTCATGAGGAGGCACATGCTGTTGGCTCATCTTGTTTCTTGTAAGATTTATTGCCCGGATCCATTAATTCATCAGCAGCTACAAAGTGCTGATATCCTAATTATTTGTTCATTTATTGATTGAAATACTTTTATGAAAAAGAAACTTTATTCAAATAGGTGGTCATCGTGAGGTAGAGTTCCTATTTTTTTTTTTTTAATCCTCACCCAAGGACATTTTTCCATTTTTTGTTCAGACAGAGTGGGAGGGAGAGAGAGAGAAAGAAAGAGAAACATCAACGTGAAAGAAACACATCGAGTGGCTGCCACCCGCACGACCCAACCAGGGCCGGGGACAACTGCAACCGAGGTACGTGACCTTAGCGGGAACCGAATCTGGGTCTCTCTGGACCACAGGCCAACGCTCTAACAGCTGAGCCAAACTGGCCAGGGCAAGTTTCTATTTTATTATAAAAGCAGAATATACCTTGATTCATCACCTTTTCAAATAATAAATTGATTTTCAGCATTATCCAGAGATGAGCATTGTATCATAATGAACTCCTGGATTCTAAATGCATTTGATATATTTTTATTTATTACAGTTATTATTCGTACTGATTCTCAAATTATCCCATTGTTGGTCAGTGAAAGCCTCCTCAACTTGCCTCCTGGGTCCTTCTGAAATGAATTTAGCAGTCTCATATCTGCCTTAAATTTAGCATGAAAAAAATATTCTGTGCCCATCTTATGCCTCTTTAGTCCCAGGCCTGGAATCAGCCATTTTTCCAGGGAGCACTGATTCTTTTAAGTGATAAATGGCATCTAGATATCACAATCTGGACACTAAGGGGTTCTCAATGTTAATGGATTGTCATTGTTTCTTGTCCATTTTAGTAGGGGAGTCAGAAAATAAGTATTTTCAAACATTAGCTCATTTAATTCATAAAATCTAAAAATTATGTATCACTCTCACCCATTTATATTTGAGAAAAGTGTGCAAGAGGACATTGAGCTACAGCTAATGGGTGTATACAAAAATATGGCTAATGGGTGGCAGAGTTAAGAAGTGACTCCTGAGGTTAGGATTAGAAGATGCTGCCTGATCAAATAGAGCTTTGCATGGATCTGTCATGGGTCAGATGTATGTATGCATATAACTGATTGTAACAGACACTGGACCAGGGGTTCTGCTCCACATAGTCTTGCAGGGACCCATGCTGATAGGGGCTCCACAATCTTGTTGTTGTATCAATTGAAACATGTGTCCCTTTTAGGTTAATTTCCAATATATATAGAGTGCTTATACAACTCAACAAAAGGAAGACAAAGAACTCAATTAAAAAATGGACAGAGGAACTAAATAGACACCTCTCCAAATAGGACATACAAATGGCTAAGAGACATATGAAGAAATGCTCAACATCACTTATCATCAGAGAAATGCAAATTAAAACAACAATGAGGTATCACCTCACACCTGTCAGAATAGTCCCCTCAACAAATCATCAAACAAGTATTGCTGAGGGTGTGGAGAAAAGGGGACTCTAGTACACTGCTGGTGGGAATGCAGACGGGTGCAGCCACTATGGAAAACACTATGGTGTACCTCAAAAAATTAAAAATTGAACTGCCATTTGACCCAATGATCCCACTTCTAGGAATATACCCTAAGAAGCCTGAAACACCAATCAGAAAGAATATATGTACCCCCATGTTTGTAGCAGCACTATTTACAATAGCTTAGATCTAGACACAGCCCAAATGTCCATCAGTAGATGAATGGATAAAAAAGCTGTGATACATATACACAATGGAGTACTATGCAGCTGTAAGAAAGAAAGATCTCTTATCCTTTGAGACGACATGGAGGGACCTGGAAAGTATTATCCTAAGCGAAACAAACCAAACAGAGAAAAGACAAGTATCATATAATCTTACTTATTTATGGAATATAATGAACATAGCAGTCTGAGGAATGGGGTAGTCCCAGAGATGTGGAAGTGGGGTACAGACTGACAATCACCAGAAGAGGGGGTGGGGGGGAGAGATAAACCACAGAACTTATATGCATGTATGCATGAACAAAGGCCATGGACAAAAAAGCTGGGGACAGGGTGGGGAGAGCAGGGGAGGAGGGAATCAGTGGGGGAAACAGGAGAAACATCTGTAACAAAAATAAATTAATTAGTTAAAAATAAAATAAAATAAAAAGAAACATATGGCCCTTTTAGACATGAATGTGGTGATATAATTTGACCACAAATTCTTCAATACTTTTCCCTAACAACAGACAAAGAAATATGCTACAAAAATATATTTTTTTTTCTCTTCATTATTTGAAGGCTAAAATGCTCCTCGCTGAAGCTAGGGTAAAGCAATATTTTCCCATAACAGAACAGTGAGACAGAGAATGATATAGAGGGGGTCCTAAGGAAATAAAAGAAAATAATCATTGTATCACCTTCAGAGCCCTAGAGAGAAAGTATCTTTTAATTAGCTAACTCTGGTATCCAGGCCACTTAACAATTAGGTCACCAGAAAGGCTGATGAAGAGATAGAGAAATAGGGAAATAGCAAATACACCTGAATAATTACACTTTCAGGATAATGATGGGATTTACAATAATAAATACAGTGTTTGGCATAGTACATTCATAGCAAAACTTCAGTACTTTGTACTTATTTTCATGTTTGAGAGAAAAAATGAGGCACTTGATTTTGGAAGATTCTTACCTCTTCCTTGAGCCTCAGCATGTTGCTGCACAACCTCAATATCAATCTCTGCTCCGCAGGACACTGAACTTCATATGTATCATTACCCTGAAGGGTTTCACATGAGTAACGAAGATATAGCCATAAATAAACATTCTATTTATGTGACATTATAGACTACATGTTCATATTTGTTACACATGATATCATAGTCCGTATTTAATTCAGCAACTTTGTTTTGGGCTTAACATTGTGGTTCCTATATTTATCAGGATCGATACGAGCACTCTGGTTATTTAATTTAACATACGTTCTCACATCAGTGGACATTTCGGTTTGTTATACATTTTTTCTACAGTAGAGAACTATTTATAGAGACATATTCTCATGCAATAATAGTGTTAGAGTGAGCATGGCAAACGCCAACCAAATTCCACAGAGTGGCAATATCTGGGAGGGAAGAAGGAGAATAAACAATAATAAAGATGACTTTTCCATAATGACATGTTATCACTGTATGAAAGCAAAGAAAGGCTTATCTGTGTAGATTTTGGATGTCTGCAACTCAGTTAAAAAATAATAAAAATAAAGAAGACTTTGTATGTATGTTTAATACTTGATTGTTTTAAAAAGATGCCTGAAGTTAATATGGCAGAATTTCACTATGGTTGCATGCTGTTTATTTTACTGCTCATTTGTGCTGTTCTGGTGGTTTAAACTATTTACTTAAGATATTTAAAATAATGTTTTGTTTAAGGGGTTTTCAAAGAACGACTGAAAATGTAGACGATTGAATCTCAATCTCCAGTCTCAGAGTCCACACAGTAAAGAGATAGGGGTGAGACTTGAGTTCTCCTCTAGGAATGAAATCTGAACCAGATAAGAAAAAATTGAGATGCCAAACTCTCCCCACCCCTACGCTACTCAAGACCAAACAAGTGAGAGAAACCAGAGAATCATAGAATATCTGTTTGGTTTTTAAAGGGGCTAATTCATGCTCAGGTGTGGAAAGAGTGCCTGGAATTCAAGAGAGAATAGGAGTTAGATGTGATAAAAGCTGATTGCAAATTAGATGAAAAAGGGAAAGTAAATATATGAAGAGGACCAAAAATTAGTTTCAAATTTCACTTATAACTTAACTCTACTGAACCTTCTCTTACCTCTTGGATGTCCTCCAGATAGACTGGCTAAAAAAAAACTGTTCAATATCTCACAGCATTTCCTGGGGCACTTCAGATTACCTTGGAGCCATCAACGAGTAATTCACCTTTCCTCTGGAAACTGAAGCATAGATATGGGAAATACCTGTCCCCTGGAAGGGCAGGTGGGCCAAGTAAGATAACTGGGCTTCTGGGAAAGAAGGATCATCTCAGGAGACAGGGATGTGCTGTTTCTCAACCTGAATGGAGCTGTTGAGAGGAGTGGTCACAGGTAGACTATTTGTAGTCTCTCTGGTCTTCGGGGCTTAATTTCCAAAGCTCCTTATTAACAAAACGTGTACTGTCATTTCTTCACCCAAACAGTTTAAATCCTGAAGGAGCACAGCTCATAGAAGAGAATTTCTGGATGATTGATTACCTGACCCTGAGAATACAGGTGTATATGTCATTCTCTTCCTACAGGTTTCCTCTTACCTCCAGGGAATTTCACACTTGAGTTCTTGGGTGTGACCTTAAGGAAACTGCTGGGCTTCTCCTCAGACCAGTTTCCAACTTTATCTGAGATTATCACTAAAGGAATAGAGAACCAGAGTGTATGTGTCCACAGGGACAGAAACTCAGAGATGCAGAGAATGTATCAAGGGATCATCTCCACAAAGTCACTCTAATAAAATCTTCTCTTTTCTTCGTTAATATCCCTTCATGAATGAGGTTGGTACTATTGCAGGGAAGGGGTAGCAAAGAAACTTATTTGCTAGTTACCTGGCCAGGCTTTTAGAGGTTGCCTGAAAAATGGTCTCCAAAACCAACATGCTTAAAGAGATATCAAAAGAGATCTATAAAGGGAGCAGTTGATCAATTGACTGCATTAACATTGGGAAACTGAGGAATATACAGGAACTCTCTATATTATTATTTCAACTTTTCTGTAAGTATAAGAGTAGTTCAATAAAAGTTTTTTAAAAAAGAAAAAATCAGAAATCAAAAGTAGTACTGCTGGACCTGTCCAGGTAGCTCAGTTTGTTAGCACATCATCCTGATATGCCATGGTTGTGGGTTAGATCCCTGGTCAGGGCACTATAAGGATCAACCAATGAATGCATAAAGTGGCACAATAAGTTGATGTTTCTCTCTCTCTCTCCCTTTCTCCCCCCCCCCCCAATTCCTCTCCATTTCTAAAATCAATAAATTTTTAAAAAGTGTTTTAAGTGGTACTTCCACATACTCATCAAAATGGCCAAAATGAAAAAGACAATGTAAAATATTGGCAAGATAGAAGAATCGTATATTGATTGGTTTCCAAACTACTTCAGAAAATTGTTTAGTAGTATTAAATAAATGTGACCATATATATTTCCTGTGTCAAAATGCACTTTGAAATATATACCCAACAAAAACATGTACAACTGTGAACCAAAAATTATGTACAAAAATGTTCATAGCAGAACTGTTTATAAACTACTCCAACTATAAACAATTTAAAAACAGGTGAATGAGGAAATTGGGCTGGAATCAAGCAAAACCTGACAGAATCCTTGACTCCTCTCACTCAGCACACACAACAATTGAAATGTTAAAATATAGGCACCCTCTCTCCCCCATTCCCCAAAGGCAGCAGCAGTCAACTGAAACCTAAACCCTTCCCTTGATAGACTCCTTCACCGTAATACACAGCAGAAATCAATTAAAACTCAACTATCCCAAGCCACATCCTTCTCTTCTCTCAACATGAAAATCAACTCATTTTGAAATCTATTTTATCAGATATGAGTATTGCTACCCCAACCTTTTCTCTCCTTTCCGTTTGCTTGAAAGATTTTTTTCCATCCCTTCACTTTCAACCTATGTGAGTCATTCGTTGTGAGGTGCGTCTCTTGAAACAACATATATATGAGTCACACTTTCTTATCCAATCATCTACTCTGTGTCTTTTTATCGGAGCATTCAGTCCATTTACATTTAAGGTGATTATTGATATGTACTTATTTATTGCCATTTTTGTTTAGTGTGGTTCTGTTTTTCTTCCTATTTCTTTTGCTAATTACAACAGTCCTTTTAACATTTCTTGCAGTTCTGGTTTGGTGCTAATGTATTCTTTTAGTCTTTTTTTGTCTGGGAAGCTCTTTATATGACCTTCTATTTTGAATGATAGCCTTGCTGGGTAGAGTAGTCTTGGATTAAGATCCTTGTTTTTCATGACCTTGATTACCTCGTTCCATTCGCTTCTGGCCTGTAGTGTTTCTGTAGAGAAGTCAGCTGAGAGCCTTATGGGGGTTCCTTTGTAGGTAACCTGTTGCTTCTCTCTTGCTGCTTTTAGGATTGTCTCTTTATCTTTAATTTTTGGCATTTTGATTACTATGTGTCTTGGTGTGGGCCTGTTTGGGTTCTTCTTACTTTGGGCTCTCTGTGCTTCTTGAACTTGAAGGCCTTCTTCCTTCACCAAATTAGGGAAGTTTTCTGTCACTATTTCTTTGAATATATTCTCTAACTCTTGCTCATTTTCTTCTTCTTCGGGGACTTTTATGATGCGAAAGTTATTACATTTCTAGTTGTCCCACAGTTCTCTTAAGCTGTCTGCCTGTTTTTTAATTGTTTTTTTTCTTTTTGTTTTCTGATTGGTTGATTTTTTCTACCCTATCTTCTGATTCACTGATCCGGTCCTCAGCTTCCTCTACTCTGCTATTTAGACTTTCCAATGTGTTTTTTATTTCTGATATGTCATTCTTCATTTCTTTTGATGGTTTTTAATTTCCAACTGGCTGATTTTCAACATTTCTATGTCTTTACTCGTGGTGTTCATGTCCTTACACTTGCTGTTGAGCTTCCTCAAGATCATGGCTCTGAATTCTAGTTCTGTTAACTTGCTTAACTGTACCTCTTTTATCTCATGTTTGGTAGAGGTCTCTTGTTCTTTCATTTGGCTTTGTTTCTGTGTTTCACCATTTTGGCTATCACAGTGGGCTTTGGAGCCTGCCAAATTTTCCCTGTGGGTATTGGTGTTCTGCTGTTTGTGGCTTCCTCTCCTGGGTTTGGATGAGCCAGGAAGGACCCATGTTAAACACCACTGTCAAGTCTTACTTTCCTGGGTAGAGTTGTAAGCTCAGGAGTAGTACAGTTATCCTCTAGCTTTTTGCCTGGAGGCTATCAGTAGAGGGTACCTGAAGAGCCTTGTCTTCTCAGTTGAATGAAAAACTCCCTCAGGTGCTCAGTGTAATAGGATTTCCTAAGGGTGGGGCAGATGCTGGTTGTTAATGGACTTCAATTTGCATTTCAATGGCCACCAGGTGGGATTGAATCTCTGAGGGAGGGGCCACTGCCTCTCTCCAGAGCCCTGGGACAAAGTAAGATGACCACAGTCCTGTGTGGCCGCAACTCAGCAAAAGCTCTGAGCACCCTCCAAATCCCAAGTGTCCCCACACAGTTCCAGTCCAGTCTGCCCTCCCTCTGCTGGAGCCCAATGTGAGTGGCTGTGGCTATTTAGCCTCTGTCCTGGCTCTGCACTGTGAAGCTGCTTGGGAGTTTAACCCCGAGGGTGCTGCTCACAGCTAAGGCTACTGCTGTCTGTGGGCTCCCAGCCCCCTTCTCGTGCCTCCACAATCCTACGGGGATCGAGTCAGTGTCCCTGGTTATATGGTCCTCCAAGCTGCTTTTCTGTTGCTTTTTCCTGACGATTTGTCTTTATTTTCATTGTAATTCCAGTTTGGTACTGGGAGATGGTCTGTGTAAGTTCCATTTACTCTGCCGCCATTTTGGAATCCCCTATATAACATTCTTTTGGATTTCTTCAGGTAACGCGTGCACGGGAATGTGACTATTCATAATTTCCCAAGAAAAATTGAGGGAGGTCTGAAGTAAAACAATCTAGCCCTGAGCACTGCTGGATGCGAAATGGCTTCCCCAGTCTCCTGGGAGACTGTGCTGCACCAGTCTGAATTTCTTAACCTGCAATTACTGGCAGCAGCAGTTCTGAACACAGATCATTCAATCAATACTTTCTTGGGTCTGGAGCTACTTCTGTACCAATTGAAAGCCAGCTCAGCAAGGGAACAGTCTTTCTAAGCAGAAGTACCTATTTTTTGAGGTGTGTTCTGTGTAATCTCTGAGAGCATAATGGGAAGAAAGCTGAATTTTTGTCTCTGTGGTACAATAAAAAATGTTTGGTGTTTGTCCCTAGTTTCTGAGACAGAACTCCTAAACTCCTAAAACACTTGGAATCTCCTTAGTGATAACAGTGTTTTTGACATGCTAATGAGATAACTTGTGGCTCAGTCCCTGATTTCCAGAAAGACCAACTTGTATTTATTGGGTTGGACAGTTGCTAAAAGAGCATAAAGTGTTCTCACCACCAAAAAAAAAAAAAAGAAGAAGATAATTATGAGATGTGTGGCAGTGTTAGCTAATGCTATGATGACAATCATTTTGCATTATATATGTATATCAAATCAATATGTTTACACCTTAAACTTATGCAATGTTATGTCAGTTATATCTCAACTGCTGGGGAAGAGGTGTTGGAGTTTGAACCAAGAGCCAATGACCCATGTTTAAATTGATTGTGCCTGTGTAATGAGGCCTCTATAAAATCCTAGAAGTATGGAGTTCAGAGAGTTTTTTGGTTGGGGAACAAGAATTCCTCTATGTGCTGGGAGGGTGAGGTACCACAAACTCTACAGGACAAAAGCTCCTGTGCTCAGGACCCTTTTGGATCCAACCCTATATATTTCTTCATCTGACTGTATCCCTTAATATCCTTTGTAATAGAAAACTAATCCTGTAAGTGACCTCTTTTTCTGAGTTTGGTGAGCCGCTCCAGCAAAATCAAACCAAGGAGGGGGTGATTATAGCTGTCAGAAAAACAGGTGATAACCTGTTCTTGCCATTGGCATTTGAAATGGAAGAGCAAGGAGTAAGCAGTGCAGTCCTGTGGGATTAAGCCTATAATCTGTCAAATGTGATATTATTTGTGGGTATATAGCGTCAGACCGAATTAAATTGTAGGACACCCAGCTGGTATCCAGAAAATCTGATAATTGTGTAGTGTGGGGGAAATCCCCTCCACACACACACATATTTGTGGCCAAAAGTGAAGTATTGGCCCTGGCTGGGTTGCTCAGTTGGTTAGACATCATCCCAATACAGCAAGGTTGTGGGCTCAATCCATGTCAGGGCACATACAAGAATCAACCAATGAATAAGTAAAACAAGAAATTGATGTTTCTCTCCTCTCTCTCTCTAAAATCAATTTTAAAAAAAAGAAATGAAGAATTAAATGTAGTGTGAAATTAAAGGAGACACAGGGGGAAGTGAGTCCTTCTTGAGTCTAAAATGCATAGCCTAAAATGTTTCCTGTTAGGGTTTGGCCAGTGGCACAGGCTGTGAAAGAATTCACATACAAAAAGAAAAAGAAAAGAAAAGAAAAGAAAAAATGCAGTGAGAAAATGTATTTTACTTTCCAAAGGAGGAAAGGACCATGTATTCAGAGGCAATACAGGGCAGGGAAGAAAGAGTGGCTTGTACTTTTAAAGAGCAAGCAGCTGCTGTTGCTAATCAACAAGAAAGGGAGGGGCTTGTGTTAAATTAGTCAGATGCTGGGAGTTGTCTTAAGTTACTTTTTGTTTGCCTTTCAGGAGACACTCAGGGAGATGCACCCAACACTGTCTTATCAGCATCTTTCCCAAGTTTGTAAAACTAGCTTAGAACAAACGTTACAAAGAGTTCAAAAGAGAGAGGCCTGTGCCTAGCCCATGTTGCTCAGTGGTTAAGTGTCAACCCATGCATGAAGAGGTCACTGGTTCGATTCCCAGTCAGGGCACATGCCCAGGTTGTGGGCCTGATCCCCAGTGCGGGGCATACAGGAGGTAGCCAATTGATGTTCTCTCTCATGGATGTTTCCATTTCTCTCTCTCTCCCTTCCTCTGTCTCTCTAATATAGCAACAAAGAAAAAAAAAAGGTGGGGGAGGGGAGGGGGGAAGAGGCCTGTGTGACTGATAGGGAGGGGTCTGGGGAGGGGAAGACCAGGAGCAAATTATCCTGAAGCTGTTAAAACAGCAAGGAGGGGCTGGAAGAATGTAGCCAGTGTGCAGCAATTATTTTGTCCTGCTGTTTGAACAAAGGAGCTGTTTGAATCAGAGGAGCCAAAAATCTCAGCTGTTTAATTACCAGGTGCTTCACTAAAATTGTGGGAAGGCCACAACAAAGAAAAGTAGAGGCCTGTTTTCTATCCTCACATTTACTATAGGGCCCATTATGGAAAAACTTAGGGGAAAAAATAGGGCTTCCTGCCCTATTCTGTTTCTCGGCTAGCATCTGAGGTTCTTCCTTCCCTGAATTTTTATAACTAAAATTTAACAAACTTCATATAAAAATCCTACAAGTTTTGAGCTGAAGTGTTTCAAATAATAAGTAACAAACAAATGAGTAATGGTGAATGGGAAAATCAAGATACATTTAAAAATCCTCTGAACCTGCTTTTTATCAGCACCTCAGAACGAATTTGGGTTTTTAGACATTTTTGCCCGGCACTTAAAACGCTGTTCTGTTGCAAAGGAGAGGTGGAAGCAATGTTACTATCCCCTGCCTCCCACACATTTAGAGCTAGTTAACTTCTTGTTATATTGTTGACACCTTTACATGTGTTCCCATTTTCACCCCTTTGGCTTACCTCCACCCAGCCCTCATGCCCCCTTCCCTCTGACCATCACCATACTGTTGTCTGTGTCTATGGGTTATGCCTGTATGTTCTTTGGCTAATCCCTTCACCTTCTTTTATCCATTACCACCTTCCCTCTCCCCTCTGACAGCTGTCAGTCTGTTCCATGTATCCATGCCTCTGTTTCTACTTTGATCATCATTTTATTTTGTTCATTAGAATCCATGTATGAGGGAGATCATATGGCACTTGTCTTTCTCTGACTGGCTTATTTCACTTAGCATAATAATCTCCGGGTCTGTACATCGGGTCACAGAAGTAAATTTCCTTCTTTTTAACCACCATGTAGTGTTCCATTTTATAAAGGTACCACAGCTTTTTTATCCACTCCTCTATGGATGGGCACTTGGATATTTCCAGATCTTGGCTATTGTAAATAGTGCTACTATAAACATAGGGGTGCATATATTCCGCTGAATTGATGTTTCTGAATTCTTAGGATATATTCCCAAAGGTAGGGTCTCTGGGTCAAAAGGCAGTTCCATTTTAAATTTTTTGAGGAAACTCTATATTGTTTTACACAGTACCTGTACCAGTCTACATTTCTACCTACAGTACACAAGGGTTCCCTTTTCTCCACATCCTCACCAGTACTTGTTTTTTTATTTATTAATGGTAGCCATTCTGACAGGTGTGAGGTGATTTTAATTTCCATCTCTCTGATGATTAGTGATGTTGCGCATTTTTTTCATATGTCTATTTGCCATCTGTATGTCCTCTTTGAAGAAGTATCTATTCATGTTCTTTGCCAATTTTTAAATTGGATTTTTGTCTTCCTGGTGTTGAGTTGTATAAATTCTTTATGTGTTTTGAAAATTAGCCCCTTACCATATATATCATTGACAAATATGTTCTTTCATATAGTGGGTTCCCTTTTCATTTTGTTGGTGGTTTATTTTGCTGTGCAGTAGCTTTTTAGTTTGATACAGTCCTATTTGTTTATTTTTCCTTCATTTTCCTTGCCCTAGGAGACGTATCAGCAAAAATATTGCTACAAGAGATGTCTGAGATTTTACTGCCTATGTTTTCTTCTATGTTTTACGGATTTATGGTCTCATGACTTATATTTAAGTTTTTTAATCTATTTTGAATTTATTCTTGTGTGTGGTATAAGTTGGTGATCTAGTTTTATTTTTTCTCATGTACTTGTCCAACTTTCCCAACACCATTTATTGAAGAGACTGTCTTTTCTCCATTATATATACTTGTCAAATATTAATAGACCATAAATGTGTGGATTGATTTCTGGGCTCTCTGTTATGTTTCATTGATCTATATGCCTGTTCTTATGTCAACACCAGGCAATTTTTATTGCAATGGCTTTGTAGTATAGTTTGATATTAGGTATTGTGATACTTCCAACTTTGTTTTTCTTTCTCAAGATTGCTGAGGCTATTTGGATTTTTTGGTTCCATATGTTTTTGGAATATTTGTTCTAGATCTGTGAAATATGCTGTAGACATTTTAATGGGAATTTGCACTGACACTATAGATTGTTTTGGGTAGTATGGACATTTTTATGATGTGAATTCTTCCAATCCATGAACACAGTATATGCTACCACTTCTTTGTATCTTCTTCCAGTTCTTCAATATCCTACAGTTTTCTGAGTATAGGTCTTTTACCTCCTTTATTAAATTTATTCCTAGGTATCAGTTTTTGTTGTTTTTGCAATAGTAAATGAGATTGTTTACTTAGTTTCTCCTGCTGGTAGTTCATTATTGGTGTATAGAAATGCCACCAATTTTGAATATTAACTTTGTATTCTGTTGCTTTATGGAATTAATTTATTAAATCTAATAGCTTTTTGGTGGAGTGTTGAGGGTTTTCTATGTATAATATTATGTCACCTGTGAATAATAACCATTTTACTTCCTCCTTTCCAATTTGGATGCCATTTACTCTTTCTTCTTGTCTGATTGCTGTAGCAAGGACTTCCAGTACTATTTTTCATAAATGTGGTGAAAGCAGACATCCTTGTCTTGCTCCTGATCTTAAGGAAAATGCTTTAAGTGTTTGCCCATTGAGTATGATGTTTGCTGTGGGTTTTTATATATGCCCTTTATTATGTTGAGGTATGTTTCCTCCATTCTCACTTTCTGAGAGTTTTTATCATAAATGGGTACTGGATTTTATCAAATGCTTTTCCTGCATCAATTGATATTATCATGTGGGTTTTATCCTTCATTTTGTTCATGTGGTGTATCATGTTTATTGATTTGTGGATCTTGTATCAACCTTGCATCCCTAAAATAAATCTCACTTGATCATGGTTTATGATCTTTTAAATGTATTGCTGGATCCAATTTGCTAATATTTTGTTCAAGATGTTAGCATCTATGTTCATCAGAAATATTGGCCTATAATTTTCTTTCCTTGTAGTGTCTTTATCTTGTTTTGAAACTAGGATAATTCTAGCATCCTAAAATGAGCTTCAGAGTTTGCCCTTCTCTTGAATCTTTTGGAATAGTTTGAGAAGGATGGGTGTTAGTTCTTTGAATGTTTGGTAAAATTCATTTGTGAAGCCATCCAGTCCAGAGCTTTTATTTTCTAGGAGTTTTATTATTATTATTATTATTATTATCATTTCTGCTTCGATTTCACTAGTTCTAATCTGTCTATTCAGATTCTCTGATTCTTTTTTGATTAATTTGGAAGATTGAATGTTTCTAGAAATTTATCCATTTCATCCAGATTTTCCAATTTGTTGGCATATGGTTGTTCATAATATTTTCTTAGAATCTTTTGTACTTCTTTGGTGTCAGTTGTTACATCTCCTCTTTTATTTTTTATTTTATTTATTTGGTTCTTTCTCTTTTTTCCTTGATTAGTGTGGTTAAAGGTTTACCTTTTCAAAGAACCAGCTCTTGGTGTCATTAATATTTTGAATTGCTTTTCAGACGTTTTTTTTTTTTTTATTTCTGCTCAGATCTTTATTTCCTTCTAAAAGGTCTGAGCCAGCAAGAGATCACATCCACAACACAAGGCCAGTGTAGAACAAAATGGCTTTATTGCATGCACCTGGATGCAGGCAGGCAGAGCTGAAAAGGGTTCTGTCTCGAACAACAGTTGGAGTATAGGTTATATACTCTACTTTTAGCTTCCGGCAGTTCCTGCTGATGTACTCTGCCTGGCCTATTGTCCACTTTGCAGTTGGACTGGTCTAGTATCTCGTCCGGAATCTGCTGGGTGATTCATTGCCTTGCAGATAATCCAGATAATTCTTATCCATACTCAACAGAAGGCTGAGCAAATGTATGCAAGCAACATAATTTTTCACAGTTTCTGCCTTTTGCAAGCTTTTAACTTTACCCTTTAAAATATTACTAACCCTTTCACTTTCCTTCTACTCACTTTGGGATTTGTTTTGTTGTTTTCTAGTTCCTTTAAATACAAAATTAGATTGTTTATTTGAGTGTTTTCTTGTTTCCTGAATAAGGCCTGTAATGCTATGAATTTCCCTCTTAGGACTGCTTTTACTGTATCCCATAGATTTGGGCGCTGTTGTGTTCTCATTTTCATTTGTTTTAAGGTTCCTTTGATTTCTTTCTTGATGTCATTGTTAACCCATTCATTGTTTAGTGACATGTTATTTAGCCTCCATGCCTTTGTGTGTGTGTTTTTGTTGTGTGTGTGTGTGTGTGTTTAACTTGTGGTTTATTTCTAGCTTCATAGCATTATGCTCAAAAAAGATGTTTGATATGATTTCAGTCTTCTTACATTTATTGAGACTTGTTTGTGTCCATTTTCCAACCTAGAAAATGTTCCATGTATACTTGAAAAGAATGTATATTCTGCTGTTTTAAGGTAAAATACTTTTAAAATATTTGTTGAATTTATTTGGTTTAGTGTGTCATTTAAAGCCACTCTTTCTTTGTTGATATTCTGTCTAGAAATTTATACATTGATGTCAATGGTTATTAAAATCCTCTTCTATGACTGCATTACTGTCAGTCTTTCCCTATATGTCCATGAAGAGTTGCTTTACAAATTTAGGTGCTCCTATGTTGGGTGCATAAATGTTTACCAGCGTTATGTCCTCTTGTTGCATTGCTCATTTTATCATTATGTAGTATCCTTCTTTTTCTCTCACTATAATCTTTGATTTAAAGTCTATTTTGTCAGATATAAGTATTACTATCCAAGCTTTTATACAATTTCAATTTGCATAAAATGTCTTTTTCCATCCCTTTAGTTTTAGTCTGTCTGTGTCTTTCATTCTGATATGGGTGTCCTATAGATAGCATATCTATGCATCTTGCTTTCTTATACATTCATCTACCCTCTGTATTTTGATTGGAGCATTTAAACCATTTACATTTGAAGTAATTAATGATACATATGTATTTATTGCTATTTTATTCTGTGAGAGGCTCTCTTGTGCATTTGAGATGTTTAGCTGCATTTCCTAATTTCACCATTAGATGCCAGTGCACCCCACCAAAACTCAGTGTGACACCCAAATTTATCTTACAGCTATGCAAGATGTTCCCCACTGAGAACCACTGCTCAAAAAATAAAATAAATTTAATTGAAGGCAGATAAGGTCTTAGAATAAAGTAGGCATTTATATCTGTGGTTCAAATAAAGCAGAATAACATTTTACCTGTGCTGTTAGAAAACCATGTTCCAGAAATGACTTTATACTACAAAGAACTTCCTTTCTCCACATGACATGGATAAGACTCACTGATGACCAGCTTGTTTACCTATGATAAGGCCAGGCACACCCTCTCCTAATTCCCATTCTTCTATCTCATAAATGAGTAGGTGAACTGTTTGTCCCCTTCCTGACAAACCATTTAGACACAGAGATAAACATTTCTTGTTCAGTTAACAGACTCCCCTGATTACAGTAATAATCCCAAATGTACGATCTTATACCAATAACTTGCATATTTATTCCTATAAAAGTCTAAAGCAAAACCTCACGCGCACACACACACACAGCACAGCACAAAAATGAGGTGGAAGAGTGAGTGAGCGAGCGCAACTGAAAAGAAAAGCACAAATTTATAGTTAGCAGATTAACAACTTTTGGGATTAATATATACCATGGTGATTATAGCTAATAATGTTAAGTTATATCCCAATGTTGCTAAGAGAATAGATCATAAATGTTCTCACCATGAAAAACTAAATGGTAACTACCTGGCTATGTGACAGGATAGAGGTAGTAGCCAATACCATGGTATTAAAGAAAAACACAAGCCTGAACTGATGTTACTTGTGCTAAAGCTCATGATACCAAACCTAGATTTAATACCTTGTCTAATTGCTGTTTCAACCTCTCCAAGATACTTAACCAACCAGTCTGGAATTTTGTGATCAACACCATGAGGTCATCTGTCATATGGATCTTCTCCAACCCCCATAGAAAGAGCAGGGAATCTGCATGATAAAAATAGTTGCCACTCCCTTGCCACAAAAAGTTTATTCCTGGTCTAAAAATAATCCTTTCTTTTCTTTTGTTAATAGTTCCCTTACCTCACTCTTCTTCCTATAAAAACCTTCCATTTTGTACAACTCCTTGGAGCACTTTTTTAGTTATTAGAAGGGGTGCTATCCAATTTGTGAACTGCTTATTAAAGCCAGTTAAATATTCATATTTACTCAGTTGAATTTTGTTTTTTAAGAGCTACTATACTCAAGAAGTCAGGGCAGTTGTTCTTTTCTTTTACTGGAGGTGAGATTCACAGCTCTTAATTTCTTCTTTACTTGTGTCTCTCTCTCTAAGGATTGTAAAGGACGAACACATGACCTTGCCCCCTGGATTTTAAGGGAGTGGCAAGAACTATCTGCTAATAGATAACCACTGCATTGTATAGATAACCATTGCTTTGTGTACACCAAAACTGATTGTTTTCTCAGGCATAACAGCTAACTGCAAATATCTGCATCTGTACGTGATTGCTTGCTTGCATACCCTTAATCCAAATTCCTTGCCAGGGTCTAAGACAACTATATCAGCAACCTTCCCCCTGAGCTCGGGGCTGCTCTCTCCTCTGAGTAGGATGGGACAGTCGCTGAGCGGCTAATAAAGCTCTCTTAATTTGAACCCAGTTCGGAGTCTGCGTCTGGTCTGTCTAGTTGGTCTACAACAGGATGTGTTAGGAAATGAGGGACTCTGCCAATATTATAATCACTATTGTCACAGCAATGAAGTGGGTGCCACACCACTTAATTTCCTAATTCACCTATACCTCATACAATACTAACATTGATGATAACTTGAGTAATTGTGCTGCCACTTTCTGCCATGTGTTATCCATGCCCCATTTTCTCCTCACAAAGATGTTATCCCTGAGCTTTTCAAATTATAAGCAATCTAGTCCCAGATTAACTAGATTGAGAGTTTCTTTTCTGGAGCCATTCTTGGTGCCCTTTACTATATCTATCAAGACCCAGAAGGATTCAGATGACATATTGAATTTAGAAAAACTTGAGAAGAGTTCAATATGGCCCTGGCCAGTTTGGCTCAGCGGTTAAAGCGTCGGCCTGCGGTCCGGAGAGACCCGGGTTCGGTTCCCACTAAGGGCACGTACTTTGGTTGCAGTTTGTCCCCGGCCCTGGTTGGTCGTGCGGGTGGCAGCCACTCGATGTGTCCCTTCACGTCGATGTTTCTCTCTCTCTCTTCCTCTCTCTCCCTCACACTCTATCCGTACAAAAAATGGAAAAATATCCTCGGGTGAGGATTAAAAAAAAAAAAAAAGAGTTCAATATGGCAGTTGTTTACAAAAGTATGGGCAAGGTTAGGAAAATCACAAGGAGTTGTACAATAATTTATGGCTATTAAGAGAAAATTTTATTCCAGGAACAGAGACCTTGGTCTGAGGGATGCAGCCAGCCCTCCGTGACCTGCAGGGAGGAATACAAGGGAATAAATACCCAAATTTTATTCTTTTTCCTTCTGATCTCTTGCTAGTCCTCCCCCACTGGCACAACCCAATGGGAAGTCAGAGCGCAGAGAAATATCTTGATTTGACTATAAGATTAGCCTTCCTCGGCTGGGCAACAGGCAGGGTAGAGTATGGGCCAGTAACAAATGGAAAATACCCAACATCAGTGAGAAGCCATTGGAGAGAGCCTCGGCAGGGTTGCTTTGGCTCTTTAGAAATGTTGTAGGAAAGAAATGAGCCTAGGTGGGGCTGCTTTGGCTCACTGGAAAGTCAGAGAAAGGGGACCTTGGAGACAAGTTCAGGGGGTTAGCCCAGGACAGGCTGCCACTGCACATTGCTCTCCTTGTTGCAAGTCTCCTGGGGACCTTAGAATTTAGGAGATAGATGCCTGAGACGGAAGAAAGACATGGCATGCTCTAGGGAGGGAGATTGCACCAAGAATGACTCCTTTTTAATTTGAACTGATAAGAGTTGCCATTTTCTGAGATAAGAGAACTGTAGAGCTTAGGGGGTGGGGGTAGAATTCATTGTCTTATTGAACTATACTATACATGCAGAAGAGGACACATATAAGCTGATGAGTTTTTACAAACCACTCACGTTTATGTTATCAGCCCCCATCCAGATCAAGAAGTGGAACTCTATCAGCACCCAAGAAGCCCTCTTAGTTTCCCTTGCAATAAACATCTTCCTGCCCCCCTGGTGTTGTGGCACGAGAGAACCGAGAGACCACCAGAGCCAAATTAAAGCCAAATAGAAAGCAAAGCCAGCCAGCAACTGATCCCAAGTTCTAGCAGATCAGCCCCGATATGCTTTATTGCATGCCTTTTATACCTTATAGCAAAAGTTTAATGATGTAAGAAAATGGGATCTTCTTGATATAATGCCCAGGGCTACAACAATATTGTATAGAATCAGTTTGCCTTGCAGATAACAGAAAAACCCAGGCATTTTAGGGTACATTGGGTCACACTTAGCCCCAAGCTGCACAAACACAATGCAAGCCTAATTCCTGGAGATTGTTGGGGAGGTTGAGTCTCTAACTCAAGACCTCCAGGCTTTGTGGACTCTGTCAGACATGTAGCTGGCTCCCAACAATGTCTTCTTTACAAAACAGGTTCAGCTAGAGAGCACACAGTGACTTTCCTAATCATCAGTTATGGAGCTATAAACAAGTCAGCACAATAATTTACCAATCATCAATTATGGGGTTATGAACATGTCAGCACACTGGGTAATGACAATCCTGCTATTCAAATGGTACAGATTATTTGGCCTGTTTTGTACTTTGTGTATCAATGAAATCATATACTGTGTCTTTTTTTTTTTCCTTTATTGATTTTTAGAGAGAGAGGAAGGGAGAGGGAGAGAGAGAGACATCGATTACAGAGAACATCGATCGGCCACCTCCAGCATGCCCTCCATTGGGGATTTGGCCCACAACCTGGGCATGTGCCCTGACCGGGAATCAAACTGGCAACCTCTTGGTGCAGGGGTTGATGCTCAACCACCGAGCCACACCAGCTGGGCTTGTGTCTGGGTTTTGTACTCAACTCATTTTGTTTGTAATATTCAGCAGAGTTTACATATAGTGCCACTTTGTTCATTCTCAGTGTGTGAACATGCTACAATTTATTTATCCATTCTTTTGTCAATGGGCACTTGAATAGTTTCCAAATTTTGGCTATTAATAATAGCATTGCTGTGAAGATATTTGCACTTGTCTTTTGTTGATGAGTGGAGACCCTGACCCTGAAAGGACACACCTGGAAATATTCTATTGAGACCTTCCCCTGGGACCTCCCCTAAAATCTCTACCCTTAAAACACTTAGGACAAGACGCTGAGTGATCTTGTTCTCCCTTCCAGGAGCACAGCCATGTTTCTCCCCTCCTCCTTCCCCGTCCCTCCCTGCCCTTTCCCCCAGGCGCCCAACCTTTCCCTTCCTCATTTCCAAGGTCCAAGGGCCATTCTTTTGCCTCTGCAACCCATTTATTCTATCACTCACTTCTTCCACTTGTGTAATTTACCAAATAAATGTTCTCTTATAGTTCAAGTCTTGGTTCTGAATTCTTTCCTAGCCAGAACTCAAGTACTGAGCTTGCTGATCCAAGGCCCAGTCAGACCCCTCCTGTCTAACTTGGTGCCTGCCATTTCTGCCACAGTCAACATAACCACTATGCTGTATACCTGATACTAATGTAAAATAATATTACATTCAACTGTAATTTAAAAATAAAAAAATATTGGTTTAATTATTACAAACATACAGAAAGTCAACATAATTTTTTTTTTTTATCCTCACCTGAGGACACTTTTCAATATTTTGTTCAGATGGAGTAGGAGGGGAGAGAGAGAGAGAAACATCGACATGAAAGGGACACATTGAGTGGTTGCCACCCACACCACCCAACCAGGGACGGGAACAAACTGCAACTGCGGTACATGCCCTTAGCGGGAACTGAACCCAGGACTCTCCAGACCACAGGCCGATGCTCTTAACTGCTGAGCCAAACCAGCCAGGGCCAACACATATTTTTAAAGTGAAAACACTTATGCACAAATCATAAAAAGGGCACAGGCCTGTGAAAAGGTGATACAAATGGAGCCATTTTAAAGTGGAGCCTGAGCAGCCATTCCAGAGAAACTGCCCTGTATGTCTTATTCCTGGAACTGGGCAAAATAACTTTTTTAAAAAGAATAGTTTATTGATTTTTAGAGAATAAGGAAGGGAGGGGGAGAGAGAAGTGAGAGCACAATGTAAATGGGTTGTCTCCTGCATGCCCCCTACAGAGGATCAAGCCCTGAAACCCCAGCATGTGCCTTTAACTGGTAATTAAATTGGCAACCTCCTGGTACATCAGATGACACCCAACCCACTAAGCTACACCAACCAGGGCTGGGCAAAATAACTTTTGAACCAGACCATAGAAACATTGTCTTCCAAACAACTGTTTCTGATTCTAACAGAAGAACAGACATCTTGACCACAAGGAATGATGAGTACAGACATTCTTTAGAATCAGTAACCAGCCACGTATAGCTGAAGAGTAACTTAGCTTGCTAGCACCAGTGGAAATATTTTGTTCCTTTCTTCATAAAATCCCCTTGCATTCACCCTGAAATCTGGACACCATTTAGATTTCTGCTTGAATCTGGGCCCTGGAATTTGCAATTCTGTGATCTCAAATAAACACTTGTTGCCTCTCACTTTGACATTTTATTTTTAGAGTCACATGCCTCTATAGTTACTACCCAGGATATACATATGGGCAGTGGTAGTAGATTCTGTCATTTTTTTCAATTCTAACAAATTACCAGCAATCTGTGAGTTCTGCCTCCTCCATATCCTCACTAACACTTGACATTCTTAGTCTTTTTCATTGCAGCCATTCTTTTGGGTAAATAGTGGTCTCTCATTGTGGTTTAAATGAGCACTTAATTTGCATTTCCCCATTTGAAGTTGAGAACCTTTTCATATGTTTATTGGCCATTTGGATATCAGGTTTTGTGATGTATCCAAATTTTTTTTTTAAACTGAGTTCTTTTTCTTATTGATTTATAAAAGTTCCTTACATACTCTGAATATAAATTAGTTTTTAGATAATGCGGTTTTTTTTTCAGCTTCATAGTTGCTTTTTCACTCACTATCAATGATGTCTTTTAATGAGCAGTTTTTAATTTTAATGTATTCCAGTTTATCAATCTTGCTTCCTGTTTACCTCCTGTTTAAGAAATCTCTGCCTACTCCAAAACCATGAAGCCAAGTTTGTGTCTCTAATTTTTATTTTTAGTTCTGTCATTATTCTGGGATGATTTTTCTATGTAGATTAGGGAGGCAGGGAAAAGCAAAGTGTGGGGGGGTACCCTCTGATTGGATAACAAGTAAAATGATAGACACGTATTTCTTTTACCCAGGTGGGTATAGGAGAGTTAACAGTCAACAATTAAAAACAATGAGGGGCCCTGGTCTGTGTGGTCAGTGGTTACAGCATTGGCCTGAAGTCCAGAGAGATCCGGGTTTGGTTCCCGCTAAAGGCATGTACCTCGTTTGCAGTTTGTCCCCGGCCCTGGTTGGGTCGTGCTGGTGGCAGCGACTTGCTGTGTCCCTTTCACGTCAATGTTTCTCTGTGAGGGGATTTGTGGTCCGCAGAAGCCTGTCTGTGCTTTGAGGAGTCCAGAAAAATTACTTTGATATTCCAAAGATATTTTATTGTAGATGCAAAAAGACAATAGACAGGCTAGGTTAAGGTAAAGATTGACCTTTGTGGGGGAAGATGCTGACCTAGGACATGACTAGCCACCACAAATTGCTTTTAGTTAAAATGTTTTCATTTCAGTCCATCCTTTGTGGTTATTTTAGGTCTATGAGTTTGTAAGGATGCCACACAGGCCTCCTCTGAGCTGGTCAGGTTTAGTATGTGATACCTTTTCTTCCACAAAACACAATTGAGAGGTAAGCAAAGGTGGAAAGACCTGGGGCAGGAGGTGCCACAGTGTTAGGCCTGGAAACTCCAAAAGAGGTAAGGGATTATATCTTCAAGGTCTGGAGCTGGGACAGAGGAGGAAGAAAGGAAAAAGATTCATCAAGATTCAGGCAGGACCTGGGGAAATCAGGTAGTTAAAATTAGTAAACAATGGTGGGTCAGATCAGAGCTTGTCTTTTCAATGCTGAATGCCAGTGAGCTCATCATAAGAAGGATTAACTGATGGAATGATGAAAGGGAAAAAATATTACATGCTTAACCCTTCAAAGTTAAGAGTAGGATTTCAGGCTCCTTTTTTTATTGTAATGTATAAAATAAGGTGCAAAACTGCCATTCTCCAGAGCATTATCTCAATCCATTGAGATTTTGCTTCCTGACAATTGACGATAGTTTGGCTCCAATAAACTCACAAAAATTCTTCACATGTTTGAATGTTTCCTACATTGATAGCTTGTTCTGCCAACTCCTTGTCCCTGAGGAGCAGTAATCAGAGTTACTTGAGTTCCTCATTTGAATCTTGCAACAACTTTAGGATGTGGCCCTTTTATACAAAAGGAGAAAGAGGCTGTGCAAAATTTACTCAAGATGTCTGTCTTGGTGGATCTAGGGTTAGAACTTGTGTTGGACTTCTCTTTGTGCTCCATAACGCCACCCAGATAAACACCCTTACCTGGAAGCTGTGCCTCCTAAATTTCTAGCTCAGGTGTTATAAATGAGGACCACAAAACGCTAACCCCGACTTTTCTGAGTCTGACCTTTGTTAGGCCAAAGAGCACCACACTATAGGATTGCCTCTGTAGATATGGCCTTTCATTGTGTTCATGTTACCTCATCACACATCCCCCACTAGTATGGGAACCAGACCCTTTTCAGTCACGGTTGAGCAACTGATACTGCGTTTGCAGGGTCCTTGTTCCTGTATCTGCCCAGAGAAGCCTGCTTAAAGAGCCCGCCAAAAAAAACTCCATATAAATAGCAGGCCCCTGCCATTTCGGGGCTGATGCCATTTTGCACTCTGCTTTGCAGATGCTCTGAATAAAATTCTGTTGCTGTATCACTTTGGCCTCCAGTATTCCTCCCTCGGCTATCTAACAGCCATGACCTCTCTTGCGTTGACACAAGTGCATAGGAAATATTTCTGGCAAAGTGATCAGCTTCTGGGTTACCAGTCGGGTGGAAGTAAACATTCTCTGATGGATCAATGGGACCAACAAAAGGATCAGTGGTGCTCCCAAAGTTTACAAATGGAAAGGTAAAGTTCCTATTATATGAGATTGAGAAGGTGGAGTCTGGAGTTTAATGTGTGTCATCAAAATGTCTATAAAATATCCAAGTGAAGAATGTCTCATTCTGTCTGGAATTCAGGTTAAAGGTGTGGGGCTGCAGGTGGACATTTGAGTCTTGAGGGTATAAACAGTACTTAAAGAGGTGAGATTCATTGCAGATTACAGAGACAATGATTATAAGAAGCCTGGAAACTGAGTCCCAAGGCACTGAAACAATTATACATTGGGGATGTGTACTCAACTATCAAAACCCATCTGGGCATCCTCTTCATGACCGCCTAAACTCAAGAACTACGTTTCCCAGAATCCTCTGCGCCATCTGTTTCCGGGTTAGAGCCTCCAATTAAGTCCCGAGAGATTTAGAAGGCGGAAGTGAAGCGGAAGCCATTATTCTTGGGAAGCTATTGCCGCTAAACACATGGGCTGTGGAGAGCTACCCTGCAGTTTCATCCCAGCAGTTGGATGAAACTGCGGTAGACCCTCCGCCTCCCTGCGGTAGACTGCACCTTCCGTTTGAACTTCTGGACGCTTCGACGGCCGCTCTCGTGACCTCCGCTCCACCCCGATTTTGATTTTACCCTCTGTTGCGTAAGCCTTGCTTTCCTCATTTAACCCTTTACTCTCGGCCTTCCTGAGGACGTGAGAGGCCCAGAGGCAAGGAGGAGTTGGGGGGGGGGGGGGGGACCAGGACCGGGCACCTGGGACTGGGAAGCTAGGCACCCAGGCAAGGAGTGTGCTTTAGACCCAGTGATCAGGGTATGAAACGCGAGCAGTGAAATTTAGGACCATATTTAGGGACTGGTGGTCCAATAAACACTCACACTCACTCTGACACCTTTGAGTGGAGCCGGAAAAGCCCGGCCGAGAGCGTTGGGAACATTTTGGGGATGGAGCAGTGAAGATAAATTACCTTCTTTTTGCTTTTCGTGGTCAATTTCCTTTGTAATCCGTTTTGTTTAATGTCAATACAGGCGCACTGGTTTTCTTTTGGACAGCATTGGCCTTGAATGCCTGTAATACTCAAACTTGGTGCTCTTGTCCATTTTTATTTTATTAACTTTAGTTGACTCTTATGTAAATAGTCTAGATTTAAAAATTTAGTTCAACATTGTTATTTAACTTGAGAGTTAGTCCATTAATAGTTATTGTGATCACTAACATTTTGCAATGCTTTTTATCATCTTATTTGGTTTTTATTTATCCTCCTATAGGACGTATGTGCAAAAAAAAAAAAGGAGGTATGCAAACATGTAACACACAAAAGGCCAACAATAAAGCAAATCCACATATCAAACCAAGAAAAGATTATGAAACAGCAGAAACCTGTGTGCTCCTAAACTGCATACTCCTCTTCTTCCAAAATTTTCTTTATGGATTTTACTGTTTCCTTGTTTTTCCCAAAAATGTATTTCCTAATTTTAGTAATTATTTGTGAATGGACTTACACTCTAAAGTATTTTTGGACACATCCTTTTTTTCATATTGATGCAATTGCACATTCTAATTTAGAGATTTCTAAGTATCTTGTAGATGAAGTTTGTACACGTACCCATTTTTCAGGTACCTCGTGTCTTAAATTTTATGTCTTCAAAAAAAATTTTTCTTTATTGATTTTTGGAGAGGAAGAGAGAGAGATTTGTTGTTCCACTTATTTATGCATTCATTGGTGGTTTCTTGTATGTTCCCTGACTGGTGATGGAACCCATAATTTTGGCTTATGATAACGTTCTAGCCTTACTAAATTTTGGAGTCAGTTTACAGAGTTCTACCTACTGCAGTTTTGTTTTTCAGGTTGTGTTGAATATTAATTTTTAGAATATTGTCATTATTATGCCATTTAATCTTATAATTAGATTTATATTGATTTACATATTCTATAATGCCTTTCAGTAAGGTTTTATGAGTACCAACAAAAAGGATTTGAGAGTTGTTGGATTTTGTGGTTAGATTCATTCCTGGGAACACCCATGCGCTTTGAAATTACATTTTTTCCCAATAGCTTTGTATATTGAACTTCAGTTCTGCAAGGTTACTAAAGTATATAATTCTCGTAATTTTTATGTAGTGTTTTAGATATTTTTCATAGACAATTTTGTCTATAAATGAATAAATGTTTATAAATATTTTTTGCTTAGTACATGATTTACTTTCTTTGCTGGAATAGCTTGGTACTTCTGATAGCACTGAATGGAATTTGGATAGGAGGCAGTCCTATTTTCTTTTTTGACTTTAAGGGGAATTAACTTTAATGCTTGCTGGAGGCTTTTTAAATTTTTTATTATTGATTTTAGAGAGAGGAAGGGGGGAGAGAGATTGATTTGTTGTTCCACTTATTTATGCATTCATTGGTTATTTCCTACTTTTATTAAGAGAGAGGAAGGGTAAAGGATAGAGAGAAACATCAATGTAAGAGAGAAGCATCCATCCATCTGTTGCCTCTGTCTCATGCTTCACCACCATCAAGGCAACCACTTTTTTTACTGTTGACTTAAATAAGTTTTGCCTATTTGTGGACATCATGTAATTGGAATCAGGGACTTTCTTGTGTCTCCCTTCTGTTGGTCAGCATACAGAGATTCAGCCATGTTGTGTGTCTCAGTAGTTTCTTTGTATTGCTGAGTAGTATTTCATTGTACGTATCACAGTTTGTTTATCCATCGTTGATGGACATTCAGATTGCTTACACTTTTAAACTATTATGAATCAGGTTGTTATATCTCTTGGGTAAATATCCAGATGTGGAATTGCTTCATCAGTTGATAGGTGTACTATTTAATAAACTGGCAAATTATTTTCCAAAATGTTTGAACCATTTCACATTTCCACCATCAGTAGTACATGAGAGTTGAGAGTATGCCAATATTGTGAACATTTAATGCTGATCTTTTTTATCTTGGTCTCTCTAATGTATTGAAAAGTTATATCATTAGGTTTAATTTGCACTTATCTGATAACTAATGATGTTGAGTACCTTTTGCCATGCTTATATTTGTCATTGTTTGTCAGATGTCTTAATTCTAGTCTTTTTTGGTACTTTTGTATTGTTTTGTAGGAGTGCTTTAATCTGAATATGAATTTTTTGTCAGATATATATACTACAAATATTTTTATCCCAGTCTTACCTATTTTTTTAATTGAGGTATAACTGACATAACATTATATCAGTTTCAATTATCCAACAAAATTATTCAATATTTTTATATATTATTGAAAAATGATCACCACGATAAGTGCAGTTAACCCATCACCACACACAGTTACAAAAGTTTTTTCCTATCTATTTCCAAGAATGCCACACAGTATAATTAACTATAGTCACTGTACTATACCTTACACCCCTATGACTTATTTCATAACTAGAAACATACTTTTTGACTTCCTTTACCAGTTTCACCCACCACTGCCTCAGGCAACCACCAGTCTGTTTTTGATATCTGTGACCTTGGTTTTTGTTTTTTTGTGTTTTTTTTTCCTTTATTGATTTTAGAGAGAGAGGAAGGGAGAAGGAGAGAGAACTAGAAACATTTATGAGAGAGGACATCGACTGGCCGCCTCCTGCATGTCCCCCACTGGGCATGTGTCCTGACCAGCAATCAAACCTGCAATCTCTTGGTGCAGGGTTGATGCTCAACCACTGAGCCACACCGGTTGGACTTGCTTTGCTCTTTTTTATGAGAACGTTTTCTGTCTGACTTATTTCACTTAGCATAATGCCCTCAAGGTCCATGGATGTCACAAAAGGCAAGATTTTTTAATATCTGATATAAATGGATATTCAGGTTGTTTCCATGCCATGGCTATTGTAAATAATGCTGTGAACATGGAGGTAGAAATAGCTTTTTAAATTAATGTTTTCATTTTCAGATAAATACCCAGAAGTGCAATTTCTGGATCTCATGGTAGTTCTATTTTTAATTTTTGAGGAAACTCCATACTGCTCTCTGCAATGGCTATACTAATTTACATTTTTACCAACAGTACTCAAGGGTCCCTTTTCCCCATATCCTGGGCAACACTTGTTATCTCTTGTCTTATAATAGCCATTCTAATAGGTGTAAGGTGATATGTCATGGTTTTGATTAGCATTTTCCTGATAAATAATGATATTGAGTATCTTTTCATGTGCCTTCTGGCCATTTGTATGTCGTTGGGAAAATGTCTGAAAGGTCCTCTGCCTAGTTTTTATTTGGATTGTTTGTTTTTTTGCTATTGAATTGTATGAGTTCTTTACATGTTTTGGATATTAACCCCTTGTCAGATATATGACTTGCACATTTTTTCTCCCATTCAGTAGGTTGCCTTTTCATTTTCTTGATGGTTTCTCTTGCTATGTAGAAGCTTTTTAGTTTGGGTTTTTTAAAAAAATCCTCTCATGATGATATGTTTTTAGAGAGGAAATGAGAGAGAGAGAAACATCCATGTGAGAGAGAAACATTGATCAGTTGCCTCCCATAGGCACCCTGACTGGGAATCGAATCCACAGCCTTTTGGTATATGGGACTACACTCCAGCCAACTAAACCATCTGGCCAGGGCAAAGTTTTTAGTTTGATAATAGTCCCACTTGTTCATAGTTGCTTTTGTTTTCTAAATCCAAAAAAATCATCGCCAAGACTTTTGTCAAGGACCTTACTTTACTGCCTGTTTTCTTCTGGGACTTTCATGGTTTCAGGTCTTACATTCAGATGTTTAGTCTATTTTGAGTTAATTTTTGTGTAGTATAAGATAGTGGTCCAGTTTCGTTCTTTTGCATGTGGCTGCCCAGTTTACCCAGTACCATTTAGTGACTGTCCTTTACCCATAGTATATTCTTGGCTCCTTTGTTGTAAGTTAGTTGAGCACATATGTGTGGATTTATTTCTGAGCTCTCATTTCTGTTTCATTGTTCTATGTGTCTGTTTTTATGCCAGCCTATTTTTCTTAATGATGTTATTTGATGATTTAAAATGTTTAATTGTGGTGAAGTTCAACTCGTTGATTTCTTTTGGTTTAGTTTTATGTGTGTCTAGTTTAAAATATTGTTCTATAACTCAGGGTCATTAAAATAGTCTCTGGATTTTACTTTCTGGTGTACAATTAATCTCAAACAGATTTTTTTAAAGATCTAAACAGATTAAGACAACACTTTTTTTTTTTCCTTTATTGATTTTAAAGAGAGAAGGAGATTGAGAGAGAGATAAACATTGACGTGAAAGGGACACATCAAGTGGCTGCCACCCGAACAACCAACCAGGGCTGGGGACAAACCGCAACCGAGGTACTTGCCCTTAGCGGGAACTGAACCCGGGTCTCTCTGGACCACAGGCGGACACTCTAACCACTGAGCCAAATCAGCCAGGGCTGAAACAGATATTTAAATTCAAATTTTTGTGTATGCAATGATAATAGAAGTCAAAGTTTTTTTTTTCCCATTGAGTTTTTTAATACCATTAATTTTTAAAAGGACTGCTATCTCTTTTTGTTTTGTAAAGTCAATAATATTGTGATAACTATGTTTGGTGTCAGATGGGTACTCGACTTATAATGGTGATCACTTCATAAGTTATATAAATGTCTGATCACAGTGTTGTACCCCTGAAACTAATGTATTGCGTGCCAACTATAATTTTAAAATAAATTTTTTAAAAACACTGCTTTGCCTGTGGAATTGCTGTGTCCCCTTATTGAAAATTATTTGACTCCACACTTGTACTTCTGTTTCTAACTCTCTGCTGTCCCATAGACCTATTCGTCTATACCAGTGGTTTTCAACCTTCATAATGCCGCAACCTTTTAATACAGTTCTTCATGTTGTGGTGATCTCCAACCATAAATTATTTTTGTTGCTACTTCATAACTGTAATTTTGCTACTGTTGTGAATCGCCATCAGAAATATGTGTTTTCCGATGGACTTAGGAGACTGCTGTGAAAGACATTCGACACCCAAAGGTGTCTCGACGCACAGGTTGAGAACGGCTGATCTATTCCAGTAACTCTTAATTACTGTATTGAAGTTTGTAGTATGAATCATCCAAGTTTGATTTTACCATTGTTCTGGTCCTTCTAGATTCTTTGCATCTTGATACACATTTTAGATTTGGCTTGTCAATTTATAGAAAAAAGCATGCTGGGATTTTGCTAGGGAATGTATTGTATCTGCAAATGAATTTGGACAGCATGAATACTTTAATAATGACTCTTGTAGTCCATGAAAATGATATTGCTCTCCACTTACTTAGGTCTCTAACTTCTTTCAGCATTGTTTTAATTTTTATTGTAAAAGTCTTATACAGCTTTTGATTTATTCCTAGATATTTTATATATTTTTGCTATCATATATGAAATTGTTTTTTGGTTCACTTTCCAGTTCTTTTGAGATAACATTTTTCTGGTTGTGCTTACTATGAAGGGAATATGAGATTTGCTGTAAAGGTAATGGTAAGACAGTTTCTTAGTCAGAAAAAGTGTTGAAATTTTGATCTGGTTATTGGGAGATTGGAAGATTGGATTGCCTAGTATGCTCTTCTTTAGTGTAGATACTTCTTTGGGGTTAGCAGTTTTGAGTTTTGAAGGTAACTGGTTTGTGCATACTGGTCTTCCCAACTATCTTCAGGGAGGAGGCAGATGGTTGGAATCTTCCAGGGCTAGGCTTTTGCTCATTTGCGCTTATAATGAACAGAGGAATTTGGACAAATAAATTGTAGAAGTGATTGATTATGATGAATCTTGGCTTGATAGGTGGAGCAGTGACAAGAGGAATTTACTGTTAGGGAGCAAGATGATAGAAGCATGAGTGGCCTGGAATCCTCTCTAAAGTGAAAGAGTTTATGCAAGAGAAATGTTGTAGAAGTTTTGTCCAGAGACCAGATTTCTAAATCATTGTGTATAAGGTAAAGTTGGTAACTAGAAAAGACAAGGACTGTGCATTGGCCCACAGTTGTGTATGTTGGTGTGGAGTTTGGGGCCAAATAGTGTTGGAGTTTGGAACGTGTAATGCTAGATGGACCATCCTCATGGATACTAGAACAATTCTAAACCATGGCAAGTATTAAAGTTAAAGAAAAGAAGTCTGGGGCCCAAGTGTTTAATGAGTGAGATTTAACAGAGTAGTACTTGATGACACATTACTTGGGGAATGACTCTGAATCAGGGTTCTCCACCACATTGTCTGGAGGTTTTGCCCAAGTAAGGTAAAGGCTTGGGATCAGGCAGAACTTAATGCTCAAAAGAGAAAATACTGGAGAGCAAAAGTCAGAATTGCCCTGTGAGCAGGAGAGATAGAAAGTCTTGTCTTCTAGTAATCTTTTTCTCATTTACTACAGATGCCTGCTCGAAAGAGTCCCAGGAGAGCAAGAGAGTAGCTTTCTGATGCCAGTGCCCTGTTGTTCAGGCAAATTTATTATCATTCTCACAGGATGGCAGCTGTTGATCTCTCCTCCACATGTGGTAAGTTCTTGGGGTGAAGAATGCCCTCAGAAAGCAAGCTTAAGTGGCCACTGCAAATTACCAAGGTCAGGGGTGCGCAAGGACAGAGAGGGCTACTAGAGGAGGATGAATGAACTGGAAAGCAGTGGGAGCAAAGTCCTGGGAGGCCCCCCAGGTGGCTGTGTCTGATTCAGGCAGGGTCTTTGTGAGTTTGGGTGAGGGACAGAGTGTGTATAGTTGGTATAAAAGGAAGAACACAAGTATGGGTAACCCTGAAGTATCCCATTTGTTATTTTTTTGATAAATAGCAAAGTAAAAGCTCTACCTCTTAGAGTTTTAATTTCTTCACAAATTGAAAACATGTCAGTTTCATTATGGGTATATTGGTCCACCTTCCTTTTTCTTGTCCTTTAGAAAAGCAGGGCTGCTGTGGATTCTTACCAAACCATGTGTGTGTGTGTGTGTGTGTGTGTGTGTGTGTGTGTGTGTTGTTTGGAGATGTGTACTGCGCACATGTAGTTTAGTGGTCTGTGCATGTCAGTCAAGTTTTAATTCTCATGGATCCTGTCTTCTCTAGCTATATCCACCGAGGACCGTCTCCACATCCAGGAGTCAGAAATTCCTCTTGCTTCAAAAGACCATTCTTGTCATCAGGATGTGGACCTGTTTGCGTATAATGGTTTGGAGCCTCATATGCCAACTAATGTTGGTTCCCAGGTACACCAAAATTTTGGCCCTTCAGGGTGGGAGAAGTACTTCCTAGAACACCCCCAATATCACATGGTAAAATTCTCTTAGACCTTCATTCTGGCTAATTGATGCCTGGTCAGGGATTAAGAAAAAGCCAGAGAATATTGCGAGGCTGTCCTGGTATCAGGGTTGTTAGGGAAAATTGATTACATACCAAATGTTTCCCTCATAATATGATTCAGGGTGCTCGGATCAGGCTAAAAGTGGAGAGAGATTTTGGTCCCGTATTAGAGTTGCATTTGAAGCAGTGAGACGGGATGAGATCACCTCATAGGGAAGAGAAGACAACTGCTGACTGGTTGCTGGAGTAAATGTTGAGACATTAGAACTCCATAGTGTAAATCCTGTGATTCGACTCTCATGTCGTCTTCAGCCTCTGCCATCTTTGAGCACAGGTTGGTTTCTCACCAACCCCACATGTGTGTGGTGTTTCAGGACTCAGTGACTTTCCAGGATGTTGCAGTGGACTTTACTGAGAAGGAGTGGCCCTTGCTGGATTCTTCTCAGAGAAAACTGTACAAAGATGTGATGCTGGAAAACTATACTAACCTAGCCTCAGTGGGTAAGACTGGCATTATTTTTTCATTTATGAATAAAATATTTTTTTATTTAAGTACTTGCTGTGAACTAGGAGCTGGGTGGGGATTTGGAACACAGTTGTGACCTGGTGCCTGCCCTCCTGGTGTCTCCCCATGGATATTGAAGCCTGTTTATTGCATTGACCTTAGAGGTTGTCAAGTGTGTCTGAACTTGAGCATAGGTTTCTGAATTAAATCCTTAACTTCTGAGTTAAGCAATCTTTTGAAGAGCAAAACATGTGGGTATTTGTTTTTTATGATAGCCTTTCACTGTGTCCCTTAGAAATTTGTCACCATCATTTTGCTGCTCCTAAGTCAGTCTTGTCCATCTTCAGAACTCTGACTTCAGAACACGTGTCCTCTGCACGATCCTCCCTCAACATGTATCTTTCCCCGTGAGTAGGGTGTCAGGTGAGGAAACCCAGCCTCATCTCCCACTTGGAACAAGAAGAGGAGCTGAGAACAGAGGAGGGGGTACTTCCCCAAGGCACATGTACCGGTAAGCACCAGGCAAACACAAGTGCTTCTGAGTATTGTCTGTATCCCATGATTAGAGGGGAGGCAGATCCATTAGGAAATGTCACCCAGGGGAATTTGAAAATGCTTATTTTTTTTACTGCTCTTCCATTCTCTCACAAATTCTTTGGTTTCACTGTCCTTTCCTCTTTAAATTTGACATGTCCACATGGACTCTTTCTTCTCCCCTTTCAAATTCAACTTAACTGATCATACTCCTGTCATTATTGATGTTGGTCTTTGAAGAATTCCTTCTTAGTGTGCTGACATAAATGTCTACCCCTGTCATTGCCAAGTACCACTCAGCCAAATTTTTCAGTCGTTTTTACTCATGCATTCTTCCTTCTTACCTCAATTTACCTTTTTTAGGGTTAGTATTTGAAAAAAAAGAAAAAGAAAAATTGTCTATTTTTGTTATTGGCATTCCACCGTTTCTTTTGCCAACAAGTTTATCTTTTTCCAATTTGTTTCAGATTGGGAGATTCCATCTAAGACCAAATGGTCCATACTCATGGAAGATATTTTTGGGAAGGAAACATCCAGTCGTCTGACAATGGTAAGATTTCCTGGAGATGATTCTGGATCTTCTGTATTAGGAGACCACTGGGGCAGCGTAAGTTGGAAAAGGAGCTCAGAACTAGGCAGGTGGCATTCCCCAAGAGGAAGCAGTGTCAGAGACACTAATGTTACTAATTACTAACCCAAAACTTTTCCACTTAGAGTTCTGATGAGTAAATAGTTCTATAACTGTGTCTCAGATATTGAGTGTTAGGGCTCAATTCAGATTTAAACAGTTAACAAAGTAGATTTTGCATAATGCTTGTAACAGTTACATGGAACTTTAGGGCATACATAGCATTCACCTGTTTCTTTTGATAGAGCCCAAAGCGGGCACGAGCAATACTTTTGCACTGTAAATTATGACATCATTAGTCATAATGATGTGCTTCAATATATGTCAGTTTATATGGGGATAATTCTTAGGAATGTAATGAATATTTGGAAATGCTTTAGTCAGCACTTATCTTTTAATCAACAGGAAAAAACCCATGTTGGAGAAAAATCCACTGAATATGCTCAACTGTTTGAAGTCTTCAGCATGGGTGCTCATCTTACTCAGCAAATGGGAAGGCACACTGGCAAGAGGCCCTGTCACCAGCGGGACTATGGGGTAGTTTTCAAGAATAGGCCACATCTAACCCAACATGTGATCATTTACAATGGGAGAAAAATGCATGAATGTCATCAGTGCCAAAAAGCCTTTACCACAAGTGCTTCCCTTACACGGCACAGGAGAATACACACTGGGGAGAAACCCTATGAATGCAATGTCTGTGGGAAAGCTTTCAATGATCCCTCAGCCCTTAGGAGTCATGCAAGAACTCATCTCACAGAGAAGCCCTTTGACTGCAGTCAGTGTGGAAATGCATTTCGAACCCTCTCCTCCCTGAAGATACACATGAGAGTTCACACTGGGGAGAGACCTTACAAGTGTGATGAATGTGGGAAGGCATATGGCAGGAGCTGCCACCTCATTGCACACAAAAGAACACACACTGGAGAGAGACCCTATGAATGTCAAGACTGTGGGAAAGCTTTCCAGCATCCCTCACATCTCAAAGAGCATGTCAGGAATCACACGGGAGAGAAACCCTATGAATGCACACAGTGTGGAAAAGCCTTTCGATGGAAGTCTAACTTTAATTTGCACAAGAAGAACCACATGGTAGAGAAAACATATGAATGTAAAGAATGTGGGAAATCGTTTGGTGATCTCTTATCACGGAGAAAACACATGCGAATTCATATTGTAAAGAAACCTGTTGAATGTAGGCAGTGTGGGAAAGCATTCAGAAACCAGTCCATCCTTAAGACACACATGAATTCTCACACTGGAGAGAAACCATATGGGTGCGATCTATGTGGGAAAGCCTTTAGTGCGAGCTCAAACCTGACTGCACACAGGAAAATACATACACAAGAGAGACGCTATGAGTGTGCTGCCTGTGGGAAAGTCTTTGGTGATTATTTATCCCGGAGGAGGCACATGAGCATTCATCTTGTAAAGAAACGTGTTGAATGTAGGCAGTGTGGGAAAGCCTTCAGAAACCAGTCAACTCTTAAGACACACATGAGAAGTCACACAGGGGAGAAGCCTTATGAATGTGATCACTGTGGGAAAGCCTTCAGCATAGGCTCAAACCTTAATGTTCACAGGAGAATACATACTGGGGAGAAGCCCTATGAATGCTTGGCTTGTGGGAAAGCCTTCAGTGACCATTCATCTCTTCGGAGTCATGTTAAAACTCACCGAGGAGAGAAACTTTTAGTGTCATCAGTCTGGAAGAGGCTCCAGTGACACACCTTTAAAAAACATGAGAGCCCTGGCTGGTTTGGCTCAGCAGTTAGAGCGTTGGCCTGCAGACCAGGGAGTCCCTGGTTCGGTTCCTGCTTAGGGCGCGTACCTCGGTTGCAGTTTGTCCTCCACCCGGTTGGGGTCATGTGGGTGGCAGCTAGTTGATGTGTCTCTCTCACGTTGATGTTTCTCTCTCTCTGGTTGATATTTTTTTCTTTCCCCTCCTCTCTCCCTCCCACTCTGTCTGAAGATAAATGCAAAAGCGTCCTCGGGTGAGGATTAAAGAAGAAAGTAACAGCTCAGACTGGAAGGAAATCTTATAGAAGTGTCAGGAAGGCATGAAATCCTTTATGTACTCTCACTAAGCACAAAGAAATATATGTAACTTGGAAGAAATAGTTTGTGTAATGACTGGAAAGACTTGAGTTTTTACCTCGTCACTTTGAAGATTTTTGAGAATTAATGCTGGGGAGAAAATGTATGTCTGTGGTATGGAGAAGCCATCACTGTACATTTAGCTTTTAACAAACATGACAACTTAGGAAAAGAAATCCTAGCCTGGTATTTAATGTTGAAATGGCTAGAGCACCACCTGGCACACAAGTAGGCACACTAGGGAGAATCTATAAATCCAACAACTGGCAGACATTCTTGGTCTCATTGTATTCCTCATGAGAGGAATAACACAAAAGAGAAGCATGGGAAAGTCAGTAATGGGTCAGCAAAGTACAGCCAGCTGTCTGTTTTTGTACAGTTCTCAAGACAAGAACAATTTGCATTTTTAAGAAATAAAAATATGTGACAGACTGTGTGGCCCAAAAAGTCTAAAATACTCGCTCTCTGGACCTTCACAGAAAAAATTTGCCAACCCCTGTTACAGAGCAGTGAGTGATTCTTAATTTGGTGGTTTTGCTCCCCAGGAGACATTTGTTAATTTCTGGAGACATCTTTGATGGTTAAAACTGGAGAAGGTGTTACCAACATGTAGTTGGAAGACATCAAGGATGCTGCTAAATAGCCTACAATGCAGAGGAGCCTCCCAGAACAAAGACTTACATTAATATAGCCCAGGCTGAGAAATCTTGTCCTAGAATAGCTCCTCAATTTTTATGAAAATTGAGTACTCATAATAGGAGAATTTCTATTTAAAACTTCAAAAATATAATCAATGTAATTCTTTCAGGAAACACATGAGAACCCACACTGCAGACAATCACAATGTGGAGATGATTTCAGCCACAGCCCCATCACTTGTGCTTATGGGAATTCATTCACACCCCAAAGGAATTTTCTAGTGAATGTGAAATTGTATTTGATGTCTTTCATCATGAAAACACCCTTGTTCATAAATTTTAATTTTAGCCTTTGTTTTTAAGTTTATGCTCTAAATTACCCTTGTAGCAGATCACAGAAGCTTTGTATGTAGTATTTTTATTATAATTTCAGTCTTAATAATGTGTTCATTTCCTGTGGATAACTTACTTGACCAATAGACTATAGAATCTTATATACTGTGTAACATGGATATTTTTAGTGTCTGTTTGGTACGAGTATCTAAATCAAATGCATTGTGATCAGACCATGATGTTTTCATCAGATGTGTCTTTTGGAATGTTCCAGCCAACAGTGGGACATACTTCTAGTTGCTTCCCTGGTATCTCATCTTCCATGTAAAGAAAACCCAATTTTTGTCAGATTAGTAAGGTGTACTACTTTTAAAATCTCTTATAAAGTTTCTCACAACTAGTAGTCTATGTTCCACAGCCTGGCCATTAACAAATAAGCAGATGTTACTGTATGGGCTCCAAAAAGTCTTGAAAAAAGGGCCATTCTTATCGGGATTCTTCTCCACATGTTTTGTTTTTGTTCTTCCACTGACTTCACCTAGCAAGGAGATGCAGTACCTAGTGTTAAAAATCCATCTAGTGACCATGTGGATACAAGGCACAAGTTAAGGAGGATCCTGCAGAAAATTCACAAATGATTCTGGCCTCCCTAGTGGCTTCTTTGAGTGTCTAGTCTAGCCCTGAATTTGTTATTTCCAGATTTCCTATTACATGAAAAATAAAACTCTATTGGTTTAAGCTGCTTTGGATATTTCTTTTTTTTCTTTTTCTTCTATTTAGTAGTTACTTTTTTTGTGTTTTTATTTGGTTTGGTTTTTTTGGTGGAGGGGAGGGTTCTGTCTCATCTGGCTGGATGCTCTCTAACCCATTCACCTGGTCGTTAGTGATTTTTTGTTACAACTGGTACAGGTGTGGGGGAAATGTTTAATTGTTGGATATGGAGTTTTAAATTCTTCAAGTTTTAAAATTGCATATCATATCTTTGACTTACATAAACATTTCTTTTCCTGACTTCTTTTATTGAAGAACTATTAGTTTTCACCGAAGGGTCGAGTGGACATCTACTTTATTCAGTTTCTTCTTAAAGTGAAGAAAACTCTTGTAAATGTACTAGAGAAATATAGCTTTCTGTTCACCCTTTGCAAAAGTAAAAAGGGTGGATCGTTCTACTACTGACATGTTTTTTCAAAAGTGTTGAGAAGCAGGTGCCATCAGTTTCTTTTGCATGTGGAGAATCTGAAGCAACAAAGTTTAGGTTACTTGTCTGAGGCCAGCCTGTTAGCAAGTAGTGCTTGAATTTAAACCCTAGTGTGTGGTTCTGGAGTCTATTTCCTTTATGTCAGGCTTTGTTCTATGCCCCATGTGTAGAGTGAATCAGGATATTTGCCTTCATGTTTACATTTTACTTGGGGTTGTGGCACCTGATGAATGAGTAAATATGTTGTATCTGATGGTGGTCAGTGCAATGGGGGAAAAATTGAGCATGGTGATGAGAAGGAGTGGGATTTAGTGGAGCTATGGGATGGGTAGGGAAAACCTTTTGTGCAGAGATGTAAATGAACTTTAAGTGTGGGCTTTAATTTAATGTGGGGAAGAGCACCCTCGGCAGCAGTTCAAAGGCCATGAAAACATTTTATGCTTGGGACAAAAAGTCCAGTGTGACTGGAGTGGATCAAGCTTTTGAGTTGTTGAAGATGAGATCAGAGTTAGATCAGGGTCCTGATCATGGGGACATCCTCTGGGCTATCTGGAAGGACTTTGCCTTCTGTTCCCAATATGGAGGGCTTTGAACAGAGGAGTGACAACTAAAGAGTCACAGTGTCTTCTGAGTTGGTAGGCTAAATTAAGGGATTAGGTATGAACAGAAACCTGTTAGGCCACTGCAGAATCAAGTTACACATAATGGTGGTCAGATTAGTGGTGACAGTGGTTTGAGAGTCACGTTAATGACTGTAGCCATATTTTCATTTTCCCTTTTGGATATTGATTCTTTGTATTATTATCCCACAACTTGTTTACCAGTTCTACTGCTGATACACAGTTAATGAACTTTCCATTTTTCTCAGTTATGAAAAATGATGCTTAAAGAATTTTAAACATTTATTTTTATTGATTTTAGAGAGAAAGGGAGAGGGAGAGAGAGATAGAAACATTGATGAGAGAGAACATCAATTGGCCGCCTCCTACATGCCCCCAATGGGGATTGGGCCCACAATGTAGGCATGTGCCCGGACTAGGATTCGAACAAGCGATCTTGGTGCATGGGTCAATGCTCAATCAGTGAGCCACACCAGCTGGGCATTAAAGAATTTTTGTACAAGTCTTCTGGAGCATTGGAGCATTGGTGAATTATTCCAGGAATGTGAAATTACTGGGTCCTAAGGTCTGCATGTTCTGGGTTTTTTTGTTTTTGTTTTTGTTTTTTGGCATAATGCCAAAGTTATTTCTATAGTGTTTAATATTTTGTGTATATGTGGTAACATTTAAAACAGGTTTTACTGAAATGCAGAAAAGTACTTAACTCATACATATACAACAGCTAAATTATCATGTGAACCATATCCATGTAATCAGGCAAGAATAAGAATCAATGTTCCTTCTTGCCTCACTCAAATGACAAACCCTTCTCTGCTCCCCATAGGTGACCAATATTCTGACTGATAACATGGCTTAGATTTTTTGTTTCTTACCCCTATACAAATGGAACCACACAGTATATTTTGGGTTCTTTTGTGTGTCTTAATTTTTCCTAATATTTTTGTAAAATCAATGTATGTTGTTTTGAGTATCTCTAGCTAGTACATTTTATTTTGTGTGTTCCCTTATTTTGAATATTCCACAATTTATTTTAAGCAGTTTGTGTTGATGGGCAGATATTTGAATTTTCAGTTTGGGGCTATTGTGAATAATGTTGCTATGAGCATAATATTTCTGATAGTGTACAAGTGTATGTATTTCTCTTGGGTGTATACCCTGTACTGAAATTGCTGGGTCATATGGGATGCATATGTTCATTTTTCATAAATGATGCCAATTTTTCAAAGTGGTAATGCAATAAATTTGCTTTCCAAGAAGGTATTAAGTTGGATAAGCTACTAAAGTTTCCTGCCTATTTCTTACTGATTTATGTATTCCAGATGTGAGTCCTATGATTGGATGTTTTGCAAATACTTCCTCCTACTCTGGCTTGTCTCTTCAGTGTTTGAATTGATATTTTTTTATGACATGAGTTAATTTTGATGTCATTGTTATGGACAGTGCTCTTCTGTTCCTGAGTAAAATATTTGCCTGCCCTGAAGGCAAGAAGATGCTCTACATCTTCTTCTATAAGTCTTATTGTTTGGCTGTATATATTTAGATCTACAAGTCACCTAGAATTGATTTTTGTGCATGTGTATGTATTGTGTGAAGTAGGATGGAGTTTTATTTTTTCCATATTGACGCAGATCATTTATTTTGAAAGTACATCTTTACCCCAAGGTTTCGAGATACCACCTTTGTCATATACTGAGTTTTATGTCTTTGGACTAATTCTGAACTTTATTCTTTTGCCACTATGTTTAAATTATAAGAGGATTTATAATAAGTTTTAATGCCTTGGTTCCCCATCATGGTTTTTCTTTTTCAGTGTTTCCCTAGGTATTCTTGCCTTTTATTTATTTATTTTCTGTGTGCACTTTCCTGTTGTCCAACTTCATAAAATTAGGTTGTTGGTATTTTAATTGGCATCACTTTCAACTTACAAGTTCACTTGGGGAGAACTAACATCTCTGCAATGTTAAGTCTTACCTAAGAACAGGGGATGTCTTTCCATTTGTTCAAGTCTACTTTAGTGTTTGTCAGGCATGTTTTAAAATTTTCCTTATAAAAGTTTTTCTTATAACAATTTTTTTCCTAAGTATTTAGTTCTTTATTTAAATGAGATTTTTCTCTACCATTATGACTTTTCTTCATAGTTTCTGTATGAAAGCTACTGGTTTTTGTATCTTAATTTTATAACTTGCTACTTGACTGAATTGTGTACTTTTTTTTAAGTTTTATTACTGTTTTTTCTGGGGTTTTCTAGACATAATATCATGTCATCTGCAAATTAAGATAGTTTTACTTGTTTACCAATTCTTATGCCTCTAATTGTTTTTGCTTGTCTGATTGCATTGGCTAATACCTCTAGTACAGTGATAAATAGTGGCAGAGATAATAGGCATTCTTGTCTTGTTCCAGGGGTAAGGCCCTTTTTGTTTTTCCATTAATTAAGATAATGTCTTAAAGACTACAGTAAATATTTACTTTATTATATTAAGAAGATATTTTATATTCTTGAAAGTTTTACCATGAATGGGTGTTGAATTTTGTTAAAGTTTTTCTGATTTTTTAATAATAGTATATATTAATAAATTTCTCAACATCCAAGAAAATCTTGCGTTATGAATGAATTTCACTTGGTCATGGTGTATTTTCTTTTTTTTTTTTTTTATCCTCACCCGAGGACATTTTTCCATTTTTTATTCAAATAGAGTGGGAGGGAGAGAGGAAGAGAGAGAGAGAGAGACATCGACGTGAAAGGGACACATCAAGTGGCTGCCACCCGCACGACACAACCAGGACCAGGGACAAACTGCAACCGAGGTACGTGCCCCTAGCAGGAACCGAACCCGGGTCTCTCTGGACTGCAGGCTGACGCTCTAACCGCTGAGCCAAACCGGCCAGGGCTAACCGTTGACCTTTTGATGCATGGGGTGATGCTCAGCCAACTGAGTCACACTGGCCAGGGCATTGACTATACTTATTTTAAATTCCCCATCTGATGTTTCCAAATTCCCTTCCATACCCAAGTCTGGTTCTGATGCTTGCCTCCTCATTTTAGACTCTTATCTTTTTTTTTTTTTTTTAATTTATTTTTTCCATTGATTTTTTTTAATTTGATTATTTTATTTTATTTTATTTTTGTTATAGATGTTTCTCGTTTATTACCCCATGGACACCCTCCTCATACCCCCCATCCCGTCCCTGGCTTTGTTGTCCGTATGAGTTCTGTGGTTTATCTCTTCCCTCCCTCCACCCCTCCCTTTTCTGAGGGTTGTCAGTCTGTACCCTACTTCCACGTCTCTGGGGCTACCCTATTCCTCAGACTGTTATGTTCATTATATTCCACAAATAAGTGAGGTCATGTGGTATTTGTCTTTTTCTGCTAGGCTTGTTTCACTTAGGATAATACTTTCCAGGTCCCTCCATGTCATCTCAAAGGATAAGAAATCTTTCTTCCTTACAGCTTAATAGTACTCCACTTTTCATATGTACCACAGCTTTTTTATCCATTCATCTACTGATGGACATTTGGGCTGTTTCCAGATCTTAGCTATTGTAAATAGTGCTACTATGAACATGGGGGTACATATATTCTTTCTGATTGGTGTTTCAGGCTTCTTAGGGTATATTTCTAGAAGTGGGAACACTGGATCAAATGGCAATTCAATTTTTAAATTTTTGAGGTAACCCCATATTGTTTTTCATAGTGGCTGCACCAGTCTGCATTCCCACCAGCAGTGCACTAGAGTCCCCTTTTCTCCACACCCTTGCCAATATTTGTTGTTTGATAATTTGTTGATGGCGGCCATTCTGACAGGTGTGATGTGATACTTCATTGTTGTTTTAATTTGCATCTCTGATGATTAGTGATGTTGAGCATTTCTTCATATTAGACTGTTATCTTTTTCTTGCCTTTAAACATGTCTTGCAATCTTTTGTTGAAAGTTTGACATGATGTATTGGGTAAAAGGAAGAGCAGTAGATAGGACTTTAGTGTGTGTTTTTTCCAGCTAGAAGTTAGCCTGTTTAGTGGTTGCTGTAGCTATTGTGTGGGAGACTAAAGCTTTCTCTAGTGTCCTTATTTTTGTCTCCCTGATTTCCTTTGGGTTCTTCTACAGACTCCTTAAATAGGGGCTAAGACCAGCAATTCTTTTAACTATTCCCATCATACAGGAGCCCTAGGAGTAAGCAACATGAGTTCTTTTATATGTCTTTAGGCCACTGCTACTTTTCTGAATTCAGAATAAAAGCTTAGTTTTTCAAACCTACCCAATTAATCCTTGGGGATCTAAATAAATCCATTTCATAAAGACAAGTTCCAGACTCACACCCTTGAAAATCGTCTTGACTTAATGTTTTTCACAATTTTTAAAAAACTACCTTATCTACTTCTCACAAGAAGATGTCAGATTTGAATACTTTTTACATATATTAACTACAGTCTTCCACACACCACAGTAAAGTAGTCATTCACCTGTAGAAGACACGAAATGAGTCAGTTTATCAGCTAGAAACTGAGACCTTTGTCAGAGTGTTGATGCGGGCGGTTCAGACCTTGAGGCCCTTGACTGCTCTGCTTCTCATGTCTGCATAAGCTGATGAGTGAGTTGGGCTGATGGTGTAAGATGAGAGGGGCACATGGTCAGAGGCCTTCTGTTTTACACTTGCCTTCCTGAAATCTCTGCACCCTTCTCCTTTCCCCTTTAAATGCTTTTTTGCAGGTCTTTGGGTGAGTGGTGGGGCACTTTCACATCCTGAATGAAGGTGCTGAATGTTGCATAGGCCTTAGTCAGTAGTTTTCCCACACTCATTAGTGAAGAAATAATAGCCATTGCAGGGCTCTTGCCTAGTTTGGAAAAAGTAAAGGTGTATGCCTCTAGAGGCAAGGCCTATGGGGAGTAGAGTCAGCATTGAGTAAAATGGGGCTATTTTCTTTAATTAGGAGCCTTGGAATCCAAAGCAGTTACTCCCTCTGAGCCCAATCCCTCCATCACATTAATTAGCCACACAACTGAATTCCCTGCTCCACCCCATGTGTCCCAGAGCTCTTGCCTCTCATTACACTTCCTGCCAGTTCTTGGGACAGACATAATATTTTACACAATTTCTCTGGAGGGGACTTCTAATTATACTCTTACCTAGTCTTGTTTCATTACAGCTTTCAATTCTCCGGGCAGTAAGCAGCTCTGAATTATGTAATGTTTGGGTAATGCCAATTTACTTAGGATTTTTTCCTCTCTAGAGAACCAGTGAATATCAATTAAGTATCTTACACGTAATTAGGCTTTGGGGGAGGAAAGACAATGAGACATAACTACTGTCCTTAAAAGAGTAAAGGTCAAAGAGGAGAGAAATATGTAAACAATAAATAAGATAGCTAATGTGACCAGTTAATCCATTTAGGAAGTCTCAAGGAGAGGATGTTGAACTTGGAGGGGTCAAGGAAACCCATATGGAAGAGTTGATGCAAGCTAAGTGTAGAGGGCTTATGTGGAGTGTTGAATGAGCATGCCAATCCTGCGTGTAAGGCTCAGAAAAAACCATAACACATTCTCAGACATGTAAAAGGACAGTCTTAGAAGTAGAAGATAAAGCTGGAGGGGTGAAATGAGACATATAACACACACACACAGACATGCATTAACACTATTTATCAGTCTCAATTTAAATGTTCGCTGAGGTTGATGGAATTCATTCGCATTTGATAAGATTATATTTTAGAAAGGTAACCTGTTCCCCACAGTAGAGTGGAGTAAAGGGGTCCTGTTTGTTTTGTTTTTCTTTGGGGACATGCCCCTAGGGGAACCGAACCCAAGACTCTAGTCTGCAGGCCGACACTCTAACTGCTGAGCCAAACTAGCCAGGGCAGGGGTCCTGTTTATATTTGCTACATAGTGAACTACCAAGAAGCACAGTGGTTTAATACAACCACAATTTATTTAGTTTACAGTTCTGTTGGTTGACAGTTTGGGCTGTGTTTAGCTGGGCTTGTGTCTGCAGCTGGTTGCCAGTTTGGCTTAGGGGTTACTCATCTTAACTTGTCACGTCCAGGTGGGGCCTGTATACATGCTGCCAGAAGGTTCAGAAGAGCACAAGCTCGACTGCGCAAGTGTTTGTCAGGCCCCTGATGTGTATGTTATGTTTGCCTTGTACCTTGTAGTCAGTGCAATCACATAGGTAAACCCAGAGTGGAAAGGTATTCAGAGCTACATAGAGGGGTGTGGGCACAGGGAAGTGAGGAAATGGTTGCTATTTTTGCAGTCACCACAGAGCCTGTATTGCAAGTGTCTTTTGGAGAGGGAATAGTTTTATACAGATAAAACTGACATATAATAAATCACATTCTTAAAATTAGATTAGCTTTGACCTCTGTGTGCACTTGTGAAGCCATCACCACAATCAAGTTGGTGAACCCCCAAAGTTTCCTCTTATCCCTTTGTAATCCTGAATATTCCCCAGGCAGCCAGTGAACAGGCAAGGTTTTTGTCCTCTGGAGTTTTGAGGTACTAAAATGTGTTCATTTGTTTATTCAGTGAATAGCACTCGTGCTTCTATTCCAGACCTGTGGCCTCCTCCATGCAAGGTCTTGCTTAACTAGAGACTGGTATCTTAGTTCCATTCGGTTCTGGGCCTTAGAAAAACCATGGTCTTCTCTTCACTTCATTTTTCCTGCACTTTCTTTGATTCTTCTGAGAATCTGGGGCATAAGGGTGGGAGAACTATTGGCATGTAGTGTATAAGGCCACAGATGCTGCTAAATTTTTACAATGCACAGGATGGTGCCCACTATAAAGAATTATCTGGCCCCAAATGCTAACAATACCCAGGTTGAAAAACTCTGATAGAGTAATAATTTTCTCTACCAGGAACTAACTGAAAGATGGAGGACAAATCAGATAGTTCTCTTGGCTTGATCTAATTTGCCCAGGTCACCAAGGCCAGGTGCCCCACCGAATGGTTGGTAGTAAGACATTATTGCACTGAATAAAGAGATTTTTTTTCCAGAAATAGTCAGCATGTACCTCACCCTCAGACATCTGCTAGAGAAGAGTGCAGCTGGGCAGAGCTTTCTGGGTCACAGCATTCTGTCAATAGATCTACCTCTTTTTGGTACAAGATGGGAGCACAAATAAATGCAGTGTTCATAAATGTGATGCCCACTGCTTTTTGAGAATGTATGTATTAGACACTTAAACACTAATTTTCTGTAATCACCCCAACAACTGAGAATCTGAGGCTGCTTAGAAACAGTCAGTATCCTAATAAATGGTAACGTGAGGATTCAAACACTGGAATCTGCCTAATCTGAATCCATTGATCACCAAAAGGGTTCCACAGTCATTGAGACAACCCAAGATAGGGGTGTGTGTGTGTGTGTGTGTGGTTTTTAATGTTTTTTTGTTTGTTTGTTTTTTTAGTTTTTAATTTTTACTCTCTGTTTAAGAGATTCTCCCCATGGAGTTGAGCCAGTGTAAAAGATGATTTATTTTCCCAGTTCCCTATTGTGTAGGGAGTTCTTTCTGGGGACATTTCCTTGTTCAATCCTTAGTCTCTAGGTCCAGGCAAGTTCTCTCCTGTAGTCCAGATCTGATCAGCATGTGGTGCTCCTAGGACTGAGGCTTGCATGGGGCTCCCTCTCTTACATGGCTTTCTTGGGACTCTGAGTCAGAGTTCTGGGTACTTTAAGAAACTTCTTTGTAGTGTCTACTTTGAGAGCAAATTCTGATTTTTGTTGATCCATATGAACCAGCAGATCTGAAATAAGAGTCCAAAGCAATCCACTCTATCTTCCTTGCCTGGTTGACGCTTTGCCAAATCTTCACATGCCTGGCTCCCATAGCCTGGTCAACAATAGCCAGTTTTTCCAACTCTATCCTACTGATTATAGATTTTCCCCCTATACTGCATGGCACCCCCCAGCCCCAACAACACACCCATGGCAGTGCAAGCTATCTGTAGTTAATAGGGTTTAAGGGACAGAAGAGCCCCTGACTGGCTGAACTGAACTTTTATGTGGTCAATGTAGACCTTGGTGGCCTTCATGGATCTTGTGGTGGCTAGCAATTATTGAGTGCTTGTGCCAGACACTGTTCTGAGCTCCCTTGTGTGTAACGCTTAATCCCTACCAGAACTCTTTAGGCAATGTATTGTCATTTGTCATTTTTATTATTATAGATGAGGGTATGGAGGCACAGAGAAGTAACTTGGGCAAGACTGTACCATTCATTCGTGAATGATGAAAATATTTGAGCCCAGAGCCGTCTTAGCCGCTATTCTACCCCTCAATTTGATAAATGCTATGAAAACTGGAATGAGTAGGAAGACAGTGGCCAGTATAGACCTCTGAAGAGTGAACAGTTTTTTATTTGAAGCCTAACTTGTGAGAAGGAGCTAGGCATGTGAAGATTTGGTAAAGCATCAACCAGGCAAGGAAGATAGAGTGGATTGCTTTGGACTCTTATTTCAGATCTGCTAGTTCATATGGATCAACAAAGATCAGAATTTTCTCTCAAAGTAGACATTACAAAGAAGTTTCTTAAAGTCCTCAGTATAGGTCAATGGCTGCCACCAAAACAAGATACAGTAAATAAAATGTTATGGGGTTACAGAAGTCAGTATGACACAGTCCAGTTATCAGTTCCAGACAGTCCAGGGAAAACATGGTCCAATGGGCATGGTGTGTTCTAGCTAGCACATAACAGAGGGGTAAAAATGAATAAGGTGTAAACATTAGTTGTCACTCTTCCTCTTCTCCCCTGCTGTATTTCTTTACTTGCTTTCTCCTCTTTTGATGCTTGTAGGAGTCTGCATTCTTTTGATTGATTGAGATAGAAACATTGATGTGAGTGAGAAACAGCAATCGGTTGCCTCCTGCACATACCCCAAATGGGGATTGAACCTGCAACCTGATTATGTGCCCTGACTGGGAATCGAACCCACAACCTTTTGGTGTAGGGGACAACACTCCAACCACCTGAGGCCACACTGGCCAGGGCAGGAGTCTGCATTCTTGAAATAGTTTATTTTCACAAGAAGTTTGGTTATTGGTTGGTCATTCTTTTTCGTTGGTAGATGGTGACACTTTGGGTGTGCTACTTCAAGTTTGTCTTTAGTTCCGGAATGTCTTCTAGTATATCATGAATAGCATTTCTTCTCTATGTCTGCAGACTACATATTCAGGAATACTAATTATCAGCACTTTGGATCTCTGTTGTCATTAACTTGCATGATCTCACCAAGAGTAAGCTCCTCTGCTGAAAAGTCTCCGCAGAGCCCTTTTCATGTCCCTGTTCTTCAGACTGTAGATGAAGGGGTTCAGCATGGGGGCAACCACCGTGTACATCACTGAGGCTATTGAACTCTTTCTGGAGGGATGGGCTGTTCCAGAAGTGAGGTAGACCCCAAGACCAGCACCATAGAACAGGGAGACAACTGAGAGGTGAGACCCACAGGTGGAAAAGACTTTATACTTACCCCCAGCAGATGAAATGCCCACTATGGATGAGATAATTCTAGAATAAGAAAAAAGAATCCCAATCAGGGGAATGATACCCAGCAGGCTAGTTACAAAATACTGTAGGATGTTGTTGGCAAGGGTGTCAGAGCAGGCAAGCTTGAGGATCTGAGCAAGTTCACAGAAGAAATGGGGGATTTTTGTCTCTTTGCAAAAGGACACCCTCAATACCATCAAACTTTGCAACAAAGAATAGGCCAGGCAGATTAACCAAGAAAGCAGAAGCAGGAGACTACAGAGGCGAGGGCTCATGATGACTGTGTAATGCAAGGGGTGACAGATGGCCACAAACCGGTCATAGGCCATCACTGTCAGTAGCAAATTATCTAGTTCAGCAAAAATCATGAAGAAATACATCTGTGTAAGGCAACCTTCATATGTGATGACTTTGCTCTGTGTCTGAATGTTCACCAGCATCTTTGGGATGGTGGTAGAAGTGAAACAAATGTCAGTGAAGGACAAGTTGGAGAGAAAGAAGTACATGGGGGTGTGGAGGTGGGAGTCAGAGATGATAGCCAAGATGATGAGCAAGTTTCCTGTAACACAGATTAGGTACATGTAAAGGAACCATCCAAAGATGATGGGCTGCAGGTCCATATCTTCTGAAAGTCCCAGAAGGATGAATTTTGAAGTAGCTGTTTGGTTCCCTGTTTCCATACACATTTATGGGAATTGCCTGGAAAGAGGAAAAAAAATAATGTTAAAACTAACAAAACAGGAATATGCCATTCATTTCAAGCTCATTCACTCACTAAGTTTTATGTTTTATCTAAGAATTTTGTTTTCTTAAGTTGGTGAAAATTTCTTAAATAATACCTTTCCTTCCCTGCTTCCACCACTACTACCTGGAACACTTTCTCTTTAAAGTGAATGTCCCACACTATTTAGGATTCTCCTTTGGATTGTCCTTGACTCCTGGCTAGTCCATCTCTATATAATTCCTGTGCAAGGACAATCAGCTTCCTGAGCATCTCCTTTCTGCCTTGTAGATGTGGTCTGTTTGGATCCCAGGGAAATGTAGAGAACGGGGAGTTGCAGAATTTAATGATTTTTTTTTAAGAGAAAGTTTATTTAGAAAGTTACAGAGGTAATAAAAGTGAACCTTAGAAAAATGGGCTTGGAAAATAAGTTACAGAGGCAAAAGAAGGGCCTGTGGAGCCTAGGAAAGTATACTTGAAAAGAAGACTGGAGTGGGCATGCTCTGGGTTGGGAAGGGGAGAGAGTGCGAGCTAATGGTGGTTCTTGTTTGCCCTCATGCCATTTGCCAGTATCTTGAAATAGACAATTCTGTGTCTCAAGATTGACTCAGAGAAGGTTATTGGGGAAAAATTCTATTGTTAATTCTTTAAATATTATAGTAATGTTATTACTGTGCCAATTTATCCCTCTGCTATTGTAATGATCAGTGTACCATAATACGCCTCAATACCAAAGACCAAATCAGACCATACATTCTAAGAGTGTCCTGCATGTTTGTGCTGTAGTTTGGTTTTTTTTTTATCCTCACCCAAGGACATTTTTCCATTTTTTGTTCAGATAGAGGGGAGGGAGAGAGGAAAAGAGAGAGAGAGAAAAACATCAACTTGAAAGGGACATCAAGTGGCTGCCACCCACACGACCAACCACGGCTGGGGACAAACTGCAACCGAGGTACGCACCCTCAGCAGGAACCGAACCCGGGTTTCTCTGGACTGCAGGCCAACGCTCTAACCACTGAGCAACACCAGCCAGAGCTGTGCTGTAGCTCTTTAACTTTCTGTAGGTTGTGCCTTTTCTATTTTATTTTCATTTAGCATAGTACCTCGTACATAATAGGTGCTCTATAAATATGGGTTAGAAGAAATTTTCAAAAAACAGTAGAGGAAATTTCCTATCAAAACCCTTTAACCAAGAACAAAAACACCCATTTATCATGAAGACATTTTGATTGAACATAAAGAAAATGATAGATTTCTACCTTTTATTTCACCCTATTAAAAGGGGGGGGGGATGCTTAGTTTCTGTTCAAATTTTAGGTCTCTGCTACAAGAGGGAATTTATAAACTCAGAGACAGCTGTCTTCAATTTTATACACACATAAGAAAAAACCCTTCCTTGGAGTTAAAATGTGTCCCTGTAAATTGCACAGTCTGAGTGCCTATGGCATGACAGGGTCTGAATTAGGACTTAGTGTAGAAAGGTAAGAGGCATGAGCTCTGCCTTTCTGTAGCTCTGAGTACCAGGGAAATACTGCTGCCTTTGACTCCTCTGCACTAATTAAAACACTTGCAAACCCCTTGATGACCGATTAGAAATACTACCTGATCAAAGTTAAGGAATATTAAATTAGTTGAAAATCCAAGAAAGTGTGTAAAAGATTATTGACGATGACAGGCACTTTAAAAACTAATAGACAAATACAGGGATGGGCAAAAGTAGGTTTACAGATGTATGTAGAACACAGTTTACTCTTTTAAAAAAAAAATTTCCATCACCATTTTATTCTTATTTGTAAATTGTTTTATTTTCCAATAAACAACCATAAACCTACTTCTACCTACCTCTGTATAGATAGATCAATGGAACAAATTGAACAATCAAGAAAGTCACTAGCTAATATGAGACTTTAGTTTACAGTATAGATATATCACAAATCAACCCATAAAAGATAAATGATATAATAAACAATGTTTAGAAATTTTTAATACCTCAAAATAAATAGCTAATAGAAAAGAGAGTGACTGGCAAAATTGAGAACAGAACACTATTAAAAATGAATACAACCTTGGCCAGTTTGGCTCAGCAGTTAGAGCATCAGCCTGCAGTTCAGGGAGACCCAGGTTTGGTTCCCGCTAAGGGTGCGTACCTTGGTTGCAGTTTGTCCCTGGCCCTGATTGAGTTTTGCCGGTGGCAGCCACTTGATGTGTCCCTTTCACGTCGATGTTTCGCTCTCTCTCCCTCCCACTCTATCTGAATAAAAAAATGGGAAGATGTCCTTGGGTGAGGATTAAAAAAAAAATGAATCTAGATAATATATTTATATGACTTCTTGAAGTGTAAAAGCATCCTAAGCAGATCAGTGAAAGCAATCACAAAGGAATAGATAAGTAGTTTAAAGTACATACAATAAACCATCTGTTTGTCAGTATACCAAATGACATTAAAAGGCAAGTTAAAATCTGAGGGAGGGAGAATTCATAATTTATGAAAAAATATAAAAGTGCAGAAACAAATTATAAAGCTCTTAAAAATAAAAGGCTAAATACAGGTATATAAAACATTAAGTAGTGCTCAAATTTCATACTAAATCTACAAGAACTAAAATAGAGTGAAAATTAGATGCCATTTTGGAGCACTTTTAGGTTTATAGAAAAATTGAGCAGAAAGTATAGTATAGAGTTCCCATATACTACTCCCCTTTCTTTACCCCTCCCCTCAGTTTTGCCTATAATTAATGTCTTGCATTGATGTGATACATTTGTTGTGGTTGATGAACTGATATTGATGCTTTTATTATTACAGTCTATAATTTACAGGGTTATCTCTGTGATGTACAGTGTTACGGATTTGGCCAAATGCATAATGTTGTTTATCTACCACTATAGTATTATGTAAACTGCCCCAAAAATCCCATGTTTCACCTATTTGTCCCTCCCCTCTCCAACCACTGGCAACCCCTGATCTTACTGTCACTATAATTTTAACTTTTTGAGAATGTCATATGGTCAGAATCATGTAACGTTTTCACACTGGCTTTTTTCACTTAGCAATATATATTTAAGATTCCGCCTCCATGTCTTCTCATGGCTTGATAGGTCATTCTTTTTATTGCTAAATAACGTTCCATTGTCTAGATATACCACAGTTGATTTATCCATTTCCTATTGAAGAACATCTTGGTTGCTTCTAATTTTTGGCATTTATGAATAAAGCTACATAAAATTTGTGAGCAGGTGTTTGGGTAGACACAATTTTGCAGCCCATTTGTGTCAATACTAGGAGTGCAGCTACCGGATCATATGTTTTTCTCTAAAGAAATAGAAAAAAATTCATCAAATTTAATGAGAATATCAAATGCTGGTGATTGGCATGACAGTGTATAAAGATACCTTTTGGCTCAGATGTTCTGGAGATCAAGATAGTAAGCATTAAGAACTTTCCAACTGTATGTATAGACTGGGAACCCTCTATTTTAATGCTATGAAAATAGGTTTCAGATTGGTCAAAAGAATGTAGGTACGAGACTGTCAACAGTCTTACTTGTGGCACTTTAGAGTGCGCTGTAGAGCATTGCTGTTGAATTCTGATGTTTATAGTAGTGGAAGTTTTTGAACAACCCAAATAGAATGGTGGAAAAACACCAACATGACAAAGTGTCCATGTTATAATGTTGAGTGGAAACAATGGGACAGAATGCCATTCATATAGAACATTAGCAATTTGGAGATGGACTGTGACTAGAAAGAAACCAGAATATTCACGTTGCTTATATCTCTGAGAGGTGGGATTATGGGTACTTACATTCTTTCTATTTCATTTCTTTCTCTACACTTTCTTAATTTTCCACAATGAGCATATATTAATTTGTGATCAGAAAACAATAGAGGAATATATTCAATCAAGATGGCTCCTCTATTCTCCCTTTTTCTCTGGGGAAGGTCAGGTACAGAGTAATCCCACAGTAAAAGATAATTTATCATGAGCCATTATGATAGTATTTTGAGGATGAAAGAAAAGAGAAAGCAGGAATAAGAAATAAAAATGAGATGAAAACAAGGAAAATAAACTGTATAATAAGAGTTCTCCAGAGAAATAGAACCATCAGGTTTTGTGTGTATGTGTGTGTGTGTGTGTGTGTGTGTGTGTGGAGAGAGAGAGAGAGAGAGAGAGAGAGAGAGAGAGAGAGAGATTGATTACAGAATTGGCTCATGTGATTATGGAGGCTGACAAGTCCCAAGATCTGCACTTGGCAAATTGGAAACCCAGGGTACTAGTGTGTAGTTTCAGCCTGAGCCCAAAGGCCTGAGAACCAGAAAGCTGATAGTATAGTTCCATTCTGAAAGCTGGCAGGTTTGAAAACCAGGGAGAACTGATGTTTCACTTCTAGTCTGAAAGCAGGAAAAAGACCAATGTCCCAGCCCAAAGGCAGTCAGGCAGAAGGAATTATCTCTTTCTCAGCCTTATTGTTCTATTCAGGCCTTCAACTGATCAAATATTTACTATTACAAAGTCATATAGATTATAACTGATGTATTCAAAGACTGAAAAGGTCTGCAACTAGCTACAATTGTAATGAGTCTGATTATGAACTGGGAATAACATCCAATGACTTCAGGTTTCTCTGATGTGAGGCAGACATTACTATTGACTTCAGCAAAGAATTGGAGATATTTACTTTGATTTTGAGTAATTGATGGTAGTGGTGGTAGTGGTAGCGGGGTATGTGTGTGTAGCATACAGAATAAAGGATGGGGTTCAGGGTAGATTTTTTATATATGGGAGGAGTATAATCAATCTAGATCAGACATACAAATTACATTGCTTCAGGATCCCCAGGATTATAGGAAGATGGACGAGAGGAACTCTGTGAACAACTGATCCACGGGTATGTGGTAGGACATGGGGGTCAGGAATGGGTGAGGATGGCTGTTACTACAGTACTTTTTCATAAAATAGATAAATGTATAAGATTGTTATTTAGGAAGACTGTCTGTGGTATTGAAATGGCAAAATAAACTGCCACTGGACACTTCCTTTACTCACCAATGCTGCTTTAATTCAAGTTCTGCTAATATCTCGTCTATGCTACAAATTGATACTTGTCTAGCCCATTCTGCAGGGGATGTCAGAATAGTTCTAATCTCAACATTGTATGCATCTTAAAAATTGTTCAGTGGCTCCATATCTCTCCAGAAGAAAGCCCAAACGAGTGTCCTTCATGATCTGGCCCTGTCCTATTGCTCTGTCTTCACTTCCCATTCCACCACCCTCTTCCTGGTTTCTAATCCATCCTTTGTATTAAGGAGGACATTCCCCAAAACTTTTCCATGAGGCAGAAGGATGACTATTACTCTGAAGTATTGTCTGTGTAATTGCCTGCCTAATTCTTCCACTTTCTGGGGGAATGTTCTTTTGTTTGCTTGGGGCCTTGACTCTGTGAAGTTAATGCTCATATAAATTTAATAAGTTGCGACTGATTTTTGTCCAGCATACATGCAAATTATTTCTTTTCAGCTAAAAAGATTACCTAAAGGTTATTGTTTATTGCCCTGTGGGAATTCTCTATTTGGTAGAAAAGATAACCCCAAAGGCTCTAGTTTTATTTTTCTGTATTTTTACATCTAACTTACAAAACTAATTCAATCATTCTTGTCCTGTCTATATAAATTTCTGTTCTTCAAATGTTCTGCAAACTAATTTTACTCCCCTTGTTCTTCATTAAGAATTAAGTCTTTGGCATAGTCTCTCTATATATATTTGTATGAGACATATTTTTATCTATTGGAAAACAATGCTTTGACTTTAGATACTCGATGTCTTATAATTTTGGGAACATTTTGTGCATTTTCATAGCTTTGGACCTTTGCATTTACCAGCCCCTCTCACCAGGGAACCTCCTCTTTCATTATTCACATTGAAGAGTTCTATTCCTTCTTCTACACTGTCTTGAAATCTTTACTGACACCCCCATTCAGCACTAATCACTCTGTCTTTGGACATTCTTTGTGCCTTGGTAGACGGGACTACACGTGGGGCAAGCCATCACATTGCATGCATGTGTTTGTTTCTAGAATTTTCATCCTCCAGGAGAGCAATACATTACAGCTGCCTCTTTATGTGCAGCATCTAGTCAATGTTAGGCACAGGGAAGATGCTCTATAGATGTAGAAATATCCCACTGAAGCAAAAACTGGGAGAGGGAACTTTAAGTGGGGGAAAGAAGGTTATGAGAAGGCCCAGACCTGAGGCAGTAAGTGACAGCAGACCTGAAGACAAAAGTAAGAGAACATTAGGTCTGGCAAGGCTTGGAAGAGCCCTGTTCAGAGCCAGGGACTTTCCCTTGATTTTGGTGGGCTTTTCCTCTTCTACATTCCTGTCTATATGCCAGGAAAGCATGTAAGTAAAAGTTCTATCCCCTTCTTACCTCTTTGCCACAGCAGTTTCTGAGAATGCTGGGGCATCACAGTGGAGTATCTGAAGGTCTGAGCTCTATGTATCTGCTTCTCCCAGTGGAGGATAAATAAAGGCAGAGGAGCAGGGATAGACTGACACCTGGTGTAGCCCAAGGGAATTTCCTTCTGGCCTGGGACAGGTGAGCCTGAAGCAAAGGGCATAGGAGGATTATTTGGTTCTGAATCCCCTTCCTTCTCATTAAATAAATTGCTGTTTTGACTGTTTCTGGAGAGCCCCTCCCTTGAGGGTCAGTGGAGTGATCCCTTCTACCATTTGTGAGCAGGACTGGAGCCACATGTTGGATCCTATGTGTCAGGCTTTGAGTTCTGTGCACTGTGTAGCCTGTTTTGTTTCATCTGCAAAATCCCCCTCAGAACCTATGTACCCATATTATTATTATTTGATAGAAGAAAGCATAATAACATTCGTAAGTAATCTGCACAGGTCATGAGACAGAAAGGATTGAAGCCAACTTTAAATCGGAAAGTCTGGCCTGCCCCTTGTGGCTCAGTGGTTGAGCATTGACCCATGCACCAAGAGATCACAGATTCAAATCCCAGCCAGGGCACATGCCCAGGTTGTGGGCCAAATCCCCAGTGTGGGGCATGCAGGAGGTGGTGAATTAATATTCTCTCTCATTAATGTTTCTATCCCTCTCCCTTCCTCTCTCTGAAATCAGTAAAGAAAAGAAATAATTAAAATAAATGAGTAGGGGAGAAAAAATGGTGGCAGAGTGAATAGAAGCTATATAGGTGATCTCCCAGGACCAAACAGGAATTACAACTATAAGAAAGACAAATCGACAGAAAAAAGCAACAGAAAAGCAGCAGGAGAGAACCATATATCCAGGCATGAGGGTGGTGGGCTGGAAGCCTTAGCTGTAAGCAGCACACTCAGGGTTAAAATTCCAAGCCTGCTCCATGGCTCAGAGGGCCGGGACAGAGCACTAGATTGGCTACAGCCACACACCTTGGGCTCTGGCAGAGGAAGGGTGGACTAGACGGGAACTCTGTGGGGACACCTGGCATTTGGAGGGTGCTCAGAGTTTTTGCTGAGTCACAGAGACAAAGGACAGTGACCAACTTGCTCTTTCCCAGCCACACAGAATTGTGGCCAGCTTGCTCCTTCCTGGTGCTGTGGGGAGAAAAAGCAGCCCCTCCTTCAAAAATTCAACCCCCTCCAGGTGAACCAAAAAATATAAATTGAGGCTCATTAACAACAAGCATCTATCCCACTCTCTGGAAATCCTCTTACACAGAACACCAGAGGGCTAAATTCCAAGCCACTGAGTAACTGAGACATACTTTCAGGCAAAAAGCTAGAGGATAACTGAAATGTTCTTGGGCTTACAGATCTACCGAGGAAAGTAATACTTGACAGTGGGGTTTAACATGGGCCCCCTCACACTCATCCAAACCCAGATGAGGGAGTCACAAACAGCAGAACATCAACACACACAGGGAAAATTTGGCAGGCTCCAAAACAAACTAAGATAGCCAAAATGGTGAAACAGAAACAAATCTCAAATGAAAGAACAGAGGACTCTACCAAAGATGAGATCAATGAAATGCAGTTAAGCAAGTTATCAAAGGTAGAGTTCAGAACCATGATCTCGAAGCTCAACAGCATGAGTAAGGATATCAACACCATGAGTAAAGATAGAAACATTGAAAACCAACCAAATGGAAATGAAGAATGACATAGCAGAAATAAAGAACACACTGGAGCCCTGGCCAGTTTGGCTCAGCGGTTAGAGCATTGGCCTGCGGTCCGGAGAGACCCGGGTTCGGTTCCCGCTAAGGGCACGTACTTCGGTTGCAGTTTGTCCCCGGCCCTGGTGGTCGTGTGGGTGGCAGCCACTCGATGTGTCCCTTCACGTCGATGTTTCTCTCTCTCTCTCCCTTTCTCTCTCTCCCTCCCACTCTATCTGTACAAAAAATGGAAAAATATCCTCGGGTGAGGATAAAAAAAAAAAAAAAAAAAAAAAAAGAACACACTGGAAGGACTTGCCAGCAGAGTAGAGGAAGCTGAGGACAAGATGAGTAAATTAGAAGACAGGGTAGAAAAAAAATCAACCAATCAGAAAACCAAAAGGAAAAAACAAATAGGAATACAGCTTAAGAGAACTGTGGGACAACTGGAAATGTAATAATATTTGCATCACAGGGGTCCCCTAAGAAGTAGAAAATAAGCAAGGGTTAGAGAAAATATTTGAAGAAATAGTGACAGAAAACTTTCCTAACTTGGTGAAGGAAGAAGGCATTCAAGTTCAAGAAGCACAGAGAGCCCCAAGTAAGAAGAACCCAAAGAGGCCCACACCAAAACACATAATAATGAAAATGCCAAAAATTAAAAACAGAGAATCCTAAAGGCAGAAAGAGATAAGCAACGGGTTATCTACAAAGGAACCCCGATGAGGCTATCATCTGACTTTTCAACAGAAACACTACAGGCCAGAAGGGAATAGCATGAAGTAATCAAGGTCATGAAAAACAAGAATCTGAATCCAAGACTACTCTATTTACCAAGGCTATCATTCAAAATAAAATGTCAAATAAAGAGCTTCCAAGACAGAAAAAGAAAAAGAAAAAAAAGGCTAAGGGAATATATTAGCACCAAACTAGCACTACAAGAAATGTTAAAAGAACTGCTGCAATTAGTAGCAGAAATAGGAAGCTATTACCTATAACCACAATGAACAAAAATGGCAATAAGTACATAATCACCTTAATTGTAATTAATCACCTTAAATGTATTTGGTTTCAATGCTCCAATAAAAAGACACAGAGTAGCTGACTGGATAAGAAACATGATTCACATATGTGTACAAGAGACCACTTCACAACAAAAGACTCACATAGGTTGAAAGTAAAGGGATGGGAAAAAAAATCTTCCAAGCAAAATAAAAAATAAAAAAATTTAAAAGCGGGGATAGCAATACTCATATCTGATAAAAATAGATTTCAAAATGAAGGCTACAACTAGAGACAAAGAAGGCCACTACATAATATTAAAAGGATCTATTCAACAGGAAGATATAACCTTGGTAAACATATGCACCCAATCTAGGAGCACCAAAATATATTAAAAATCTTTTGGAGGACTTCAAAGGAGAAATCAATAGCAATACAATCATAGCAGTGAACTTCAACACCCCACTGTCATCGCTGGATAGATCCTCTAGACAAAAAAATAACAAGGAAACAGAGACTCTAAATGAAGTGCTAGATCAAATAGATATCTACAATAAATTACACCCCAAAATTGCAGAATTCACATTCTTCTTAATTGCACATGGGACATTCTCAAAAACAGATCACATGTTAGGGCACAAACTAAGTCTACAAGTTCAAGAAAATTGAAATCATATCAAGCATCTTCTCAGATCACAATGGCATAAAACTAGAAATCAATTGCAACAAAAACATGCAAAGACATTTAAAAACACAAAAACTAAAGAGCATGTTATTGAACAATAAATGGATTACCATGGAGATCAAGGGAGAAATTTAAAAATTTCTGGAAACCAAAGAAAATGAACACAAAACAACACAAAGTCTATGGGATGCAGCGAAAGCAATGCTGAGAGAACTTCATACCACTATAGGCCCACCTCAAGAAACAAGAAAAATTTCTAAATGACTACCTAACCTCACAACTTAAAGAACTAGAAAGCAAACAAAAAGAACACATGCAGCAAGTAGAAGGAAGGAAATAATAAAGATAAGAGCAGAAATAAAACACATTAAGACCACAAAAACAATTCAAAAGATCAATTAAACACAGCTCTTTTTTTGAAAAGATAAACAAGATTGATAAACCCTTACCTAGACTCACCAAGAAATAAAGAGAGAGAACCCAAATACACAAAATCAGAAATCAAAGAGAATTAAGTGACATCACAGAAATACAAAAGATTGTTAACAAATATTATGAATAATTATCCGGCAACATATTGGACAATCTAAGCAAAATGGACAAATTTCTAGCAACACATAGTCTCCCAAAACTGAACTGGGAAGAGATTGAAAACTTTAACAGACCAATAACAATGAAGGAAATTGATGACTCTCCCAGCAAACAAAAGCTGAGGCCTGGACAGCTTCATGGGAGAGTTTTATGGAGCATTCAAAAAACTAACACCTATTCTTCTCAAACCATTCCTGAAAATTCAAGAAGAAGGAAGACTTCCAAACTCATTTTATGAGGCCAGCATAATTCTATTTGCCAAACCAGAAAAAGACACTACAAAAAAACCCAAAACTACAGGCCAATATTTCTGATGAAAACAGATGCCAAAATCTTGAACAAAATACTAGCAAATTGGATGCAGCAATACATCAAAAAAATTATTCACCATGATCAAGTGGGATTATCCCAGGGATGCAAGCTGGTACAATATTTGCAAATCAATAAATGTGATACACCACATAAACAAAATGAAAGAGAAAAACCATATGATCATATCAATAGCTGCTAAAAAAGTATTTGACAAAATCCACCACCAATATTTGATAAAAAACGCTCAGCAATCTGGGAATAGAGGGAACATATCTCAACATAATAAAGGCCATATGTGAAAGACCTACAGCCAACATCATACTCAATGGGTAAAAACTAAAAGCATTTCCCTTAAGAACAGGAACAAGACAGTGATGCCCACATTCACTACTCTTATTTAACATAGTAAAGGAAGTCTTAGCCACAGCAATAAGACATGAAGAAAAAAATAAAAGGGATCCAAATTGGAAAAGGAAGTGAAACTCATTATTTGCAGATAACATGATATTATACACAGAAAACCCTAAAGACTCCATCAAAATCCTACCAGACTTAATAAATTTATTTGGCAAAGTAGCAAGATACAAAATTAATGTCAAGAAAGTGATGGCATTCTTATACACCAATGATGAACTCACAGAAAGAGGAACTAAAAAAACAATCCCATTTACCATCATGGCCAAAAAATTAAGATAACTAGGAATAAACTTAAACAAAGCAATAAAGGTTCTATTCACAGAAAACTATAGGTCATTGGAAAAAAAAATAGAGGAAGACATAAAAACATGGATGCACATACCTTTTTCATGGATTGGAAAAATTAACATCATTAAAATGTCCATACTACCCAAAGCAATCTATAGATTCAATGCAATCCCCATCAAAATACCAATGAGATACTTCACAGAACTAGAACAAATACTTCAAAAGTTCATGTGAAGCCAAAATAGCCCTAGAATAGCCCCAGTAATCTTTAAAAAGAAGAACAAAGTTCGAGGGATCACATTACCAGATTTCAGGTTATACTTCAAAGCCACTGTAATCCAAACAGCCTAGTACTGGCACAAGAACAGGCACATACATCAATGGAATAGAACAGAGAATGCAATAATTGACCCAAAATATTTTGCTCAATTAATATTTGACAAAGGTGGCTAGAGCATACATTGGAGTAAAGGCAGGCTCTTTAATAAATGGTGTTGGAAAAATTGGACAGCTCCATGCATTAAAAAAAAAAAAAAAAAATGAAATCAGACCATCAACTTACACCATACACAAGAATAAACTCATAATGGATAAAAGACTTAGTGTGACTTGTGAAACCATAAAAATCCTAGAAGAAAACATAGACAACAAAATTTCAGACATCATACACAGCAGAATTTTTGCTGATATATCACCTAAGGCAACAGAAACAAAGGAGAAAATTAACACATGAGACTACATCAAACTCAAAAGCTTCTGCACAGCAAAAGCAATATCCATCAAAATGGAAAGAGAACCTACTGTATGGGACAGCATAATTGCCAATGATACATCACATAGGGGTTAATTTCCAAAATATATAGATTGCTCATACAACTCAATAAAAGGAAGACAAAGAACCCAATTAAAAAATGGGTAGAGGAACTAAATATACACCTCTCCAAATAGGACATACAAATGACCAAGAGATATATGAAGAAATGCTGAGTTATATTTATCTAATTTATCTATATTTACTAATCAGAGAGATGCAAATTAAAACAATAATGAGGTATCATCTCACTCCTGTCAGAATGGCTGCCATCAACAAATCATCAAACAACAAGTGTTGGTGAGGATGTGGAGAAAAGGGGACTCTAGTATACTGCTGGTGGGAATGCAGACTGGTGCAGCCACTATGGAAAACAATATGGTGTTACCTCAAAAAATTAAAAATTGAACTTCCATTTGACCCAGTGATTCCACTTCTAGGAATATACCCTAAAAAGCCTAAAACACCAATCCGAAAGAATGTGTTCCCCCAAGTTCATATCAGCACTATTTACAATAGGTAAGAACAGGAAACAGCCCAAGTGTCCATCAATAGATGAGTGCATAAAAAAGCTGTGGTACATAGACACAATGGAGTACTATGCAGCTATAAGAACAAAAAATCTCTTATCTTTTTAGATGACTTGGAGAGACCTAGAAAGTATTATCCTAAGTGAAACAAGCCAAGCAGAGAAAGTCAAATACCATATGATCTTACTTGTGGAATATAATGAACATAACAGTCTGAAGAACAGGGTAGTCCCAGAGATGTGAAAGTAGGTTAGAGACTGAAAACCCTCAGAAGACAGCATGGGGGGTATGAGATAAATCACGTAGCTTATATGCACTTACACATAACCAATGGACAAGGACAACAAAGCTGGGGACGAGACAGGGAGGGAGGCAGAGGAGGGTGTCAATGGGGGGAAAAGGAGAAACATCTGTAACAAAAATGAAAGAAAGAAAGAAAGAAAGAAAGAAAGAAAGAAAGAAAGAAAGAAAGAAAGAAAGAAAGAAAGAAAGAAAGAAAGAGAAAGAAAGAAAGAGGAAAGAAAAAAAGAAAGAAAGAAAGAAAGAAAGAAAGAAAGAAAGAAAGAAAGAAAGAAAGAAAGAAAGAAAGAAAGAAAGAAAGAAAGAAAGAAAGAAAGAAAGAGGATAATCTGCTTCCTGACCCAGGGCACTTGGCCTGTGTTCTCCCCCTGATAACCCAACTATTTCAGTTCCCTGGACACTCTAGGAAGAGATCACCTACTCACTGTGCTCTGCCCTTTGGGGCTTTCTGGTATACCACTGGAAAGCACAGAGTGGCACCTGCTGCATCAAAGATATAGGAAGTGTGGATGGCTGAGACCACAGGAGTAGAGCACAGAGTTGGCACACAGTAATTTAAGGCAAAGCCCCTGCTTCTGGATATTCCTGTAGAGCTGTCCACTTCTTCCTCTGTATGTGTAATCAGCCCAGTCAATCACAAAGAGCGACATAATGTTAGGGTCTTGGTTCCATTCCTACTCAGGAAACTAGGAACAGTTTAAAAATGTACCTCAGAAAAAATAAATAAATAAAAATGTACCTCAGATATAAAGGTGGTTTAAGACCTCCAGACTCTGCTTAGCAATGTCTAAAGGTTGGGAAACTGAAGTGAGACTGAGAGGCTGACAATTTAATTTTGAATCCTTGTCTGCTATATTTAATTATCTTTGTGACATGATGCAAGTTCTTAATATCTCTGAGTCTGACTTGATTCCGAGTTGATGCAACTGCATTAAGTAATGATTAACAGTGGACGCTCCCCCATGAGGTCAATATGTGATAGATGTATAAAGTAAGGGAAAAATAATTTAAAGATGTTATCTTTAACAATAATAAGGCTGATCCTCATGTCATTCAACTTAAATGTCCTGTGACAGGAAGTTATTATTTCCCTTGATCCCTGAGAGAACATTTTATTTTTGTCCTCATATAAGTAGATATTTAGTATTTAGAAAAAAACTATTGAATCTCATTTATATTTGATTCCCTAGCCTACACTTCCTTGTCACAGAGGAAGGATTAAATACAAAACAAAACAAAAATATCTTTCAAATACTAAATACACCCCTCTTGGTTAATAAAAACAGCATAGACGGTATGGCTCCCACAAATTAGGTTCTTTCCTCCTTTTCAAGGATGTCCCGTAGAACTAGAGAAAAGATAAAATAGTGTTTGTTTTGAACTATTTAAATTGTCTATTTAATGGTCACATGGGACCAATTATTTTTCATTTTTGTATCTATAACATTGAAGGTGTCCCGGTTACATTGAAGGACAAAATCTAATGCATGTCTCAGAATTTCTCCTCATGGGTCTCTTAGAAGATCCAGAATGGCAGCCCTTCCTCTTCTGGCTGTTGCTGTCTGTATACCTGCTCACCATGCTTGGGAGCCTACTCACCATGCTGGTGGTCAGCTTTGACTCCTACTTTCATACCCCCATGTACATCTTCCTCTCCAACCTGTCTGGCTGACATTGGTTACACCTCCACTATGATCCCCAAGATGATAGTGGACATTCAGACTCAGTCATCTATGTTGGCTGCTTAATTCGGGTGTCTTTTAAAATTGCAGGGGGTTGGGGGGACTGTGCAGATGATATTCTCCTGACTGTGATGGCTTATGACCAGTTTGTGGCTATCCGTCACCCACTACTACCCAGTCATCATGAACTCATGCCTCTGTGGTTTCTTTTTTTTTTTTTATCCTCACCCGAGGATATTTTTCCATTTTTTTGTACAGATAGAGTGGGAGGGAGAGAGAGGAAGAGAGAGAGAGAGAGAGAGAAACATCGACGTGAAGGGACACATCGAGTGGCTGCCACCCGCACGACCAACCAGGGCCAGGGACAAACTGCAACCGAAGTACGTGCCCTTAGCGGGAACCGAACCCGGGTCTCTCCGGACCGCAGGCCGACGCTCTAACCGCTGAGCCAAACCGGCCAGGGCCCTCTGTGGTTTCTTAGTTTTGGAATCCCAGATTAGCCGTTTGCAATCCCAGCAGCATGATTTGATTGTGTTATAACTTACCTGCGTCAAGAATGTGGAAATCTGTCATTTCTTCTGTGATTCTTCTCAACTCCTCAACGTTGCCTGTTCTGACACCTTCACCAATGACATAGCCATGTATTTTGTTGGTGCCATCTCTGGTTTTCTCCTTATCTCAGATATCTTTATCTCTGACTTTGAATGTTTTTTCTTCAACCCATCACCAGGTGGGAAGTATAAAGCCTTCTCCACCTATTGTCTTTACCTCTCAGTTGTTTGCTTATTATTTATTTATTTATTTATTTATTTACTTGTTTGTTTGTTAGAGAGAGAGAGAAACATCAATGAGTTGCCTCTGGGGATTGATCTGCAACTTAACTATGTGCCCTGACTGGGAATCAAAGCCACCACTTTTGGTGTACAGAACAATGCTCCAATCAACTGAGCCACCCAGCCAGGGTGTTTGCTTATTTTATACAACAAGCATTGGAGTGTACCTTGGTTTAATTGTGTCAACTTCTCAAGGTCTCAGCGATGAACACTGTAGTCATCTCCATACTGAAATCCTTCACCTACAGTCCGAGGAACAGGGACATCTAGAGGGCCTTGCAGAGGCTCCTCAGCAAAGCAGCCTACTTGCAATACCTGGGTCATTTTTCTGGTCTTGATTAGAAAAGATTGCAAAACCAATTACCTAGACTTAGCAAACATGCCTCTCTGGTCACATAATTTTTGTAAATCTCATGGCTCTCATTTCTCTTGATATTTCATATTTGAATATTGTTTCTCTTAGTACATGGGATTAGAGGAATATTCTGAGATCTCACCTGTGTCAAAAACTACATCAAGCTTGAATCCTGTAGCATCTATGGAATATTGTTTTTATTACTTATGATCCAGATATCCTGGTGAAGCACAACTTTTTAAAAATATATATACATACAGTTCTCAACTCTTTCCACAATTCATGTCTATTGTCCAAAAACATTGTTATTGCTTGAATCTATTGAAGCAGGTTATGTGATAGAATGTATATAACTGGTCTTCAGTTTGGCTTCATATTAGAAGCATCTGGTGAGCCTTCAAATTCTCATGCATGAGTCCTACCACTAGGGATTCAGATTCAGATTGAATTGGATTGAGGTGTAGCATAGTGGATGGTGGTGGTGGCTGTGGTTACACAACACTGTGAATGTTCATAATGCCACAAAATTGTATACTTTAAAATGGTGAAGATACACAACAAAGCTGGAGATGGGGTGGGGGGCAGGAGAGGAGGGTGTCAATGGGGAAAAAATGAGAAACATCTGTAAAAAAAAAAACAAATTAATAAATAAAAATGGATAAATGACATTTATAAAAAAAATGGTGAAGATGATAAATTTTGTTATGTGTATTTTACCACAACCTAAAAAAAAATCCAACACACACACACCATGAAGCAGGGTAAAATATTCTTTCTTTCTTTATTTATTTTTATATTTTAAGCATGTCCAATTTATTGTATGTTAGTTACTCCTCAATAAGTCTGTTATATAAAATCAACATAGAATGTTTTTTGTTTAATTAATTTATTTTTGTTACAGATGTTTCCCCTTTTTCACCCACTGATTCCCCTCACCCCTCCCTCCCCACCCTGTCCCCACCTTTGTTGTCCATGTCCTTTGTTCATACATACATGCATATAAGTTCTGTGGTTTATCTTCCCCCCTCTACCCTCTCTTCAGGGGATTGTCAGTCTATGCTCCACTTCCATGTCTCTGGGACTACTCTGTTCCTCAGACTGTTATGTTCATTATATTCCACAAATAAGTGAGATCATGTGATATTTGTCTTTCTATGCTTGGCTTGTTTCATGTAGGATAATACTTTCCAGGTCCCTTCATGTGGTCTCAAAAAATAAGAGATTTATCTTTCTTGCAGCTGCATAGTGCTCCATTGTGTATATGTCCATTCATCCACCAATGGACATTTGGGCTGTTTCCACATCACAGTTTTTGTAAATAGTGCTGCTACAAACATGGAGGTACATATATTCTTTCTGATTGGTATTTCAGGCTTCTTAGATTATATTCCTAAAAGTGAGATCACTGGGCCAAATGGCAGTTCAATTTTTAATTTCTTGAGGTAACACCATATTGTTTTCCATAGTGGCTGCACCAGTCTGCATTTCCACCAGCAGTGTACTACAGTCCCCTTTTATCCACACCCTTGCCAACACTTTGTGTTTGATGATTTGTTGATGGCGGCCATTCTGACAGGTGTGAGGTGATACCTCATGGTTATTTTAATTTGCATCTCTCTGATGATAAGTGATGTTGAGCATTTCTTCATATGCCTCTTAGCCATTTGTATGTCCTGTTTGGAGAGGTGTCTATTTAGTTCCTCTGCCCATTTTTTTAATTGGGTTCTTTGTCTTCCTTTTGTGGAGTTTGTGAGCACTCTATATATATTGGAAATAAACCCCTTATCTGATATATCATTGGCAATTATGCTATCCCATACAGTAGGTTGCCTTTCCATTTTGATGATTGTATCTTTTGCTGTGCAGAAGCTTTTGAGTTTGATGTAGTCCCATGTGTTCATTGTCTCCTTTGTTTCTGTTGCCTTAGGTAATGTATCAGTGAAAATTCTGCTGTGTATGATGTCTGAAATTTTGTTGCCTACAGTTTCTTCTAGAATTTTTATGGATTAATGAGTCACATTTAAGTCTTTTATCCATTTTTAGTTGATTCTTGTGTAGGGTGTAAGTTGATGGTCTAGTTTCATATTTTTGCATGTATCTGTCCAAGTTTCCCAACACCATTTATTAAAGAGGCTGTCTTTACTCCACTGTATGCTCCTACCACCTTTGTCAAATATTAATTAAGCATATTGTCTTGGGTCCATTTCTGGGATCTCTGTTCTGTTCCACTGGTGTATATGTCTGTTCTTGTGCCAGTACCAGGCTGCTTTGATTACAGTGGCTTTGTAGTATAACCTGAAATCTGGTAATGTGATCCATCGAACTTTGTTCTTCTTTTTCATTATTACTGTGGCTATTCAAGGCCTTTATGGTTCCACATGAACTTTTGAAGTATTTGTTCTAGTTCTGTGAAGTATCTCATTGGTATTTTGATGGGGATTTCATTGAATCTATAGATTGCTTTGGGTAGTATGGGCATTTTAATGATGTTAATTCTTCCAATCCATGAACAAGGTATGTGCTTCCACTTTTTTATATCTTCCTCTACTTCTTTTTTCAATGACCTGTAGTTTTCTGCGAATAGGTCCTTTATTGCTTTGGTTAAGTTTATTCCTAGTTATCTTTTTTTTTTTTTTTGCTGCGATGGTAAATGGGACTGTTTTTTTTACTTTCTCTTTTTGTGAGTTCATCATTGGTGTATAAGAATGCCATCACTTTCTTGATGTTAATTTTGTATCCTGCTACTTTGCCAAATTCCTTTATTAAATCTAGTAACTTTTTGATGGAGTCTTTGGGGTTTTCTACGTATAGTATCATGTCATCTGTGAATAATGACAGTTTCACTATCTTCTTTCCAGTTTGGATCCCTTTTCTTTTTTCCTCCTGTCTGATTGCTGTGGCTAAGACTTCCAGTACTATGTTAAATAAGTGTGGCGAAAGTGGGTATCCTTGTCTTGCTCCTATTCTTAAGAAAAATGCTTTTAGTTTCATCCCATTGAGTATGATGTTGGCTGTAGGTCTTTCATATATGGCCTTTATTATGTTGAGATATGATTCCTCTATTCCCAGATTGCTGAGTGTTTTTATCAAAAATGGGTGCTGGATTTTGTTGAATATTTTTTCAGTGTCTATTGATATGATCATATGAATTTTATCTTTCATTTTGTTTATCTGGTGTATCACATTTATTGATTTGCAAATATTGAACCAGCCTTGCATCCCTGGGATGAATCCCATTTGGTCAGGGTGAATAATTTTTTTGATGTATTGCTGGATTCTGTTTGCTAGTATTATGTTCATTAGAGACACTGGTCTGTAGTTTTCTTTCTTTGTGGTGACTTTTCTGGTTTTAGAATTAGAATTATGCTGGCCTCATAAACAAGTTTGAATGTCTTCTTTCTTCTTGAATTTTTTGAAATAATTTGAGGAGAATGGGTATTAGTTCTTCTTTGAATGTTCAGTAAATTCCCCCATGAAGTCATCCAGGCCTAGGCTTTTGTTTGCTGGGAGAGTCTTGATTACATCTTCAATTTGCTTAGTTGTTATTGGTCTGTTCAAGTTTTCTATTTCTTTCCGGTTCAGTTTTGGGAGACTATGTGTTTCTAGAAATTGGTCCATTTCACTTAAATTGCCAAATTTGTTGCTGTATAATTGCTCATATTTGTTAACAATCCATTGTATTTCTGTGGTGTCAGTTATTATTTCTCCTCTTTCATTTTTGATTTTGTGTATTTGGGTTCTCTCTCTTTGTTTCTTGGTGAGTCTAGCTAAGGGTCCATCAATCTTGTTCATCTTTTCAAAAAACCAACTCTTTGTTCTATTGATCCTTTGAATTGTTTATTTATTTATTTATTTTTTTGGTCTCCATGTCATTAATTTCTGCTCTTATCTTTACTATTTCCTTCCTTCTACTTGCTGTGGGGTTTTTTGTTTGTTTGTTTGTTTGTTTGTTTGTTTTCTAGTTCTGTAAGTTGTGAGGTTAGATATTCTGTTAGAAATTTTTCCTGCTTCTTGAGGTGGGCCTGTAGTGCTATGAACTTCCCTCTCACAACTGCTTTCGCTGCATCCCATAGATTTTGTGTTTTTGTGTGTTCATTTTTATTGGTTTCCAGGAAGTTTTTAATTTCTTCCTTGATCTCCATGCTAACCCATTCATTGTTCAGTAACATGCTATTTATCCTCCATGTGTTCAAATGTCTTTGTATGCTCTTGTTGCAATTGATTTCTACTTTCATGCCATTGTGATCTGAGAAAACGCTTGATATAATTTCAATCTTCTTGGACTTGTAGACGTTCAGTTTGTGTCCTAACATGTGGTCTATCTTTGAGAATGTTTCATGTGCACTCGAGAAGAATGTGAATTCTGCTATTTTGGGGTGTAATTCTCTGTAGATATCTATTAAATCCATTTGATCTAGCACTTCATTTAGAGTTTGTGTTTCCTTGCTAATTTTTTATCTAGAAGATCTATCCAGTGATGTTAGCGGGGTGTTGAAGTCCCCTACTATGATGGTATTGCTGTCAATTTCTCCTTTGAGTTCCTCCAAAAGATTTTTAATATAATTTGATTCTCCTATATTGGTTGCATATATGTTTACCAAAGTTATATCTTCCTGTTTGATAGATCTTTTCAGTATTATGTAGTGGCCTTCTTTGTCTCTAGTTATGGTCTTCATTTTACGATCTACTCTATCAGATATGAGTATTGTTATCCCAGCTTTTTTTTTTTTGCTTTCCGTTTGCTTGGAAGATTTTTTTCCATCCCTTCATTTTCAACTTATGTGAGTCTTTTGATATGAGGTGGGTCTCTTGCAAACAACATATATGTGAGTCATGCTTTCTTATCCAATCAGCTACTCTTTGTCTTTTTATCGGAGCATTCAAACCATTTGCATTTAAGGTGATAATTAATATGTCTTTATTATATGCCATTTTTGTTTAGTGTGGTTCTATTTTTCTTCCTATTTCTTCTACTAATTGCAGCAGTCATTTTAGTATATCTTGCAGTGCTGGTTTTGTGTTAATATATTTCCTTAGCCTTTTTTTTGTCTGGAAAGCTTTTTATTTGACTTTCTATTTTGAATGATAGCCTTGCTGGATATAGTGGTCTTGGATTCAGATCCTGGTTTTTCATGACCTTCATTACTTCATGTCACTCTCTTCTGGCCTGTAGTGTTCCTGTTGAGAAGTCAGCTGAGAGCCTTATGGGGTTTTCTTGTAGGTAACCTGTTGCTTATTTTTTGCTGCCTTTAGGATTCTGTCTTTGTCTTTAATTTTTGGCATTTTAATTACTATGTGTTTTGGTGTGGTCCTGTTTGGGTTCTTCTTACTTGGGATATCTGTGCTTCTTGAAATTGAATGCCTTCGTCCTTCACCAAGTTAGGAAAATTTTCTGTCACTGTTTTTCAAATATATTCTCTAACCCTTGCCTGTTTTCTTCTTCTTTAGGGGCTCCTATGATGCGAATATTATTACATTTCCAGTTGTCCCACAGTTCTCTTAAGCTATCATCCTGTTTTTTAATCATTTTTCCTTGTGGTTTTCTGATTGGTCGATGTTTTCTACCCTGTCTTCTAATTCACTCTTCTGATCCTCAGTTTCCTCTACTCTGTTGTTTAGTCCTTTCAATGTGTTCTTAATATCTGTTATGTCATTCTTTATTTCCACTTGGTTGCTTTTCAATGTTTCTATATCTTTACTCATGCACTGATGTCCTTACTCATTCTGTTGAGCTTCCTCAAGATCATGGCTCTGAAATCTACCTCTGATAATTTGCTTAGCTGCATGTCATTGATCTTATCTTTAATAGAGTTCTCTTATTCTTTCATTTGGGATTTGTTTCTTTGTTTCATCATTTTGGCTACCTCATCGGGTTTTGGAGCCTGCCAAATTTTCCCTGTGGGTGTTGGTGTTCTGCTGTTTGTGGCTCCCTCTACTGGGTTCACATGTGCCTGGGTGGGCCTACATTAAACACCACTGTCGAGTCTTACTTTCCTGGGTAGATTTGTAAGTCCAGGAAAGGTTTAGTTATCCTCTAGCTTTTTCCTGGTGGCTAGTCATCTCAGTTACTCAGTGCCTTGGAATGTAGCTCTGGTGTTCTGCATAAGAGGATTTCCAGAGGGTGGGATAGATGCTGGTTATTAACGAGTCTCAATTTTTATTTCTTTGCCTCACCTGGGAAAGGCTCAATCTCCAAGGGGGGGGGGCTATTGCTTTTCCCCACAGCTCAGGGAAGGAGCACGCTGGCCACCGTCCTTTGTGGTTGCAACTCAGCAAAATCCCTGAGTTCTCTCCACATCCCCGGTGTCCCCACAGAGTTCCAGCCCAGTGTGCCCTCCATCTGCCGTAGCCCCCAGGTGAGTGCTTCAGCCCCCCACAGGCCCTGTGGGTAACTAGATCACATAGTTTCTGCGTGGTGGCACAGGCCTCTCTGGTGACCCTGCACCCTGCAATTCCCAGGGACGGGCAGCTGGATCACACCAGTCTCTCTCAGGCTTGGGTTTCCCACTGCACTTGTGAGCTACTGGACTGCACAGGCCTCTGTGGAGCCCCAGGTTCCACTGCTGGCGGCTGGGGAGTGCTGCTGCCCCATGGAGCTCAACTCCTGCACAGCTTTTTCTGTAGCTTTTGGGGATGGGTCTCAGGTGCAGGTCTGTGCTTCTGTTGCCTGGGGATGGATATCTGCTCCCCAGCCTCTATTGCTGGGAATATATCTCCACCCCGATCGAGCTGCTATTATGGGGGATGGTGCTGGGCTCCGGGCTGTCCACAGCTTCCACGACTGGCACCTTGGGAGCTCCACTACTTTGCACAGGTCTGTGTTGACACAGAGTGTCCACTGGTCCGATGGTGCCAGGTGTGTTGGTGGGCTCAGGTTGCTGGGCCCTAGCCGCTCCCACTGCCTCCTCCGAGGGAAAACCCTGGATCTTCCAAAATGGTGGGACCTCCTCGTGGCACAGGGAGAATTGCCCTGAAGGGCCGCTTACTATGGTAACTGGCTGCTCCCGTCCACAGCACAGGAACCTTATGCTCTGTGTCTCTGCACTGCTTGGATTTGGTCATCCACCTTCGCGTCCACTCACACTCTCTCACACACTTGCTCACTCTCTCACACACTCACCCTCCCTCCAGTCCTGCCCACCACCATCTTTTAAATACAACTATCTATTTTCTTGTAGTGTGTGTCTTGCAGGTAATCTAGTTGGTATGATCGATCTTTCAGTTTGAATGTTTTTTGATGCACAAATGTAACACTATAATATCTTTATATGAATATAAAGTACATTACAGTGATACTGCATACATTGTAATTGGTAATTAAATAAAATATTTTAAAATTATAATAAAAGCCCTGGCTGGTTTGGCTCAGTGGTTAAAGTGGTGTCAGTCTTGCAGATCGAGGGGTCACAGGTTCAATACCCAGTCAAGGGCATGTACCTGGGTTGCAGGTTCAGTCCCCAGCCCCGGTCAGGGTTATTTGGGAGACAGCCAATTGATGTGTCTCTCTCATATCAGTGTTTCTCTCGCTCTCTCTCCCTCCCACATTTCTATTCTACCTAAAAATCAATGGAAAATATCCTCAGGTAAGGATTAATAAAAAATAAATAAATACAATAAAATTAAATTATTTTTCTAGTTTAAAAAATAAGTATGGACAAAGTTTTGAATTTCAAATGAAGGCATACTAGTGTTGTGGAATTGAGTGGAGATGCAGCAATTAAAAATGTGACTAGAATATAAAAGAAAGAGAAAGAAGGTATGACATAATAGATGGCACTTACAATTTGCTGCAGAGAGCAAAATGAAAAAGATTTATTTTTGTAAAAAATTTTTAAAGACAATAAAGTGGACAAAATTAAGAGGTATTTGTAGGAAATCATAAATTTCATACATTTCCTGGTACCAGTAAAAAAATTGATTAATTTTGACATCAGAAGTATGGCAGTGTGAGAGGTTCCCCTGGTCTTGTCCTTGAAGTTACAACAATTTGAACAACTATAATTTAACAAAGGATTCACTACTCAATACATAAACATCTGAGAGATCCACACTGTTGTGTAAAGTGCTTAGGTCCCAGAAAACCTCAGCATATTGTTTGTGGATTCTAAAGAAGTACCCCATAGGATTGGCCATGAAAGACATGGGTTTATTAGGACACATCTGTGCACTGGTGGTGACCACCCAGTGAAGTTTACCACCCACACTGGCTGCCACTGGTGAAGTTGTCCTGCTAAGTCCCATCCAGCTTGTGGTGGGATGGGGGCAAGAGGGGGCAGCAGCTGGCAGTGCTATTGTTTGCCACCCCCTCCCCACACTTTCCCAACACAAAATTTTATAGTGTACAGAAAACAGAAATAGGGCACACAGGAGTTAGGGTATGTGCTCAAGCTATATGAGATCAAAACCACCTGTTTACAATCCAGGCTCACATCTAGAAGCAGTTTCTCTTTGGCCTTTCTTAGACCAAGGTGCTAGCCAGGTTCCCAAGGTCTCACAGTCCACTTACAGATAGTCTTCACTATAGTCCCACAGGGTGGGAGGGAAGTTGGAACACGGAAAGGGGCCCAATACACACGCATTGAAACATCTGATGGTGGGCAGATTGTAGCAAACAGAAGGAGGGAAAGGAGAAGAGCAGAACCGGGTACCACAGACACAGCTTGGAGTTCACTGAAGGTCTCGGGAGAGGGGAGAAATCAGGTTGCAGTCTGCACTTCCAGAAGCCTTGAAGAGCACAGAGGCAGAGAGAGCATCCCTGCCTGGGTGGTCAGCACACACTGCATCTGAACCCAGTGAACAGAGCAGAGAGGGAGTGCAGGTGTGTGGCTACGGGTGTCTGGCAGTTGTAATTGCCAGGCAGGAAAAGCCACAGAGCCTGGACATCTCCCTTCATCTTCCCGGAGCTAGCAGCTGGCCACAGAAGAAGCTGTAGCAGTGAGTGTTGGGCTACAGAGCACACTATATGCAGCCCTGAGAAATGGAGAGACAGAGGCCTTTTTTTATCCCCCATGTGGAAGGCATATGCTTGGGCTAAGTCTAGAGACAGGTGGAAATACAGAGGTAAGGAAGGGGGCTGAGGTCTGGCAGTCACCATTACTGGGAGGAGAACAAAGCCACAAATTAACCAGCCAGCCTATGTCCACACACCCTGCTCCCACTCATTGTGGCTGAGCCAAGTGGGGGCACCTAGGACTCCTCCAGCAGTACAGTTGCCAGCAGCAAGTGGCTGCAGGGGACAGCACTGAGATTTCATGGGATAGGAACCCCTTCACCACCACTTTTCCCTTAGATGTGGTGTCCTGAGACTTAGCAACCAGGTCACAGAGGAGATGCCCACCTCCCCAGGGAATACAGGGCATTTGCCACCTCCTTGAAGGAGCAGGAATCCGGAGAAGAGAGCAGTGCAAGATAAACTTAAAAACTTACATCAGTGCCACCTACTGGAAAACAAAAGAAAGACTTTATCAACCTACAAACTACAGAAGTGCCACTCTTTAAAAAAAAAAAAAAAACTATTTTATTCTTATAAATGCTTAAGCAGAGTAAGAATCTGTCAAATACCAGGAATAACCAAGGTAAGAGGCAGCTCAGAAAGAAAATTAAAATATCTAGAAAATAAACTTAAAGACATAAAAATATGTGATTTAAATAACAGAATTCAAGACTGCAGTTCTGAATAAACTCAAGATACAAGAAAACACAGATAGAAAGTTTAATGAACTCAAAAATAAAGTCAATAAACAAAAGTGGTACTTTACCAAATAGATGAAAACTAAAAAGAACCAAATAGAAAGTCTGGAGTTGAAGAACTCAATAAGAGAGATGAAAATGAACTACTGAGCTTAGAAAATACAGCTAACCAGATGGAAGAAAGAATTGGTGATATTGAAAATAGAAATCTAGAAATTATGTTGATGGAAGAAGAAAGATTTGTAAGAAAATGAAATAAATTCATGAGAACTATCTAACTCCATCAGAAAGAGCAATATAAGAATAGTAGACATACCAGAGAAGAGAGGGAGAAGGGGACAGAGAGCTTCTTCAACAAATAGTTGATGAGGACTTCCCAAAACTTTGGAAAGAGCTGGATCCTCGAATCCAAGAAGCAAACTGAACACCTAATTATTTTTCAAATGAAAAAGGCCTTCTCCAAGGCACATTATATTAAAGCTGTCAAAAAGTAATGACAAAGAAAGAATTCTTAAAGCCAGGGAAAATAAGACAGTAACCTGTAAAGGGAATTCCATTAGATTATCACTGGATTTCTCAGCAGAAACCCTACAAGTTAGGAGGGAGTGGAATCAAATATTCAAAGTGTTGAAAGGTAGAAATTACCAGCCAAGAATAATATGTCCAGCAAAGTTATTATTTGCATATGAAGGAGAAATAAAGACTTTTCCAGACATGCAAGAACTGAGGAAATTTATCACAAGACCTGCATTTTAGAAAATAATAAAAGAAGTTATTCTACCTGAAACAAAAATACAAAAACTATGAGTTAGGTGACTAACAGACAGACAGAAGCAGGAAATTGCAAACTTTATTCAGAATAGGGTATTATACACAAGAAAAACATAAAGAATAAAGAAGGTCATTTTTTTTTTGAAAGACAGAAGAAAATTAACTATTATAATTTGGAAATGAACTCACAGCATAAATAGGGATAATTGTGACAACAAAAGTATAAAAGGGTAGGGGGCAAAGGTCTGAATTTGCAAAGAAGGATGGAGATTAGATGCATTCAAAAGAAAAAGACCACTGTATTTATAAAACATTTTTACCTAAACCTAATACTAACCACACACACACACATAAAACCACAAACCTGAGACACATACTTAAAAAAAGGAAACAAAGAAAAAAATATGAAATAGCACTAAATAAAACCAACAGACAGAAACACCAAACAACCAGTGGGGACACAGAACTACCAGAAAAGAAAAGATAAAATGGCTATAAAAAAAAAAACCTTGTACCTCAATAATTACCCTAAATGTAAATGGACTGAATTCACCAATAAAAAGGCACAGAGTAGCACATTGAATTTTAAAAAATAAATAAAAGTGCTGTCTCCACATCTCAGCTGCAAAGACAAATATAGACTCAAAGTGAAAGGGTGAAAAATGATTCTTCAAGCAGATGGTATCCACAGAAAAGTGTGTATAACCAGACTTATATCTGACAAAATAGATTTGAAGATAAAAAAGGTAACAAGTGACAAAGATGAACATTTTATAATGATAAAGGAGACAATACATCAAGAAGATATAACACTTATCAATATATATGCCCCCCAATCAGGGAGCACCTAAATATAAAAAGCAACTACTAACATAACTAAAGGGAGAAACTGACAAAAACAAAATTATAGTAGAGAACCTAAATACCCCATTGACAGCTATAGATAGATCATCCACATAGAGCCTTTCATCCCAGAACATCAGATTTTACATTCTTCTCCAGTGCACATGGAACATTCCCAAGGATAAACCACATGTTGAGACACAAAACAAGCCTCAATAAATTTAAGAAGGATAGAATTATACTGAGCACACTCTTCCACCACAATGCTTTGAAATTAAAAATCGACTGCACAAAGGAAGCAGAAAAAAACACGTAAGTGGGGGAGACTAAATGACATGCTACTAAAGAACAACTGGGTCAGAGAAGAAATAAAAGGAGAGAGAAAAAGATACATAGAGACAAATGAGAATGATAGTACAACATATCAAAACTTTTGGAATGCATCAAACGCTGATAAGGGGTTAAGATCCAAAAATGTAAAGAACTCATGTAACTGAACAACAACAACAAAAAACAATCCAATTAAAAAAAAGGCCAGAGAGTCTGAAGAGACACTCCTCCCAAGATGACATACAGATGACCAACAGATACATGAAAAGATACTCAACTTCATTATTAGAAAAATGCAGACTAAAACTACAATGAAATACTAACTCACACTTGTTAGAATGGCTATTATCAACAACACAGGTAATAACAGCTGTTGGAAAGGTTGTGGAATAAAAGGAACCCTTATACACTGCTGGTAGAAATGTAAACTGATATAGCTTTTATTGAAAACAGTATGGACATTCCTCAAAAATTTAAAGATATAGTTACCATATGGCTTAACAACCTCTCTTCTAGATACTTACACCAAAAATTTGAAAACATTTATTCTCAAAGATATATGCACTCCTATGTTCATTGCAGCATTATTCACTGTGGCCAAGACATGGAAACAACCAGTGTCCTTTGATAGATAATTGGATAAAGAAGATATGGTACATATATACAGTAGAATATTACTCGGCCATAAGAAAAGATAAAATATTGCCATTCGTGACAACATGGATGGATCTTGAGAATATCATGGTAAGCAAAATAAGTCAGACAGAAAAAGTCAAGAACCATGTGATTTCACTCATATGTGGGATATAAAACTGAAAGCAACAAATAGACAAACAAGAAAAACAAAAACTCATAGACACAGACAACAGGATGGTGGTTACCAGATGGAAAGGGTGTAAAGGATAAAGGAGGTAAAATATTTGGTGATGGAAGGAGATTTGACTTTGGGTGGTGAACACACAATGCAATATGTAGATGATGTATTAGAGAATTGTACACTTGAAACCTATATAATTTTATTAACCAATGTCACTCCAATAAATTTAATGAAATTTTAAAAATTTGATTAATTTTGTCACCTGAAATCAGGTGACTAATATCCATCAGAAGTTTTTTCTAACCTCACCCAAGCATATGTTTTTATTAATTTTAGAGAGAGAAGAAGGAAGAGAGAGAGAGAGAAAGAGACATACATTGATGTTAGCAAGAAACATTGATCAGTTGCCTCGACCAGAGATCAAACCCACAGCCTGGGCATGTGCCCTGACCGGGAAACAAACCCACATCGTTTTTGGTGTATGGGACAATGCTCCAACTGATTGAGCCACCCAGCCAGGGCAGAAGTTCTTTTTTTTATTATTATTATTTCATATTCCTCACCCGAGGACATTTTTTTGCATTTATCTCCAGAAAGAGCAGGAGGAAGGGAGGGGGAAAGAGAGAGAAAAAAACATTGATGTGAGAGAGACACATTGAGTGATTGCCACCCACACGACCCCAACCTGGGCTGGAGACAAACTGCAACCGAGGTACATGCCCTTAGCAGGAACTGAACCCGGGACTCTCTGGTCTGCGAGCTAACGTTCTAACTGCTGAGCCAAACCAGCCAGGGCCAGAAGTTCTTTTTATCTAATTTGCTTTTGTTTTTGGTTTTGTGGTAAAATATACATATGATATATGTAAAATATGTAAAAATTACCATTTTTGCCATTTTTAGTGTACAGTCTGTGGCATTTTAGTGCATTCACATTGCTGTGATATCATTACCACCATTCATCTTCAGAACTCTTTTCATCTTTCCCAACTGAAACTCTGTCCTCATTACACACTAACTCCCCATTTTCTCTCCCCCCAGCTCTGGCAACCACCATTCTACTTTCTGTCTTTATTAATTTGACTACCCTAAGAATTTCATTTAAGAGGAATCATACAGCCCTGGCCAGTTTGGCTCAGCGGTTAGAGTGTCGGCCTGCGGTCCAGAGAGACCCGGGTTCGGTTCCCGCTAAGGGCATGTACTTCGGTTGCAGTTTGTCCCCGGCCCTGGTTGGTCGTGCGGGTGGCAGCCACTCGATGTGTCTCTTCACATCGATGTTTCTCTCTCTCTCTCCCTTCCTCTCTCTCCCTCCCATTCTATCTGTACAAAAAATGGAAAAATATCCTCGGGTGAGGATTAAAAAAAAAAAAAAGAGGAATCATACAATAGCTGTCCTTTTCTGAGTGCCTTATTTCTCTTACAATAATGTCTGCAAGGTTCATCCACGTTGTAGCCAGTGTCAGAATTTCCTTTTTAAGATGGTATAATATTCTATTCTATGAATACACCACATTTTGTTTATCCATTCATCTGTCAATAGACACTTGAGTTGCTTCCACCTTTTGGCTATTGTGAATAATGCTGCTATGAACACGGGTCTACAACCAACAGATTTAAAACCATTTTTAAAAAACAGGTCTGAGCTTGTAACTTTGGTTAGCTATAAAATAGGTTGAAATCTTGCACACAAACTAAAGAGGAGCATTTTTTGAAAGATAATAAAGTACATTTTTTTCAGTTATTAAAATGTTGTTAGGAAATTATCAGGAAAAGACTAAACAGGAATTTTAAAATGTGAAACATTTAATTTAGCCACTGAATAATTGCCCATAGATTAAGAACCTTTCTTAGAATATCAGAGAACAATTGATTCAAAATTTGAAAAAATGCAAGCAATTTTCTTTTACTGGGTATTGCAGTATAAGAGACCCTGTCCAATTAATGTTTTGATAAACTTTATCTCAAAGAATTTTCAGATTTATTAAGATGTTTATTCAGTTCATAGCCACAAAATATGAATTCATGGCATACATAACTTTGAATCTTGCTATGATGGAGTTGTAGCACTTTAAGACTTTTCTAAAAGGAATGAAAAATTACCTATATAATATTTGAAGTCTTGTATTTATAGTTCCAAAGGGTATTGGATTATACCATTGAGATTATAGGTGTTTTTCAAGTGATATATGAGGTAGAAAGCTATTCATTTAAGGATGTTGTACTTGGTGATAGGAAATTGCTTTCACTTATTAAACTTGTATCAACATATCTGACTTTGATTTTACTGTTCTAGTTCTAATTGACTCAACTAATTAAATATTGGTACATTTTACTTAGAATTAAGAATAAGTAATTTATAAAATAACTCATTTATTTAAAAATAGATTACAGAACTCCAATTTTTATGGTTAATCACAGATTATCAGTTTAATTTTGTACAATCAACTGGAGCCTTTCCTCTGTCATTCAAGTATTTTCTCATGTCCAAAATGAAAAAAAAAAAAATCTTATAGTACTATCCTCTCTCTTTTTATCTTCACAACCAAAGTTCTTGATAGTACTCTACATTCACAAGGTCAATTTTCTCACTGCTAAATCACTCCCAAGCCCAGTATAAATAGACTCTTCCCTGCCACTCTACCAAAAGTGCTTTATTGTTTTCCATACCACTAAACCCAAAACGTATTGTTCAGCCTATATTTTATTTAACCTCAGACCATCCTTTTACAGGGTTGACTCTCTCTCTCTTGAAACACAATTTCCTCCATCTCCACAGCATGTTCAGCACCTCATAGACTATCCTGTCACAAGGGATTCACTGAGACATATGTCTCCATTTTCTTCTGTGTTACTTTGAGACCCTAGGCACTGTGACTACAGGGAGAAGGGTTTTTGCAGCACAGACACATTCCTGAGGGGAATCTATTTTCCTCAAAGCCAAATCAATAGTGATGAGGTGAAGAGGCCTGTGGGGGGTGGGGGCCGTGATGGAGAGAGGCATCTGGCTCCAAAGCTGCCTTCCTGGAAACAGACACAGCACATGCATTCAGTTCTGCCATTTGCTCTGGATCCCAAGGGAGCTGAATGACTTCAAGAGTAGAACAACAGAGGAACAGTTTGTTTAATGGGGAATGATGAGAGGTCATTCTCTGGGACTTGAGAAGCCATAAATACTTCCCTGGCATCCTCACCCATAGTTCAGTGATGCCTGGCCAGGAGGAGACACCTCTGGGGCCCTCACAGATATGACTTTGTGACAAGTTTCATCTCCCTAAAGTTACCTGGGTGAGTCTGTCTTCAGCATCCAACAGTCAGAGGAGAAAGGGTTTGTACAAATATTTCTTTAAGCAATGCCAGGTGGAGTGAGTCACCTGGCCTAGTGAGTGTTGTGTATGAAAAGAAGTACTTAAAAAGTCGTGAGGCGGCCCTGGCTGGGTAGCTCAGTTGGTTAGAGCATAGTCCCAATACACCATGGTTGTGGATTCGGTCTTTGATCAGGGCACATACAAGAAGCAAGCAATGAATGTATAAATAACTGGAACAACAAATTGATGTTTCTCTCTCTCAAATCAATAAATTAGAAAAAATATGGTGAGCAAAAGAGGTAACATGGTTGATAACGTCCCATGAAAATTTTATTTTAATCTCTGAAATTTATTTTCGTGGTAAAATGTCTTATTTTTTAAAACATTTTTATTGATTTTTGGATAGAGAGGAAGGAAGAGGGAGAGAGAGAGAAAGAAACATTGATGTGAGAGCAAAACATTGATCAGCTGCCTCCTGCACGCCCCAGAATGGGGATTGAGCCTGAAACCCAGGCATGTGTCCTGATGGGGAATCGAACTGGCATCTTTTGGTGTACAATAGGATGCCCAACCAACTAAGCCAAACCGGCTAGGACTCTTTATGTCTTTTTCAATTCTATTGTTTCTGTCACCTCCAGCTCTTATGGAACTCATTCTGGTGACTTGCTCAGTGTCAGCAAGAAAACTGGCACTTCCTCAAGTATGAAAAGTTTCCAACCCTCTACTAAGAGCTTCCTGTCTGTTTCTAGTACAGTAGTTCCCAAAGTGTGGTTCCTGAAGCAGCAGCATCAGTTACCCTAAGGGAGCTTATTGAAAATGCAGATTCTCAGACCTACCCAAGACCTGCTGACAGAAACTCTAGGGATGAGACCCAAAATCTGTTTTAACAAGCCCTCCAGGTGAACCTGATGCGTGCTATACTTGGAGAACCTCTGCTCCAGCAAAGTATCTGTTTCTCCACCCCAGCCCCTTTATTATCTGATTTCTGAGTTTATATACATTCTTTGATTCAACAGATATGTACTGAAGGCCCCCTATGTATCAGTGTTATCTATCCTGTCATTGCAATCGTGAATTGACCTATTTTTTCTCTTTCCTACTGGTTCTTTGCAGAGACATAAGAAGGTTGATGAAACTGATTAGTTTTAATTGTGTTTAAGTTGCCTTTCTTTAGTGTTCCCATGTAGATAACTATATCAGCAGCTGACAGTGACCGATTGTTTTCTTTGGTTTTCAATCATTATATCTCATTTACTTTTCTTATCTTATGGCATTTCTTTTTAATTATTAAAAACAATGTTAAATAATGATAACAGCAGGCATAATTTCTCCTTTCTGCTTCTTTTTCTAAAAATTAATTAATTAATTTTTATTTTTTTAATCCTCACCCGAGGATATTTTTCCATTTATCTTCAGATAGAGGTAGGGTGGGGGTAGAGAGAGACAGAGAGACAGAAACATTGACATGAGAGAGACACATCAACTGGTTGCCTCCCACATGACCCCGACCAGGGCCAGGGACAAACCACAACCGAGGTATGTGCCCTTAACCAGAATCGAACCCATGCTCTTACCTCCACAGGCCGATGCTCTAACCACTGAGCCAAAGCGGCCAGGGCCCAAGGTGATGTTTATAACAAGAATAGAAGAGAGGTAGGACCAGGTGTCTGGCATTAAAGCAGAAGGAAAGATCGGAAGACAATTAATTATAGAAGGGCCAGGGTACTATCCAGAAAGGTTCAATAAGGCAGATAATATGCACATAGAGAGGCAGTTTAATAAGAAATTATTGGTTTTTCATCTCAGGGACCTCAAGAGGCAATATGGGCCAATGAAAGAGCAGAAGCTGAGATTGAAGGATTTGTTTGGTTAACATTAGTATTGAATAAAATATTAAAAATATGAAAATGTAAAGGCACTGCTTGATGAATTTTCACAAGATGATTACATCTGTGCATCCACTATCCAGATCAAAATATGGAACACGGGCAGCACCCCAGAAGCCTCTCTCCTGCCTGCCACTCAGCAATCCTGGGAAGTAACCACTGTCCTCACCCTCATTTGCATAGACTCATTTAACTTTTTAATATTATATAAATGGGATCATGTTGTGTGTATTCTTTTGTGTCTTGCTTCTTTTGCTGTCACTGATGCTCATCTGTCTTTTTCCGTGTAGCAGTTGTTTTTTGACTTGGGTGTCATCCCGTGGTATAATTCCCCTGTAATTCTTTTATCTTCTGTTGATGAACATTTGAGTGGTTTGCAGTTTTGATTATGACAAATCATGCAGCTATGGGCATTCTGGGTGCACATGTGTGTTCATCTCTGAGAAGTATATGCAGTTTCTGTGGGTCAGAATTTCAGAACAGCCCAGCCAGGTGGGTCTTGTTCAGGGTCTCTTGTGAGGCTTCAGTCAAGGTGCTAGCCAGGGTTGCTGCTAGGTCCAGGCTCAGCCAGGAGGGTGACTCCAAGCTCACTGACGTTGGCAGCATTCAGTTCCTTCCCTCTGGGCTTCTCCTAGTTGCTGCCTCCAGGGTATGGCAGCTGGCTTCCCCCTTGGGTTCTGGCAGAGGGAGGGAGGACCGGGCTGGAACTTTGTGGGGACACTCGGGACTTAACGGGTACTCAGAGCCCCTGCTGAGCCAGGGCCACGAAAGAGAGTGGTCACCCCACTGTCTCCCAGGGCTCTGGGGAGAGGTGGTGGCCCCTCAGAGATTTAACCCCACCTGCTTCATTTTTTTTTTTTTTTTTATCCTCACCCGAGGACATTTTTCTGTTTAGATAGAGCGGGAGGGGGAGAGAGAGGAAGAGAGAGAGATAGAAACATCGATGTGAAGGGACACATCGAGTGGCTGCCACCCACACGACCAACCAGGGCCGGGGACAAACTGCAACCGAGGTACGTGCCCTTAGCGGGAACCGAACCCGGGTCTCTCTGTACCGCAGGCTGACGCTCCAACCGCTGAGCCAAACCGGCCAGGGCTGCTTCATTTTTTTTTTAAAAGAGTTTATTTTTAAATTTTTTTAACATTTTTTTTCCTTTATTGATTTTAGAGAGAGAGAAAGTGAAAGGGAGAGAGATAGAAACATCGATGAGACAGAACATCGATTGGTGGACTCCTGCATGCCCCCCACTGGGGGTTTGGCCCACAACCTGGGTATGTGCCCTGACCCTGGAATCGAACCAGTGACCTCTTGGTGCATGATTCTATGCTCAACCACTGAGCCACACCGGCTGGGCTCCCCTTGTGCTTCTTATGAGTTTGTTGTTTTTTTAGGGTTTAAAGATGGATCTTGGATTGACACTTGGAATTGTATTGTTTCCTTCCCATTGATGAGTGTTAAATTTTATTACAAGCATTTATGTTGAAACTATCATTATTTCTGCATTGGTCTATTCATGCAAATATTTTGTTATCTGACTTTCTAATATTATATTTTTGTACCTTTCAGATGAACATGAATTCATAAGGAATTATGTTATTTTTATCAAGTAGATGACTTCATTTTACTCCTTTTTCAGGTTGCTGCATCTATAGTCAATATGAGATTAACTTGTAGAATTCTTGTTTGCGTTATATATTATTTTTGGTTTCAACCTTCATTCGACTTTCTGTGCTTTGTTGAGAACAAACCACTGGGAATACCAGGATAAGTAAATTTGATAACATGTGATCTAAGTTGTGTAGCTTATGATTCAGTCATGGGAGGGACAGATGTTAATCAAATAATTTTATCAGTAAATGCAAAAACACATCTCTGACTTAGGCAATGAAGAAGAATACAGGGGGCTATAAAAGCATGTACTAGGGGGACTGTGCTTGGTGGGCAGAGAGGGTTCAGAAAGGCTTCCTTGAGGAAGTGATGTTCCATATAAGAGATAAGGACAAGAATTATCACAGGAAGAATTATCAGAGAAAGAATTATCAGAGGAAGACAGAGGCGTGGAGGAGTACCTCATCCAGGAGGGTAGTACTTACACAGGCAAGACTGGGGGTTTTTAGGATTTGTAAGAAGGCAAATATGTTGAAACTGGAAGATTGAAAGACTGGTGTTGTGCTTAATAAAATTGGGAGGTTGGAAGAAACCAGCATGTGCTGGCAAACCTGTAAAGAATGTTAAAAGAAAGAAAAACCATAGACCAGTCTCCCTTATGGAGCCTGAGGCAAAAATCCTCAGATGTAAGCACCTTCCAAAGCATATTCGTGTTTTCTTCTGCCTGGGGCTTAAGGTACATGTCATCCAGGACCACTGGAGACTAAATTCCTCTGGTTGAAGTTCTAGGTAAGAGTGAATGTGGGCTCTAAATCTATGAGTGGCTGCCTCAGCTACAGTGGATATTCAGGTCCGACTCTTTCTGACATTTCACGGATGGATTTTCTTCCTTTTTTCTACCCTGCAGTATTGGGCATTGTGTGAAAGTGTCTTTTAATTGTTAATTTTGACATCATTTCAGGTTTAAACAGAAGTTGAAAGAATAGTTCCCACATATATCCTTTACTTCATCCCTAAATGTTTATATTTTTGCCACCTTAATTTTTTTAAACAGTTTTCTCTTTCTTTCTTGTGTGCGTGCGTGTATGGGTATGTGTTTTCAGAACGATTTGAGAGTAAGTTGCCTCTCTAAATCATCAGTATTCCCTCGAAACAAGCACATTTTCCTCACATAACCACAGTACAATGATCAAAATCCAGAAATTGACATTGATATAATACAGTTATTAAATTTATAGATGTCATTTCTATTTTGACAATTATCCTAATAATGTCATCTAGAGCTAAAGGAAATCCAAGATCATGTGTTACATTTGGTTTACATCTCTTTAGCTGCCTTTAATCCAGAACAGTTCCTAGACTTTTTTTCTTTTTTTCAATCCTCACCCAAGGATATGTTTTTATTGATTTTAGAGAGAGAAAGAAACATTGTGTGTGAGAGAGAAACATTGATTGGTTGCCTCCCATATGCACCCTGACTGGAGATCAAACCTGCAACCTTTTTTGGTGTACTGAACAATGCTCCAACCAACTGAGCCCCCTGGCTAGGGCTGGACTGTCTTTGAATTTGATGATATTGACATTTTTTAGTGTACCTCAATTTGGGTTTGTCTGATGCTCCTTAGTCTTCAGATTGAAGTCCTGTATCTTTGGCAAAAATACCACAGTAGTGACATTGTGTCCTTTCCAGTGCCTCCTACAGGAGGTACATGATATTGACTTGTCCTATTTTGAAGTTTCATGACCATCTGATAGGGTTGTTATAAAATGGATGCTTAAGCCCTGGTCAGTTTGACTCAGTGGCTAGAGCAATAGTCCATGGACCAAAGAGTCACAGGTTCAATTCTGGTCAAGGGCACATATTTAGGTTGCAGGTTTGGTCCCTGGCCCTGGTCAGGGTCATGCGGGAGGCAAACAATAGGTGTGTCTCTCTCACATCAATCTTTCTCTCTCCCTCTTCCTGCCCCCTACTCTGTCTGAAAAAAAGAAAAGCAATGGAAACATATGCTCTGGTGAGGATTAAAACAATAAAATAAAATAGAATGGATACTTAAGATGGGTGGTCAGAAATTCTATTCTGTAGGATTCCACTTAGGTTTCATTGTTATAAAATGGGTGCTTAAGATGAGTGGGTGGGACAAGAGACTTCACTTTTTAGGATTCCATTTCTAAGTGAATGGAAACCCAACTCTTAGGCAAAATGAGAGACTTTATTTATAATTTGAGTGAAAGGTATAGTTAACATTTCTATTATGTGGAGGGTGTCCGTTTGTGCTAATTCATGTTGTTCTTGTCTCTTCCTTCATAGATATATCAACTACATGAAAGAAGGAAACAAAACAATAATTTTAGAGTTCATCCTCCTTGGGCTTTCTGAGGATCCATAACTGAACCTCCTCATATTTGGGCTTTTCCTGTCCATGTACCTGGTCACTGTGCTTGGGAACCTGCTCATCATCCTAATCATCTGCTTTGACACCCACCTTCACACCCCCATGTACTTCTTCCTATCCAATCTGTCCTTGGTTGACATCTGTTTCAGCACCACCATAGTCCCCAATATGCTGGTAAACATCCAGACAGAGAACAAGGCTATCTCCTACATGAACTGCCTCACTCAGGTGTATTTTTCCATGTTTTTTCCTATCCTGGACACTTTACTTTTGACCGTGATGGCCTATGACCGGTATGTGGCCATCTGTCAGCCCCTACACTACACAATCATCATGAACCCTCATCTCTGTGGCTTGCTAGTTTTTATTACTTGATTAATTGGTATCATGACATCCCTCCTCCATATCTCTCTGATGATACATCTGAATTTCTGTAGAGATCTTGAAATTCCACATTTCTTCTGTGAGCTGACACAGATCCTCAAGTTGGCCTGCTCTGATACCTTCCTGAATAGCATATTGATATATTTTATGACTGGTATGCTGGGTGTTTTCCCCCTTTTTGGAATCCTATTCTCCTACTCAAGAATTACTTCATCCATAAGGAAGATGTCCTCATCGCGGGGAAAGCAAAAAGCATTTTCCACCTGTGTGTCTCATCTCTCAGTTGTTTCTTTGTTTTATGTGGCAGGCATTGGGGTCTACTTCACTTCTGCAGTGACTCACTCTTCCCAGAAAGTCTCAGTTGCCTCAGTGATGTACACTGTGGTCACTCCCATGCTTAACCCCTTCATCTACAGCTTGAGGAACAAGGATGTGAAGGGAGCCCTGGGAAGGCTTCTCAGCAGAGCAGCCTCTTGTCTGTGATAGATCCACTGGCCCCAAGACTTAGCAGTTTTTTTAGTACCAGTGGTAAAAACTTTATTCTGAAGTTCTTACCGTTGAATCTCTCAATCTTATTCTTTCATCTGGTCTTTAAGGATCTATGACTTTGTTCTCTACTGGTTTTTAGCACACATTTAAACAGCTAATCTCCCAGTAATTTCTTTGATGACCTTTTTGACCTATGTATTTTCCAAAAATTATGTCCTTGGTATTTTTCTTTACCTCTGCACTAGTGAATTCTAAACTTGGATTTGAAGCACTTACTATATCTTTGTTATCTCAAATGTTCACCTAGATGCAGCAGTTCTCAACCTGTGGGTCGCAACCCCTTTGGGGGTCGAACAACCCTTTCACAGGGGTCACCTAAGACCATCAGAAAACACATATTTCCAATAGTCTTAGGAACCAAGACACTGCTCCTCTGTCTCCAGGTGGGTCCACCCACATGCAGATATGCCCACATACAACATGAGAAACTGTATTAAAGGGTCGAGGCATTAGGAAGATTGAAACCCACTGACCTGGAGAGCTCAAACTACTAATTGTTCACCTTTATTTCTATGTGTTTGATTGTAAATTTGTGTTATTTGTGTGTGTGCATCACCAACAGTGTTGTTGTTGTTGTTTTTTACTGGATAAAGTATGATTAAAATACATATCAAAATATAGTTGATGTATTAGTGCTTGTTATATGATAAGCCTGTACTAACTTACATAATCTTCCCAGTAGGAAAAATTACTGTCCCCATTTTAGAGGTGATGAAAATGAGACTAAGAAAGCTATAAACAAAACTTTTCCAAAATTACAGAGGGATGAAGGACCAAGTGGCAAACGAAGGATTCAAACCCAGAAATCTAACCCTGAGCCCATAGTCTTATCTAACAGTTTTCACAGTTTTTCATGTAGATTTTGATTTTCTGTACATCTGTATGGTAGATTTTACTGCTGATTGACAATATTTCAAATTATCCTTTCCTGTTGCATACCTAAGAGAATTGCATTTCCTTTCTCCTTAAAGGTAAAGGTGGCAATATGGTTTTATTTGTCCAATAAAACATGAATGGAATTGATGTGTCCCTTCTAGGCTGGTATATTTAAGAACTGGTAAATTATTCTTTGTCTTCCCTCTGCCTCTGATATGGTTATTGTGGAATAAGGGCATCATAAAATCAACATAGTCTAGAAAGCTGGCATATACATAGAGGACTTTCCTGGATAGTTACTTAAGTCCATATATAAATGATTTTTAAAATATATAATCCCAGCCCTGGCCAGTTTGGCTCAGTGGTTAGAGCGTCGGCCTGCGGTCCAGAGAGACCTGAGTTCGGTTCCCGCTAAGGGCATGTACCTCGGTTGCAGTTTGTCCCCGGCCCTGGTTGGGTTGTGCGGGTGGCAACCACTCGATGTGTCCCTTTCACGTCGATGTTTCTCTCTCTCTCTCTCTCCCTCCCACTCTATCTGAACAAAATATGGAAAAATGTCCTCGGGTGAGGATTAAAAAAAACAACAACAAAAAAATAAAATATATAATCCCATAAATTCCATTAGTGTCACAATTCAATAATCTCCTTTCAATGTGATGTGAGATATCTGTGATATGACACAATAATCATGACCAGAATGAGATGGGAGGAGTATTTCCAGCACAGCCAATAACTATTTTGTTTACCCAGAATATTTCTAGGTTTTCTTAGAAGGTCTACTCCTATCTATTCCTTGGAGTCCTCAGCATCTCAACGTCTTGGTTCTTCTCCCATGTTCAACTTTAACAGTTGAATCAAATAGCCAGAAGTTTCAAGCTTTACATATCAACCAGTGATGGTGATGTAGTCAGTGACAAAGATAGATAAAGTTATCACCAGGTTACTTTGTTTAAAGAAAAAATTAGTCTTCAAGAAAGATTTATCATATGGCTTAATGCTAGTATATGTAGTATATCTATATGTTTCTGTATCTATCTATCTATCTATCTATCTATCTATCTATCTATCATCTATCATCATCATCATATATCATCTACCATAATCTATCACAAAATTTCCCAGGGCTGAGAGAACAGAGAAAGAGACTGACAGTTCCAGCATTACAATGAGGGTTCATTAAGGGAATGTACATATGAGGCTTGTCTTAAGAGGCTTGCCTTAAGACTCTCTACGAGTCTTAGTGAATGAGGAAGTTTCCATGGAGAAGATGAAGCAGGATGTTTCTGAGTATGGGCAAGCCAGTGAGCACAATGAAACATTTTCAGGGATCAAAGAAGGTTCAATGATAAAAGAAGAATCAAGCAGAAATACATGAGTGAGAGAAGTGGAAATGATAAAAAAGTAGAAAGTCTTATGTGGGCATGCGTGTTTAATATTTAATATAATAACTACCATAACTATATTGATTTTGTATAACTATGTATAGTCAATAATATAACTAATATATATTTATAATTTTTAAAATTAATTGATTTATATTTTTATTTTTAATATTTACTGGTTCATTCTTTTATTAGATTTACTTCTTTAATTTATTTTATTAGAGATGTCCCCCATTCCTGCCCCCAACTTTGCCCTTCTCCATCCATCTCCTACCCTATCCCAGGCCTTTACCTGTCCATTGTCTGTTGTTTGTATCCATGGGCTATGCAAAAATGCATAAAAGTTCTTTGATTAATCTCTTCCTGCCCTCCTTTCCACCAGCAGTGTACTAGGTTACCCTTTTCTCCACACCCTTGCCAGCACTTGTCACTTGTCATTTGTTAATTTGTTGATGGTAGCCATTCTGGATGGTGTGAGGTGATACCTCATTGTTGCTATAATTTACATCTCTCTGATGATTAGTGGCATTGAGCATTGACCTCTATCCTAAGAGAAACCACAGACAGTAAAATCTTAGACATCTCATATAGCAGAATTTTCACTGATACATTGCCTAAGGCAAGAGAAAAAAATAAACAAATGGGACTACATCAAACTAAAAAGCTTCTGCACAGCAAAAGAAACAACCATTAAAATGGAAAAGGAACCCACTATATGGAAGAGCATAATTGCCAACAGTACATCAGATAAGGGGTTAATTTCTAAAATAAATAAACTACTCATACAACTCAACAAAATGAAGACAAACAGTCCAATTAAAAAATGGCAGAGGGCCCTGGCTGGTTTTGCTCAGCGGTTAGAGCATGGCCTGTGGTCCGAGGAGACCCAGGTTCAGTTCCCGCTAGGGGCATGTGCCTCAATTGCGGTTTGTCCCCAGCCCTGGTTGGGTCGTGCATGCAAGAGGCAGCCACTCGATATGTCCCTTTCATGTTGATGTTTCTCTTTCTCTCTTTCTCTCTCTCCTTCCCACTCTATCTGAACAAAAAATAAAGAAGTGTCTTCAGATGAGGATAAAAAAAAAAAGGCAGGAGACCTGAATAAATACTTCTCCAAACAGGACATACACATGGCCAAGAGACATATAAAAAAATACTCAATGTCACTAATCATCAGAGAGATGTAAATTAAAGCAACAGTGAGGTATCACCTCACACCATCCATGATGGCTACCATTAACAAATCAACAAATGACAGTTGCTGGTGAGGATGTGAAAAAAGGGTAACTTAGTACAATGCTGGTGGGAATGCTATGGGGTGTGGGGTGGGATTGGGAGGAGGGTGTCAATGGGGAAAAAAGGAGAAACATCTATAACAAAAATAAATTCATTTAAAAATAAATATATGAAGTATTTATACAACTCAATAGAAGGAAGAAAAATAATCCCATTAAAATGGGTAATTAAAGATGAATACATGGGAGTACATCAAACTAAAAACTTCTGCACAGCAAAAGAAACAAGTATCAAAATGGAAAGAGAACCCACTATATGGGAGACCATAATTGCCAATGATACATCAGATAAGGGGTTAATTTCCAAAGTAAATAGTACTCACAACTCAACAAAAGGAAGACAAAGAACCCAATTAAAAAATGGGCAGAGGAACTAAATAGACACCTCTCCAAACAGGACATACAAATGGCTATGAGACATATGAAAAAATGCTCAATGTCACTAATCATCAGAGAGATGCAAATTAAAACAACTATGAGGTATCATCTCACACCTGTCAGAATAGCTGCCATCAACAAATCATCAAACAAGGGTGTGGAGAAAAGGGGACTCTAGTACACTGCTGTTGGGAATGCAGACTAGTGCAGCCACTATGGAAAACACTATGGTGTCACCTCAAGAAAATGAAATTGAATTGCCATTTGACCCAGTGATCCCACTTCTAGCAATATATCCTAAGAAGCCTGAAACACCAGTCAGAAAAAATCTATGTACCCCTATGTTCATAGCAGCACTATTTACAATAGCTAATATCTGGAAACAGCCCAAGTATCCATCAGTACACGAGTGGATAAAAAAGCTGTGGTATGTATACACAATGGAGTACTATACAGCTATAAGAAAGAAGGATCTCTTAACCTTTGAGATGACAAGGAGGGACCTAGAAAGTATCATCCTAAGTGAAACAAGCCAAGCAGAGAAAGACAAATATCACATGATCTCACTTATTTCTGGAATATAATGAACTAAACAAACTGATTAACAAAATAGACCCAGAGTCATAGAAGTAGGGTACAGACTGACAATCCTCAGAAGAGAAGGTTGTGGGGGAGGGAAGAGATAAACCACAGAACTTATATGTATGTATGCATAACTGATGGACATAGACAACAAAGCTGGGGACAGGGTGGGGAAGATGGGGGAGGAGGGTGTCAATGGGGGAAAAAGAAGAAACAGCTGTAACAAAATTAAATTCATAAAAGAAAAAGTAAAAATGGGCAAATGGCCCAGGCTAGGTTTGCTCAGTGGTTAGAGCATTGGCTCACGGACCAGATAGTCCCACGTTTGGTTCCTGCTAGAGCACATACCTAGGTTGCAGTTTGGCCCCAGCCCTAGTTGGGGTTGTGTGGATGGTGACCACTCGAAGTGTCTCTCTCACATCGATGTTTCTCTTTCTGTCTCTTCCTCCCCCTCTCCCTCCAGCTCTATCTGAGGAAAAAAGCAAAAATGACCTCGGGTGAGGATAAAAAAAATGGGCAATTGAACTGAATAGACACTTCTCCAAACAGGAAATACAAATGGCCAAGAGACTTATGAAAAAAATGCTCAATATTACTAATTATCTGAGATATGCAATTTAAAATAACTATGAGGTATCACTTCACATCTGCCAGAGTTGCTATCATCAACAAATAAGCAAACAAGAAGTGCTAGTGAGGATGTGGATAAAAGGGTACTCTAGCACACTGCTGGTGGGAATGAAGACTGGTTGGTGCAGCCACTATGAAAAACAATATGGTGTTTCCTCAGAAAATTAAAAATGAAACTGCCATTTGACCCAGTGATTCTACTTCTAGGAATATATCCTAAGAAGCCTGAAACACCAACCAAAAAGAACATATGTACCACTATGTTCATAGCAGCACTACTTACAATAGCTAAGATCTGGAAACAGCCCAGATGTCCATCAGAAAATGTGTAGATAGAGACCAGCAGCTGAAACCCAAAAACTACAGCAAAAGTTGAGCAGGAGTTAAGCCCCACAGGACAGCAGCACTCCCCATCCACCCCTGGTGGGACCTGGGGCTCCATAGAGGCCTGTGTGGTCCAGCAACTCATAAAAGCAGTGGGAAGCCAGAGCCCCAGAGAGACTGGTGTGATCCAGCTGCCTGCCCAGGGGACCGCAGGTTGCGGGGGCACTAGAGAGGCCTGCGTGACCCAACAGGGACTGTGCCATCCAGTTACCCACGGGACTTGCAGAGTGCTAAAGCACCAGAGAGGCTTGTGCGACCCAGCAGCGCATAACATAGGCATAGAGCCGGGTCCCCAAAGAGACTGTGAAATCCAGTTACCCATGGGACCTGCAGGGTACAGGGGCACCAGGAAGGCCTGAGAGACCCAGCTGCACACAAGATAGGCTTAGAGGATGTGAAAAATGGAGGTGGAGTGAATAGAAGTTACATAGATGATCTCCCAGGACGAAACAAGAATTACAACTAAAATACAGACAAACCCTCGAAAAAAAAGGCAACAGAAAAGCAGTAGGACAGGACCATATAAACAATGTCACATAATGACATTGATGACCAAGATCAGTTATCCCTGCTAAAATGGTGCCTACTCTTCTTGGCACAAAGGACTTGAAATGCCAAACAGCAGTAGTGTGTGAAGTTTAATGGGACTTTTGAAATGTGTCTGGAAGTGAATCTCTTTAGGAGTCAATACCTCTTGACCAGCAGAGGCCAGGGTTGTGGAGATCTGAAGCAAAAACTTTCCAAGTGACTCAATGGAAGTGTCATTAGAGTGGGCCTCTTCTACTCCAACACTTGACTTATGGATCCACATATTCAATAAATCAGAAATACAGGACACTATGATTGTCAGTAACTTAGACTGAATGCTGCATCCTGTGGAATATGTAGTCAGCACTTTCTGTGTATTGAAATGCCTGCATTAAATCTGGTAATTCTCTTTTAAAGTGAACCTGTTCCTATGTCTTCCAATAAATTTTTTCTTAAACCCTCTCAAGTTTCAACTCTCTTTACACTCTCTCCTCCCTTCCCCCTACAAACATGAAATGTGGTTTATATTTGTCACCTATATTTCCCCAAGACTCACTCTTCAACCCACTCTACCTGGATTATTTCTGTCTCTACCCCTCTATTTAAGGTAAGAGGTGCAAACAACACGTGTTGGCGAGGGTATGGAGAGAAGGGGACTCTAATACACTGCTGGTGGGAATGCAGACTGGTGCAGCCGCTATGGAAAACATTATGGTGCTACCTCAAAAAATTAAAAATTGAACTTCCATTTGACCCAGTGATCCCACTGCTGAGAATATACCCTAAGAAGCCTGAAACACCAATCAGGAAGAATATATGTACCCCCATGTTCATAGCAGCACTATTTACAATAGCTAAGATCTGGAAACAGCCTGAGTGTCCACCAGTAGACGAATGGATAAAAAAGCTGTGGTACATATACACAATGGAGTACTATGCAGCAGTAAGAAAGAAAGATCTCTTATCCTTTGAGACGACATGGAGGGACCTGGAAAGTATTATCCTAAGTGAAAGAAGCCAAGCAGAAAAAGACAAATACCACATGATCTCACTTATATACGGAATATAATGAACATAACAGTCTGAGGAATACAGTAGACCCAGACACATGGAAGTAGTAATAGGTAGAGCCTTCATTAATGTCAACAGAGGATTTGTGTCACCAGAAAATGTCAAAAATATTTTTCAACCCTCATCGGTTGGTCCTTTCAATAGACATAAGCCATTTAACAACTCTGCCTTTCTTTTTAAAGGAACTTTTTGCTTTCATGACACTGTAAACACCAAGTGATCCATGAAATCTCCAAAGATTCTTCAAGGGAAGAACATCACAGAAAGTTGGTTTCTGGCTGGTTCCCGAGGCATTTCAACATTCCTTAGGAAACACCTTTTCATTTTAAGTCAGACAGAAGAAAGAAGGGTTTCTCCTGGGAGCAAATAAATTTATCTCCCCCCTTTGATGTTTGTACAGAAACAACAGTAGGTGAAATTTTTCCATTCTCATATCTTTGCACCCCATGGGATCTGAGTTGTTTGAAGAGTGAAAAGACATTAGAAATTTAATGAGGAGCTCTGAGAATTCAACCCTTGAGATGCTGGAAAATGTAAACGTGTTCATTTTGCCCCTTTCCTTAATTATCTGGCCCCAGCCAAATAAAAACTCAGTTGGGTTTCCCAAGGACAGATCTTGGCAAACAGAAAACTTTAGTGATAGCCTTCAGGAAGGGTCACTGTATTCCAGTGAGGGCTGGTGGAAAGAAAAGGAAATGAGGCAAAGCTAGTATTGGGACTTACCTCTGGAAATTAGACTGGGACAGTCTTGTACTATTCAGTTTATGACAATGAATTCCATGTATTTTGAAGGTATTTTAGTTTTCCCTATAACCTGTGTTTTCCAACTCTTGTTCTGTTTCCTTCTCTCTCTCTCTTTCTCTCTCTCTCTCACTCTCTCTCTCTCTCTCTCTCATCTAGAGATACCTAAAATATGAATTGTTTTCCAAAGAATCTCCACCTCTTCTCACTCTTTCCCAAAATTGTATGCTACTCTAAATATTTTATGATCTATTATTTATTCATTAACTACTCACTGAAGAACTACTATGTATTAGGTATTGTCTATTTTGTTCCTAATGTGATTGGGTTTCTCTCTTATATTCCCTGTTTTGCAGCAGATTTGACTCACTGATAGCACTTACTAGTTCTATATTCATGTTATTGTTGTTTCACCTTAGCGTACACAATACTATCTACAAATATAATTATTTCTGACATTCAGTACTCAGGCTAATTTTTTCCCCTCATCTTACCAGTCTCTTCAAATGTTCAGCAGAATATCAAGTGGCTAAAGTTGGAGTTGACTGCATTGGTATGTTCGTAAATTTAATACAAATATTTTAGTAAGTTAATGTAGAATATTCTGTTGTCTCCAGTTTTAAAACAACTGTTCTTTGTTGAGTTAAGAAATTGTTATTGGTTTCCTCATTTAGCAAGAGGAAACCAATTATATGATGAACTTCAAGATTTATTTTTTTATGTCATGGTTGACACTTCTGGTCTCAATCTTTATTATACATCTAACATTTATATACATTGAGTACCTACTATGTACCAGGCACCAGATAAGTCACTGCAATGAAAATGGTGAGCAAAAACAGTTACAACTTCTAACCCACAAAAGAATATAAAATTACCAACATAAGAGGCACTAAGGAATAGTACATGATGTTCATACTGGACTTCACATACTTTCTCCCTCCTGACCCCACTTATCTGTTCTCTATCTCACTGGTCTCTCAGATCCCTTCTGTTACCATGCTCACTCACCCAAGTGCAATGGGAAATTCTGTTCTCTTAGCCCCAAGTGCTTGCCCTTTTAAAATTTCTTCTAATTCACAATTATTCATCTTTCCTGTCACAGCTCAAATATTCATATTTCAAAGAAGCCTGTTCTACCCACCTCTCCAGACTAAATGGGTCCTCAGTGATTTTTTTCTCTCCTTAATTAATTAGCATTCTGTAGACATTAGTAATAGTGAAACATTTTTATCATTGAGAATGTAAATCTTTATTTAATTTTTTGAATTAAATTTATTGGTATAACATTGGTTAATAATGTATAAGTTTTAAGTGAATAAATTTATAACACCTCATCTGTATATTTTATTTCATCACTATATAGTTGAAATTTTTTACCCTCTTTATTTTCCCCTTAATTACTTCCCCCCTGGTAACCACCATACTGTTGTCCATGTATATGAGTCTGTATTGTTTGTTCATTTGATTTCTGTTTTATATCTGACATACAAGTCATATGGTTCCTGTCATTTTTCTTCTTACTCATTTCACTTAGCATTATGCTTTCAAGATCCATCTATGTTGTCACAAATGGCAGTATTGTATCTCTTTAAGGATTGAGTCGTATTATATAGTTTATATGTACCAAATCTTCTTTGTCCAATCATCCATCAAAGAACACAGATTTTTTCCATTTCCTGGTTATTGTGAATAATGCTGCAATAAACATAAAGATATATACATCTGTCTTTACAAATAAGTGTTTTCAAGTTTTTCAGGTGGATACCCAGAAGAGGAATTGCTAGGTGATAAGGTAATCTATTCTTAATTTTTTAAATGAACCTTCATACTGTTTTCCATAGAGGCAGCACCAACTTTCATTCTCACAAGGGCTCTCTTTTCTCCACATCCTTTCAAAGACTTATTTCTTATCTTAGTGCTAATCGCTATTCTAACAGGTATGAGGTGGTATCTCATTGTGGTTTTGATTTTTATTTCCCCTATAGCTAGTGAAGTTGAGCATCTTTTTATGTCTGTTGGCCATCAGTATGGCTTCTTGGTAAAGTGTCTGTTCAAGTTTTCTACCTATTTTTTCATTGAACTGTTGGTTTTTTGTTGTTGAGTTGTATGAGTTCTTTACATATTTTGGATATAAGCCCCTTATTGAAGTTTTGCCTTTTTATTTTTAAATCTTAAATTTGCCTTTCAATTTTTAGGATGATTTCATGCATAGACACATTGAATATTTTTATTTTTAATAAAAAGTTTTTTCTTTTATTGATTTTAGAGAGAGAGGAAGTGAGAGGGAGAGATAGAAACATGGATGAGAGAGAATATCGATTTGCCACCTCCTACATGTCTCTCACTCAGAATCAGACCCACAACCTGGGCATGTGTCCTGACCAGGAATCAAACTGGTGACCTCTTGGTGCATGGGTAGATGCTCAACCGCTGAGCCGGACATTGAATATTTTTAAATAAAATCTATTAATTGTTTTCAGTTCATGTCACTGATTTTAATGCAACACATCTCCACTGGAGAACCTAAGCACATGCCCTGGTACATGCTTTCTGTTTTATCTTAATGGTAGTGTGCTTTTGTCTCCCCTCCCACACTAACTATGTAGTCTATATGCATCTTCCTCTTGGAAGAATCCACTTGCCAGGAAGTCTCTGAAAGGGGGAGACATAAGGATCCTCATAAATTAGAAGTGCTGCATGGTGATAAAAATAAATAAATAACAGACCTGTTGTTGTGTTTATAATGATGGCTGCCCCAGTATAAGAGGAATACTAAAAATGATTATGATGAAAAACAGATTTATTGTGATGTTAAGAACAGAAATTCACTTTTATCTTGTATCAACTGTATTTCATAGAAACTTCACTAAAAAATTATATGCATCACCTCATTTAATCACTTATTTGGTCCCACAATATAGGGAATATTTACTACTACCATTGTGGATGTGAGGTATCTGCAGCTGAGAGAGATTAATTAACTTCATCAAGGTCACAGAAATGTAACATGGTATAACTGTACTTTGGAAGAGTTATATATCAAAAATAATTTTAATGAAAGTAATAGATAAATAATGATAATGATATAATTTAAAAGGGTTTTACTGTGATTAAAGGCATTTTTGGACCTCACAAAGATGGTAATAGCAGTAACCACATTTTTAGAAAGAAATATAATAAAGCACATGGAGAGTTAACCATGATATCAATAAAAAGCATCAGGTCATGGAAATAAGACTGAGTTGAAAACACATGTGTTAATTCCTATTAAGAAAAGAAATGAGTACGGAGATTATCAAAGAAAAGACATAAAGCATCTTTAGTTATTTTGGGAGGTTGCTATAAAAGAACAAATTGGTTTATGTCTGCAAATTTGGATACAAGAGTCAGAACCAGTGAGTAGAACATAAAGAGAGAGAGAGAGAGAGAGGGAGAAATTTCTGCTAAATCAGAGAAAGTCTGAATTACACATTCAAAATAAAATTAGGCTACCACTTAAATGAGTGAATCACTGGCATTGAAAAAACTACTAGATTATGAAAGATGTCCATGCAAAGGTGAAATCCAAAGGGATTTCTAGCTGAGTTGCCATTTGGCTATTTACTGAATGTTGCTTTTGCCTCCTTTAGAAGACACACCAGCTACATGGAAGCAGAAAACGACACAGAAGTATCAGAATTCCTTCTCCAGGGTCTCTCAGATGATCCTAAACTGCAGAACCTCCTCTATGGAGTATTCCTGCTCATATACTTGTTCACTGTGCTTGGAAACCTGCTCATCATCCTGGCCATCAGCTCTGACTCCCACCTGCACACCCCCATGTATTTCTTTCTCGCCAACCTGTCCTTGGTTGACATCTGTTTCACCTCCACCATCATCCCAAAGCTGCTGGTGAATATCCAGGCACAGAGCAAAGCCATCTCCTACATTGGGTGCCATATTCAGGTGTATTTCTTTACGATTTTTGCTGGAATGGACAATTTCCTCCTGACTGTGATGGCCTATGACCGCTATGTGGCCATCTGCCACCCCCTGTACTACACAGTCATCATGAACCCACACTTCTGTGGCTTCCTGGTTCTGATGTCTTGGCTCATCATTTTCTGGTTCTCCCTGATTCATATTCTACTGATGAGGCGGCTGACCTTCTGTACAGGCACTGAAATTCCACATTTCTTCTGTGAATTAGCTCAGATGCTCACGGTGGCCTGCTCTGACACCCTCATCAATAACATCTTCTTGTATGTGGCCACTGCCCTACTGGGTGTGTTTCCTCTCACTGGAATTATCTTTTCATACTCTCAGATTATCTCCTCTATAATGAGAATGTCTTCTGCAGTGGGAAAATATAAAGCATTTTCCACCTGTGGGTCTCACCTCTCCGTGGTCTCCCTGTTCTATGGAACTGGCCTGGGGGTCTACCTCAGTTCTGCTGCGATCCATTCTTCTGTACAAAACTCAGTTGCCTCAATAATGTACACTATGGTCACCCCCATGCTAAACCCCTTCATCTACAGCCTGAGGAACAAAGATATGAAGGGGGCCCTGAGAAGGCTCCTCAACCCAGCAGCATCTTTTGGATGATGGATCACAGGCCTAAGAACTAAGTGTACATTGTGGGCCCCAAAGGTGAATGTTGCGAATTTAAATATCTGTGGTTTTTTTCTCTCCTAAAAGACAGGCCTGATTTCTTATATTTTCAAAGCACATATGATTTTGCTTTTGTTTGTTTAAATTTTTACTTCTTTCAGCATCTCCTCAGAAATCATTTTTCTTTTATTTTAAATTTAATTAATTTATTCTTGTTATAGATGTTTCTCTTTTTTCCCCCATTGACACCCTCCTCCCACCCCACCCTCCAGTATTGATGTCTATATCTATTGGTTATGCTTATATGCATAAGTTCTTTGGTTTATTTCCTCCCTCCACCCCCCACACCCTCCACTGAAGACCCAGAGACTTAGAAGTAGGGTTCAGACTGAAAAACTTCAGAAATTATTTTTTTACTTTTCTTTCCTATGTGCAATCCACAATGTTCCATGTATGGTCAGCATTCCTGCAGCTATTCTAAGTTTAAATTTAAAACATTTATTATGTCAAGTGCTCACTTAGTTTCCCAAAATGTTGTCCTCCTACATTACTGATCTTCACCCTGATTTGGTTGTATGCTTGTTTGTTTTTTTCCAGAAGAAATGAAGTAAAAACCATACTGTAATCAGATCGAAGTGCTTACAATATCAGGACTCTAGTTGTTTCCTCACATGAATGACTTGCTTTCATCTTAAAAACATTTTTTGAGATGTTGTCTCTCATTTCGCTTCACTTTTCAAAAGAAGAGACTGAGATGGAGTTGTTCTGCAACCTGGCATTGACTTTGCTTTACTACCTTTTACAGCAGCTGTGAGGTGGTTTTCAACTTCAATATGGGAATATAGATTTGAAGATGGTTCCTTCAGATGATTTATAGAAATTTTCTGCCTCAGAAAACTGAGATGTGTCTGTCATTGTGATATTTCCTTTCATCCATCTTTCTTCCTTCCCATTTTTATTTGACCTTTATTTTCTATTATTGAATTTTGAGGTACACCCTCTAAGATATAAAACCATGTAATAATGACTACAATAAAATTAGTTGTTTCCTTGCATGATTTGATTTCTTTCTGGAACTCTGTTCATCAGGGATAATAGTCACACATTGTGAAATATCTTTAGAATTCCACTCACTTTGGGTGAACAGTGTTCATAGAAATGAGACCACAATGAAGCATGGAGGAGTATATGTCAACATTCCTTCCACATTCCCTGCTATCCTCTCACCATCTCTATTGCATGACTGCCAACATCCAGCACCAGCTGGAACCCACTTTGCCCAATATGTGGTAGCAGAGATGACAGGGAATTATGTCCTATCAGAGACACCCCTGATGGAGAGGTGTGGGGTGTACCACGTCTCTCATCCCTTAGCTGGGATAATGCTCAGGTTTAGATTTTTTACCATTTACTAGAATTTCCCCACAGAATGAAATCTCAGTTTATTCACAGTGCTAGCTGACATAATGCCAGCTTTATTCTATATATTTCCTTCCATTTATCACTTCTCCTCTCCCCTTCCATGTCCCTTGCTGTTTTCAATAAAGCGTTTGCACATTATTTTTTGGTTCAGCATCTGCTTCTTCAGGAATAAAAATCCAACACAGGGGATAACAGTGTGATGTATTAAGACAATATCATTAAAGAAATTAGGGACTTTGGAGAAAAGCAGAAACTAATTATTGGGGAGATAGTAAGGACTGTAAAATCACTCAAAGCCCATAATTTATACAGAGAAAAGACTTATCTGATGTGACTTAAATTCACCTTGATTGTATTTAGTCTAATCCAATTTACTGTCTACTCTACAAATTAATGACAGGATCCAAGAGATAAAAAGGATTGCAAAGTGGAGAGGTGAGTGTAAGACTGTTGGTGTGTATTAGATCCAGTTAAAACAAAAGTAAAACTTTTTTTTATCCTCACCCGAGGACATTTTTCCATTTTTTGTTCAGATAGAGTGGGAGGGAGAGAGAGAACGAGAAAGAGAGAGAAAGAAACATCGACGTGAAAGGGACACAACAAGTGGCTGCCACCCACACAACCAACCAGGGCCGGGGACAAACTGCAACCGAGGTATGTGCCCTTAGCGAGAACCGAACTGGGGTCTCTCTGGACTACAGGCTGATGCTCTAACTGATGAGCCAAACCGGCCAGGGTGAAAAGTAAAACTTTTTAATTTACCTTGAATAATTCAAGAAAAAAACTCTTTAAATTTTTATTTTAAAATAATTTTATTGAGGTATAATTTATATATGAAATTCACTCATTAATATATTAAGTATAATGATCTTAGTAAATATATAATTATGCAATCAACAACAAAATCCAGTTTTAGGACATTTTTTATCACCTCAAAAAATAAACTTTTTGCCCATTGTTGTTAATTACCACCCCCAATTCAGCCTAAAGAAACTACTGTTCCCTTTCTGTCTTTATACATTTTTTTCTAGATATTTTATATAATTGAATCATAAAATATGTGGTCTTTTGTATCTGGCTTCTTCTATTTGGTATATGTTTTTTAAGGTCATCCATGTAGAAGTATGCATCAATATTTTGTTCCTTTTAATTGCAGGATAGGCTTCTATTATATGTTTGTACCACATTTTGCTTATCCATTTACAGTTGATGAACATTTAGATATTTCCAATTTGAAGATATTATTAATAATGCTGCTGTGAACCTTTGTGCACATGTCTTTGTATTGATACATATTTTCATTTGTCTTGGATAGATATTGGGTCATATGGTAAATTTATGTTTAACTTTTTAAGAAACTGCCAGGGTACTTTTTAAAGTGGCTGTGCCAGTTTGCATTCCCACGATGAGTTTATGAAGGTTTAAGACTTTCCACATCTTCACCAATACTTCGTATTCTTGAAAAACTCAAAATTGAAGAATATGGTTGAGTATTGAATAAAAAATGAGTATAAATTTAATTGGGGAATATGTTTAGGTAACATTCAAGAGTAAAAAATAAAGAAGATATATGGAACTATGGCTGGGTTACTAGAAATAAGGTTAGATACATAAAATTCAGACCATTGAGGTCACTAAAGTTTTTCATGTGTTTACACAACAAATGACATTGGTGCTTCTATCCCAGCCCTAATGGCTTCTTCTCCACAAAAGGACTCTCTTGATTAGAGGCTGGTATTTTGGTTCTTTCTGTCTGAACCTTAGAAAAACCAGGGTCTTCCCTTCACTTCATTATTATCTGCATTTTTTTTTCTTAAATCTTCTTGTCATGGTAGATCAGTGGTTTTCATCCAGGAGTAATTTTGCTTTTTTAAGAAAATATACTGCATGTTTGAGTACACGTTGTGATCTTAAGACCACTAACAGTAGATGATATTATGAATTGTCCCACTGACCCTCCCCTTATTATTGTACATCAGTATTGTTTTCTCTTACAAAAGACCAATATAATTCATAGAAGAAGTTTTCCCAAAACATATGCAAAAAGGTTGACTAAATAAAGGCTAAATAATCAAATATAAATAAGTTGAACCACATCCAACAAAAAAGCTTCCTCATAGTAAAGGAAGCCATCAACAAAATGAATAGGCAAACTACTGAATAAGGGAAAATATTTGCAAATAATATATCTGATGAGGAGTTAAAATCCAATTTATATTAAAAAATCATACAACTCAATAGTGCAATTCAAATAATCTAATTTAAAAATGGGCAGAAATGAATACTAAAATGGCGGCAGAGTGAATGGAAGCTACACAGATGACCTCCCAGGACCAAATGGGAATTACAACTAAAATAAAGAAAATTGTTGGGGAAAAAAACAACAGAAAAGCAGTGGGACAGAACCATATAACCAGGGACACTGGTAGGATCTACAGAGGCAAAAGAGGGTGGCAGGCTGGGAGCCCATGAACAGCAGCAGTCTTATCTGTGAGCAGTGCACTCGGGGATAAAATACTAAGCTTGCATCACAGCGGAGAGGGCCAGAACAGAGCACTGGATTGGCTACAGTCACTCATCTGGGGCTCCAGCAGAGGGAGGGCAGAATGGATGGGAATTCTGTGGGGACACCCAGGATTTGGAGGGCACTCAGAGTTTTTGCTGAGTTGTGACCACAAAGGATGGTGGCCAGTTTACTCCTTCCTGGTGCTGTGGGGAAAAGCAGCAGCCCCTCCCTCGGAGATTAAGCCTTTTCCTGGTGAAGCAAAGAAATGCAAATTGAGGCTCATTAACAATCAGCATCTGTTCCACCCTCTGGATATCCTCTTAAACAGAACACCAGGGCTACATTCCAAGGCCCTGAGTAACTGAGACTAATAGCTTCCAGGCAAAAAGCTAGAGGATAACTAAACCTTTCCTGGGCTTCTAAATATACCCAGGGAAGTAAGACTTGACAGTGGTGTTTAACATGGGCCCTCCCAAGGTCATTCAAACCCAGTAGAAGAAGCCACAAACAACAGAACACCAACACCCACAGGAAAAATTTGCAGGCTCCAAAACTGACTGAGATAGCCAAAATGGTGAAACAAAGAAACAAATCCCAAATGAAAGAACAAGAGAACTCTATCAAAAATGAGATAAATGAAATGCAGTTAAACAAATTATCAGAGGTAGAGTTCAGAGCCATGATCTTGAGGAAGCTCAACAGCATGAGTAAAGACATTAAAACCATAAGTGAAGATATAGAAATATTGCAAACAAACCAAGTGGAAATAAAGAATGAGATAGCAGAAATAAAGAACACATTGGAAGAACAAACCACTAGAGTACAGGAAACTGATGACCAGATCAGTGAATTAGAAGACAGGGTAAAAAAAATCAACCAATCAGAAAACCAAAAGGAAAAAACAATGAGAAAAACAGGAAGATAGCTTAAGAGAACAGGGAGACAACTGGAAACATAATAACATTCACATCATAGGAGTCCCCGAAGAAGAAGAAAACGGGCAAGGGTTAGAATATATTTGAAGAAATAGTGACAGAAAACTTTCCTAACTTGGTGAAGGAAGAAGGCATTTAAGTTCAAGAAGCACAGAGAGCCCCAAGTAAGAAGAACCCAAAGAGGCCCACATCAAGACACATAGTACTTAAAAGGCCAAAAATTAAAGACAAAGAGGGAATCCTAAAAGCAGCAAGAGATAAGCAACAGGTCACCTACAAAGGAAACCCCATAAGGCTCTCAGCTGACTTCTCAACAGAAACACTACAGACCAGAAGGGAGTAAAATGAAGTAATCAAGGTAAATAAAAACAAGGATCTGAATCCAAGACTACTCTATCCAGCAAGACTATTATTCAAAATAGAAGGTCAAATAAAGAGCTTCCCAGACAAAAAAGGCTAAAGGAATATATTAGCACCAAACCAGCACTGCAAGATATGCTAAAAGGACTGCTGTAATTAGTAGAAGAAATAGAAAGAAAAATAGAACCACATAACCAAAAATGGCAATAAATCAGTACATATCAATTATCACCTTAAATGTAAATAGTTTGAATGCTGCGATAAAAAGACACAGAGTAGCTGACTGGATAAGAAAGCATGATCAGGAGGAGAAAAAATGGCGGCAGAGTGAATGGAAGCTACACAGACCATCTCCCAGTACCAAACTAGAATGACAATGAAAATAAAGACAAATCGCCAGGAAAAAGCAACAGAAAAGCTACTTGGAAGACCAAATAAACAGGGACACTGATTCAATCTTGGTAGGCCTATGGAGACACAAGATGGGGCTGAGAGCCCACAGTCGGGAGTGGCCTCGGCTGGGAGCTGCAGCCTTAGCTGAAAGCAGCATCCTCGGTCAAACTCCCAAGTGGTTCCACAGCTCAGAGCCGGGACAGAGGATAAAACAGCCACAGCCACTCACCTTGGGCTCTGGCAGAGAGAGGGAAGACTAGACTGGAACTGTGTGGGGACACTGAGGATTTGGAGGGTGCTCAGAGCTTTTGCTGAGCTGCCGCCACACAGGACAGTGGTCATCCTACTCCTTCCCAGGGCTCTGGGGAGAGGCACAGGCCACTCCCTCGGAGATTCAACCACACCTGGTGGCCATTGAAATGCAAATTGAGGCCCATTAACAACCAGCATCTGCCCCATCCTTGGGAAATCCCCTTACTCTGAGCATCTGAGGATGTTTTTCATTCAACTCAGAAGCCAAGGCTCTTCAGGTAATCACTACTGATAGCCTCCAGGCAAAATCTAGAGGATAACTGTACCACTCCTGGGCTAGGAACTCTAACCAGTAAAGTAAGACTTGACAGTGGTGTTTAAAGTGAGTCCTTTCTGCCTCATCCAAACCCAGGAGAGGGAGCCACAAACAGCAGAACACCAACACCCAAAGCAAAAGTTTGGCAGGCTCCAAAGCCCACTCTGATAGCTAAAAGAGTGAAACACATAAACAAAATCCAAATGAAAGAACAAGAGACCTCTACCGAAGATGAGATAAATGAGGTGCAGTTAAGCAAGTTAACAGAACTAGAATTCAGAGCCATGTTCTTGACGAAGCTCAACAGAATGTGTAAGGACATGAGCACCATGAGTAAAGACATAAAAATGTTGAAAATCAACCAGTTGGAAATTAAAAACCATCAAAAGAAATAAAGAATGACATATCAGAGATAAAGAATACATTAGAAAGTCTAAATAGCAGAGTAGAGGAAGCTGAGGACAGGATCAGTGAATTAGAAGATAGGGTAGAAAAAAATCAACAATTAGACAACCAAAAGGAAAAATAATTAAAAAACAGGAAAACGGCTTAAGAGAACTGTGGGACAACTGGAAACATAATAATATTTACATCATAGGAGTCCCCGAAGAAGAAAAAAATTAGCAAGGGTTAGGGAATATATTTGAAGAAATAGTGACAGAAAACTTCCTTAATTTGGTGAAGGAAGAAGGCATTCAAGTTCAAAAAGCACAGAGAGCCCCAAGTAAGAAAAAACCAAACAACCCACACCAAGACACATACTAATCAAAATGCCAAAAATAAAGACAAACAGAGACTCCTAAAAACAGCAAGAATAAGCAACAGGTAACCTACAAAGGAAACCCATTAAGGCTCTCAGCTGACTTCTCAACAGAAACAATACAGGCAAGAAGGGAATGGCATGAGGTAATCATGGTCATGAAAAACAAGGATCTGAATCCAAGACTATTCTACCCATCAAGGCTATCATTCAAAATATAAGGTCAAATATAAAGATTCTCAGACAAAATAAGCTAAGGGAATATATTAGCACCAAACAAGTACTGTAAGAAATGTTAAAAGGACTGCTGTAATTAGCAGGAGAAAAGGGAAGAAAAATATAAACACACTAAACAAAAATGGCAATAAATAAGTACATATCAATAATCACCTTAAATGTAAAAGAATTGAATGCTCCCATAAAAAGAGATAGAGTAGATGATTGAATGAGAAAGTATAACTCATTTATATGTTGTTTACAAGAGACCCAGCTCACAACAAAAAACTCATAAGTTATAAGTGAAGAGATGGAAAATAATCTTCCAAGCAAACAAAAAGAAAAAAAAAATGCTGGGGTAGCAATATTCATATCTGATAAAGCAATATTCATATCTGATAAAATAGATTTCAAAATGAAGGCCATAACTAGAGACAAAGGAGGCCACTACATAATATTGAAAGGATCTATGCAACAGGAAGATATAACCTTGATAAACATATATGCACCCAATAGAAAAGCATCAAAATATATTAAAAATCTTCTGGAGGACTTCAAAGGAGAAATTGATAGCAATACAATCATAGAAGGGCCTTCAACACCCCGTTGACATCACTGGATAGATCCTCTAGACAAAAAATTAGCAAGAAAACAGAGAGTCTAAATGAAGCACTAGACCAAATGGATTTAATAGATATCTACAAAGAATTACACCCCAAAACTACAGAATTCACATTCTTCTCAAGTGCACAGGGGACATTCTCAAAGATAGACCACATTGTAGGGCACAAACTAAGTCTCTACAAGTTCAAGAAGACTGAAATCATATCAAGCATCTTCTCAGATCACAATGGCATGAAACTAGAAAACAATTGCAACAAGAACATACAAAGACATTTGAACACATGGAAGCTCAATAGCATGTTATTAAACAAAGAATGGGTCACCAAGGAGATCAAGGAAGAAATCAAAAACTTCCTGGAAACCAAAGAAAATGAAGTCACAAAAACACAAATCCTATGGTATATAGCAAAAGGAATTCTGAGAGAAAATTTCATAGTATTACAGGCCTACTTCAAAAAACAAGAAAAATCTCTAATAGACTATCTAACCTCACAACTTAAAGAACTAGAGAGTAAACAAAAAGAAAACCTCAGAACAAGTAGAAGGAAGGAAATAGTAAAGATCAGAGCAGAAATAAATGACATAGAATCCCCACCAAAAAATTCAAAGATCAATGAAAAAAAGAGCTGGTTTTTTGAAAAGATAAACAAGATTGATGGACCCTTAGCTAGACTCACCAAGAAACAAAGGGAGAGAACCCAAATACACAAAATCAGAAATGAAATAGAAGAAGTAACGACTGACAGCACAGAAATACAAAATATCATTAACAACTACTATGAACAATTACATGGCAAAAAATTCAACAATCTAAGCAAAATGGACAAATTTCTAGAAACAGATAGTCTCCCAAAACTGGACTGGGAAGAGATAGAAAACTTGAACAGACAAATAACAACAGAAGAAATTGAAGATGTAATCAAGACTCTCCCACCAAACAAAACCGCAGGCCCGGATGGCTTCACAGGGTGTTTTACCGAACATTCACCCTGTGAAGCCATCCGGGCCTGCGGTTTTGTTTGGTGGGAGAGTCTTGATTACATCTACACGAACATTCAAAGAACTAAAACCATTCTCCTCAAACTATTTCAAAAAATTCAAGAAGAAGGAAGACTTCCAAACTTGTTTTATGAAGCCAGTATAATTGTAATTCCAAAACCAGAAAAAGACATTACAACGAAAGAAAACTACAGGCCAATATCCCTGATGAACATGGATGCCAAAATCCTGAACAAAATACTAGCAAATCGGATCCAAAAATACATCAAAAAAATTATTCACCATGACCGAGTAGGATTCATCCCAGGGATGCAAGGCTGGTACAATATTCGCAAATAAATAATTGTGAAATACCACATAAATAAAATGAAGAATATAAACCAAATGATCTTATCAATATATGCCAAAAAAGCCTTAAAAAAAAAAATTCAGCATTCATTTATGATATAAACGCTCAGCAATGTGGGAATAGAGGGATCATATCGCAACATAATATAGGCCATATATGAAAGACCTCCTGCCAACATCATACTCAATGGGCAATAACTAAAAGTATTTCCCTTAAGAACAGGAACAAGGCAAAAATACCCATTTTCACCACTCTTATATAACATAGTACTGGAAGTCTTAGCCACAGCAATCAAACAGGAAGAAAAAATAAAAGGGGTCCAAACTGGAAAGGAGGAAGTAAAACTGTCATTATTTGCAGATGACATGATACTACATGTAGAAAACCCCAAAGATTCCATGAAAAATTTACTTGACTTAATATATGAATTTGGCAAAGTAGCAGGATACAAAATTAACATCAAGAAATTGATGGCATTCTTATACACTAATGATGAACTCACAGAAATAGAAACTAAGAAAACAATCCCAGTTACCATTCTGGAAAAAAAAATTAAGATACCTAGGAATAAACTTAACCAAAGAAATAAAGGACCTATTCACAGAAAACTACAGTTCATTGAAAAAAGAAATAGAGAAAGATATAAAAAAGTGGAAGGAAATACCTTGTTCATAGATTGGAAGAATTAACATTATTAAAATGTTTATACTACCCAAAGCAATCTATAGATTTAATGCAATCCCCATCAAAATACCATGAGATACTTCACAGAATTAGAACAAATACTTCAAAAGTTTATATGGAACCAAAAAGACCTCGAATAGCCACAGCAATCTTGAAAAGGAAGAACAGCCCTGGCCAGTTTGGCTCAGCGGTTAGAGCGTCGGCCTGCGGTCTGGAGAGACCCGGGTTCGGTTCCCGCTAAGGGCACGTACTTCGGTTGCAGTTTGTCCCCGGCCCTGGTTGGTTGTGCGGGTGGCAGCCACTCGATGTGTCCCTTCACGTCGATGTTTCTCACTCTCTCTCCCTTCCTCTCTCTCCCTCCCATTCTATCTGTACAAAAAATGGAAAAATATCCTCGGGTGAGGATAAAAAAAAAAGAAAAAGAAAGAAAAGGAAGAACAAAGTTGGAGGAATCACATTACCAGATTTCAGGTTATACTACAAAGCCACTGTAATCAAAACAGCCTGGTACTAGCACAAGAACAGGCATATAGACCAGTGGAACAGAACAGAGAACCCAGAAATTGACACAAGGAAATATGCTCAATTAATATTTGACAAAGGTGGCAAGAGCATACAGAGGAGGAAAGACAACCTGTTTAATAAATGGTGTTGGGAAAATTGGACAGCTAGATGCAAAAAAAAAAAAAAAAATGAAAGTAGACCATCAACTTTCACCCTGAACAAGAATAAACTCAAAATGGATAAAAGACTTAAATGTGACTCATAAATCCATAAAAATTATAGAAGAAAATGTAGGCAACAAAATTTCAGGCATTATATACAGCAGAATTTTCACTGATACATCCCCTAAGGCAACAGAAACATGGAGAAAATGAACACATGGTACTACATCAAATTAAAAAGCTTCTGCACAGCAAAAGATACAATTATCAAAAGGGAAAGGCTAACCAATGTATTGGAGAGCATAATTGTTAATGATACATGAGATAAGGGGTTAATTTCCAATACATATAGAGTACTCATACAACTCCACAAAAGGAAGACAAAGGATCCAATTAAAAAATGGGCAGAGGAACTAAATAGACACCTCTCCAAACAGGACAGACAAATGGCTAAGAGAAGTATGAAGAAATGCTAAACATCACTAATCATCAGAGAGATGCAAATTAAAATCACAATGAGGTATCATTTCACATCTGTCAGAATGGCGGCCATCAACAAATCATCAAACAACAAGTGTTGGCGAGGGTGTGGAGAAAAGGGGACTCTAGTACACTGCTGGTGGGAATGCAGACTGGTGCAGCCACTATGGAAAACAATATGGTGTTACCTCAAAAAATTAAACATTGAACTGCTATTTGACCCAGTGACTCCACTTGTAGGAATATACCCTAAGAAGCCTGAAACACCAATAAGAAAGAATATATGCACTCCCATGTTTGTAGCAGCACTATTTACAATAGCTAAGATCTGGAAACAGCCCAAATGTCCATCAGTAGATGAACGGATAAAAAAAAGCAGCGGTAAATATACACAATGGAGTACTATGCAGCTGTAAGAAAGAAAGATATTTTATCATTTGAGATGACATGGAGGGATCTGGAAAGTGTTATCCTAAGTAAACCAAGCCAAATAGAGAAAAACAAGTATCATATGATCTCACTTATTTGTGGAATATAATGAACAAAACAGTCTGAGGAATGGGATAGTCCCAGAGACGTGGAAGTGGGGTACAGACTGACAATCCTCAGAAGAGGGGCTTGTGGGGGGAGAGATAAACCACAGAACTTATATGCATTTATGCATGAACAATGGACATGGACGACAAAGTTGGGTTCAGCGTGGGGAGGGAGTATAAGGTGGGAATCAGTGGGGGGAAAAGGAGAAACATCTGTAACAAAAATAAATTGATTAATTAAATTTTTTTAAAAAGCATGATCACATATATGTTGTTTACAAGAGACCCACATCACAGCAAAAGACTCACATAGGTTGAAAGTGAAGAAATATTAAAAAACCTTTCAAGCAACAAAAGAGGAAAAAAAAGTGGGGTAGCAATACTCATGTCTGATAAGTTGAATTTTAAAATGAAGGCCATAACTAAAGACCAAGAAGGTCAATACATAATATTGAAAGGATCTATCCAACACAAAAATATAACCTTGTAAACATATATGCACCCAATATAGGAATACCTATATATATTTAAAATCTCTGGAGGACTTCAAAGGAGAAATCAACAGCACTACAGTATAGCTGAAGACTTCAACGTGCTGCTGACATCACTGAATAGATCACCTAGACAAAAAATTAAAAAGGAAACACAGACTCTAATGAAGCTCCAGATCCAATGTATTTAATAGATATCTACAGAAAATTACACCCCAAAACTGTAGAATTCACATTCTTCTCCAGTGCACATGGGACATTCTCAAAGACAGACCACATGTTTGGGCACAGAATAAGTATCTACAAGTTCAAGAATATTGAAATAATATCAAGCATCTTCTCAGGTCACAATGATGTAAAAATAGAAATTAATAAAAAAAAATAGAAATTAATTGCAACAAGAACATATAAAGACATTTGAACACATAGAGGCTAAATAGTATGTTATTAGACAATGAAGGGGTTACCATGGAGATCAAGGAAAAAATTAAAAACTTTCTGGAAACCAATGAAAACGAACACACAACAACACAAAATCTATGTGATGCAGTGAAAGAAGTTTTGAGAGGGAAGTTCATAGCACTACAAGCCCACCTCAAGAAACAAAAAGAAATTTTAATTGGCTATCTAACCTCATAACTTAAAGAACTAGAATGCAAACAACAAGAAAACTCCAGAGTAAGTAGAAGGAAGGAAATAGTAAAATAGTAAAAATCAGAGCAGAAATAAATGACATGGAGACAAAAAAACAAAAACAAAAACAAAAAAAACAATTCAAAGGATCAATAAAACAAAGAGTTGGGTTTTTGAAAACATAACCAAGATTGATAGAGCCTTAACTAGACTCACCAAGAAACAAAGAGAGAGAACCAAATACACAAAATCAGAAATGAAAGATGAGAAATAATAACTTACACTACAGAAATACATAGGATTGTTAACAAATATTATGAACAATTATACGGCAACAAATTCGACAATCTAAAGTGAAATGGAAAATTTTCTAGAAACATATAGTCTCCCAAAACTGAACTGGAAAGAGAAAGAAAACACGAACAGACCAATAACAACTCAGGAAATTGAAGATGTAATCAAGACTCTCGCAGCAAACAAAAGCTCAGGCCCAGATGGCTTCATAGGGGAGTTTTACAGAACATTCAAAGAAGAACTAATACCCATTCTTCTCAAACTATTTCAAAAAATTTAAGAAGAAAGGCTTCCAAACTGTTTTATGTGGCCAGCACAATCCTAATTCCAAAACCAGAATAAGACACTATAAAGAAAGAAAACTACAGACCAATATCTCTGATGAACATAGATGCCAAAATCATGAAAAAAATAAATACTAGCAAATCAAATCCAGCAATACATCAAAAAAATTATTCACCATGACCAAGTGGGATTCATCCCAGGGATGCAAGGCTGGTACAATATTCTCAAATTGATGAAAGTGATACGTCACATAAACAAAATGAAAGATGAAAATCATATGATCATATCAATAGATGCTGAAAAAGCATTCAACAAAATCCAGCAATCATTTTTGATAAAAACACTCAGCAATTTGTGAATATAGGGATCATATCTCAACATAATAAAGGCCATATATGAAAGACCTAAAGCCAACATCATACTCAATGGACAAAAACTAAAAGCATTTTTCTTAAGAACAGGATCGAGGCAAGGATGCCCACTTTTGCCACTCTTATTTAACATAGTACTGGAAGTCTTAGTCACAGCAATCAGACAGGGAGAAAAAATAAAAGGGATCCAAATTGGAAAGGAGGAAGTGAAACTCTCATTATTCACAGATGACATGCTATTATACATATAAAAAAAACCCAAAGACTCCATCAAAAACCTACTAGTCTTAATAAATAAATTTGGCAAAGGAGCAAGCTATAAAAAATTGATGTCAAGAAATCGGTGACATTCTTTTACAACAATGATGAACTCACAGAAAGAAAAACTAAAAATCAATCCCACTTACCATCACAGCAAAAAAAATAAGATACCTAAGAATAAACTTAACCAAAATAAAGGACCTGTTTGCAGAAAATTACAGGACATTGAAAAAAGAAATAGAGGAAGATAAAAGTGGAAGCATATACCTTGTTCATGGATTGGAAGAATTAACATCAATTAAATGTCCATACTACCCAAAGAAATCTATAGATTCAATGCAATCTCCATCAAAATACCAACGACATACTTCTCAGAACTAGAACAAATACTTCAAAAGTTTATATAGAACCAAAAAAGACCCCACCCCACATAGCCACAGCAATCTTGAAAAAGAAGAAAAAGGTAGGTGGCATCACAGTATCGAATATCAGGTTATACTACAAACCTACTGTAATCAAAACAGCCTGGTACCGGCACAAGAACAGGCACATAGATCAATGGAATAGAACATAGGACCCAGAAATGCACCCAAAACATTATGCTCAATCAATATTTGACAAAGGTGGCAAGAGCATACAGTGGAGTAAAGACAACCTCTTTAATTAATGGTGTTGGGAAAATTGGACAGCTAGATGCAAAAAAAAAAAAAAAAAAGAAAAGAAACTACACCATCAACTTACATCCTACACAAGAATAAACTCAAAATGGATAAAAGACTTAAATGTGACTCACAAATCCATAAAAATCCTAGAAGAAAATGTAGGCAACAAAATTTCAGACATCATATGCAGCAGAATTTTCACAGATGCATCACCTAAGGCAACAGAAGCAAAGGAAAAAATGAACACATGGGACTACATCAAACTCAAAAGTTTCTGCACAGCAAAAGATACAACCCCTAAAATGGAAAGGCAATCCACTGTATGTGAGAACATAATTGCCAATGATACATCAGATAAGGGGGAAATTTTCAAAATATATAGAGTACTCATAAAGCTCAACAAAAGGAAAAAAGGAACCCAATTTAAAAAAATGGGCAGAGGAAGTAAATAGATACCTCTCCAAACAGGACATACGTATAACCAAGAGACATATGAAAAAGTGTTCAACATCACTAATTATCAGAGAGATGCAAATTAAAACAACAATGAGGTATCACCTCACACCTGTCAGAAAATGGCCGCCATTAACAAATCAACAAACAAATGTTGGCGAGGGTAGGGAGAAAAGGGAATTCTAGTACACCAGTGGTGGGAATGCACACTGGTGTAGCCACTATGAAAAACACTATGGTGTTACCTCAAAAAATTAAAAATTGAACTTCCATTTGACCCAGTGATCCCACTTCTAGGAATATACCCTAAGAAGCCTGAAACACCAATCAGAAAAAATATATGTACCCCCATGTTCATAGCAGCACTATTTACAATAGCTAAGATCTGGAAACAGCCCAAGTGTCCATCGGTAGACGAATGGATAAAAAAGCTGTGGTACATATACACAATGGAGTACTATGCAGCTGTAAGAAAGAAAGATATCTTATCCTTTGAGACTAAATGGAGGGGTCTGGAAAGTATAATCTAAGTGAAACAAGCCAAACAGAGAAAGACAAGTATCATATGATCTCACTTATTTGTAGAATATAATCAACATAACAGACTAAAGAACAGGGTAGTCCAGAGATGTGGAAGTAGGGTACACACTGATAATCCTCAGAAAAGGGAATTGGGGGTAAATAGATAAACCACAGAACTTGTATGAGTGTATGCATAACCAATGGAAATGGACAACAAAGCTAGGGACAGGGCGGGGAGGGAGGGGAAGGAGGGTGTCAATGGGGGAAAACGGAGAAACATCTGTAACAAAATTAAATTTAAAAATAAATAAATAAATTAAAATAAAATAAAAAATGGGCAGAAGATATGAATAAATATTTTTCTAAATAAAACATACAGATGGCCAAAAGATACATAAAGAATTGATTGATCCAAGTTGGAAAAAGAGTAGGTGCAAGGTACAATCACCTCTTCCCAGGATAAAATGAATTACAAGTAAAATAGAGAACAGTCACTCTGGACAGTTTGGTTTAGCGGTTAAAGCGTCAGCCTGCAGACCAAAGAGTCATAGGTTCGATTCCAGTCAAGGGCATATACCTTGGTTATGGTTTGGTCCCCAGCCCTGGCTGGGGTTATGCGGGAGGCAACCAATCTATGTGTTTCTCTCACATGCATCTCTCTCTATCTCTCTCTCCCTCTCTCTGTCTGTCTTTCTGTCTATCTCTCTGTCCCCCCCTCTCTCCCTCACCCTCTCCCACTCCTTTTCCCTCTTCCTCTCTCTCCCTCCCACTCTGTCTAAAGATAAATGGAAAATTATATCCAGGTGAGGATTTAAAAATAATGGAATAAAACTGTTTTCAGTATCTTGAGCAGAAATGAACCCCAAGACTCTGATTTTGTCTTCTCTTAAAATTGAGTACATTGATTATAATGGAGGAAAAAGTGGGCAGTTGAAGTGAATGAAATGCAAGAGCAAGGACAAGAGAGAGATCTGCCCTAAATTATCACATTTCAATACTTTCATATATCTTTGCCTGTGCTCTCAGCCATCCTTTCTATAGTTGATGTAGCAAATGCTACCTACTGCTCTCCACTGTGGTCTACCAGAAAACTCAATAGGGAAGAGCATTATGAGCAGGGGGTTCCCATCAGGAATGACAGGGAACTGAAATGAGTGTTTGCAGTGACAGAGAAGACTGGCCAGAGGCCCTGTATCTGGAGTCAGTCTGCCCAGATTCAAACCTGGCTTCAACTCTTTCTAACTCATGACCTGGTATAAGTTACATCAAATGCTATGCTCCTTTCATTTTATGTACAAGAATGATAATGTTTCCATGTATTATTCAGGTAGGACTTATATGTTGCAGGTTATTGGTCAGAGAATTTCTTCATTTCCTTGACACATGGGCCTCTTGATAGGGCAGCTCACAATATGGCAGTGCGTTACATCAACTTGGAGAGCAAAAGTGGGACAGCAGGAAGAGAGCAAGATATTCTTCACCCTATTTTAAGAAGTGACTCTCCCTCATTTCTTCCACACTTTCATTGTTGGAAGCATGCCACTATGTCCAGCTCAAACTCAGTGAGGAGGAAAACACAAGGACATAAATACCAGGAGTTGGGGATCATTGAAAGCATCTCAGATACTGCTTATCACTTAGGCATAATCTGTACAAGGACTTTGTTCTTCTAGACTCAGATCATGTTCATCTGCTTTCCAGCATACTCCTGAATTCATTACACCATAAAAATTTTTTGGAGACAACCTGGCAAATGGGTAGAACTTACTCTCCATTGGAAAATTCTGAAGACCTCACTATACTACTTCTGGTCACACAGTCTCAAGTAGACCCTTGGTTTCTGTTATACCAGGAGAGTTCCTCCATCAGCACCAGGCCAATTTGCAGCCATTCCACAGACATATTGGACAAATGTCCCCAGCAGTTTTGATTTCTGTTAACTAGAAAGGCATCAACTCACTCCAAAGTCTATTTTATTTCTATGTATTTGTGTCCTCAGCTCTTGAAAACTATAATAAAATGTGGTTTGGGGTTTTCTGTTTTTGTTCTTTTTTTTTTCCCTAATAAATAAAGTGGGATGTATCTGGATAGTAGTGAGTTGTAACCATCTAAATCCTATCCATGCAGGCTTCCTGATTCAGAGATCTTTTCCTGAGGAATGTGGAGATTGGTTTGTCATTAAGTAATATAAAGAAAAATTTAGATGCCAGTTCATAGAACTCAAAAGGAACCCAAAGATTAAGTAATCATGACAGAAGATGGGAAGCATCATAATAAACTCAAATTTTAACCAGACCATTACTAGTGAGAAGAAAGAACTGCCCTTTGCTGACAATAGTGTCCTTTTCAGTTCTAGAGTAATATAAAAAAAAAAAGATAAATTTAATGTGATAGCTTGGTAACTTTATGACCCCCAGGCATCATTAGAGAACACAGCAACTATAAATATGATATCACCACTGATTTTCCAGGTGTATGCCCATGGTCAAGACACATCATTTACAACCACCTTTCTTTCTGAGCATATTTTGCAATATTCCAGTTGCAGACACCTCACAAAATATTTGTCTACTCCATATCACAGTACCAGTCAGAGTTCAGTCAAGAAAAGAAACCAATCAGGCATTCTGATGAAGAAAATTTCATACAGGGAATTGCTGAAAGTGTTATTTGAGGACTAAAAGACAAAGGAGAACAAACCAGTAACAGCAATCCAAGTGAAGAAAGAAGATACCACACAAAAGACTTAGATAGTGTTAAGGGAAAAGTTGAGTTTTTAGAACATACTGAATTTTTCTACCACTATTGAAAGTATGTAAGATGAACACAAGATGGAAAATAAAGCAGTGATTTCAAGAGCCTCATTCCAGCATCACAAAGCATAGAAATGTATGTTTGGAGCAGAAAGAAAATAGCTTCATAATAAACACATAAACTCAGGTGTATAATATTGAAAGAGGGGATTGGAAGAAACATTATCAGTAATAATTGGAAAAACATATTGCCTACTGCTACAGTAGGCTCTTTGTATCTCTTTCTTCTTTGAGTTCTGATCTCTTTAGAATCTTTAGCATTTATCCATGAACAGTTAAGACCCAAGACATAAATGCCAATTTTGAAAGAAAGATTTGACTTAGATTAGTTCTCAAACTTAGCTAAACAGCACAACCAGGATGCTTTTTAAAATCCTCATGCTCAGGTCATACCCCTGTTCAATTAAATAAGAATAACTCATAATGAGACTGGGTAATCAGTATTTTTAAGCTTCTAAGATGATTTCACTAGAAGCCAAGGCTGAGAACCAGAGATAGGCACCTCACACATACCTGCATAAACAGAGTTGATAGATGATAAATTTGTATGGAAAATCTACATAACTGTCAAAAAGGTGCACATTTTACATAATAAAGAGTTGTTGATCATTCTGGGACACCAATATTAAACAACATAAGTTTCTGTTGATATAAGATTCAGTCAGGCAGTGATTATGATATACAAAGGAACCCAGAATGCTCCCCAGTCCCGTTACACACATACCAAAGGAAGCAATATTCAAATGTTAAGGAAGAAGAGGAATGAAAACCACAAAAATGGTGTTATGAGAGAGGCAGGATTTGCAGGTCTTCATATTTAGTTTTGCTGCATTTTCAAATCTATGCTTCAGATGAATGGCACAAGTACTGAGATCAGATTGTTTTGCAGAGGATCTTCTGCATGGCCCTTTTGATGCCCCTATACTTAGTCTGTAGATAAAGGGGTCCAGCATGGGGGTGACCACAGTGTATACCACCAAGGCCACTGAATCCTTCCTTGGAGAAAGTAGAACGGTGGGACTGAGGTACACCCCAAGGTCTGCTACATAAAATAAACAAGTGACAAGTGAGAGCCACAGGTGAAGATGGTTTTATACTTCCCACTTGATGATGGGACTCTCAGAATGAAGGAAACAATTTTAAAGCAAGAGAAAAAATAACTGAGATAAGGAGAAAATACAGGACTTTGTCATTGGTGAAGGTGTCACACAGGCAACATTGATGAATTGAAACGAGTCACAGAAGAAATTAGAAATTTTCACATCCTTGAAGTAGTGAGTTGTAACATGATTGAATTGTGCATCTAGGAAACCAAGTGGATCATGAAAAATGACACCTAAAAAAACAAGCCACAGAGACATAGATCATAATAACTAAGTAGTGCAGACAGGGCACAGGCAGTGGATGACTTTGTACCTCCAGAGAGGCCCCAGAGCCAGTGCACCTGATGGACAACTTTAGACCTTAGCAGATTACAACCTTACCACCTCCATGAGTGACACACTCAAGGAGCAGACTCAGTGAGCACCAAAATTCCACTGAAGCAAGTCCTGCGTTTTTGGGTCAACGCCTGCAGAGCAGCTCTTCTACTGTAATCACAGCCAATCCTCACAGCCGATTGGCCTGGGGGTTAGTCCTTGTCAGTGATGCTTTCAGCAATCAAGGTTCAACTACAACAACATAGAGCATGCACGCAGTCCTCAAAAGGGCACCCTGGAATGCCCAGCTCAGCTGACTGGGGAGGCTGTGCCAGTGGACCTCACAAGACACCTACCACGCAAGGCCACTCTACCAGGTCTGGGATACTTGGCAGATCTACCTAATATATAGAAACAAACATAGGAAAGCAACCAAAATTCAGAGACAAAGAAACATCACAAATGAAAGAACAGGAGAAAGCTGCAGAAAAAGAACTAAATGAAATGGAAAAAGCAAATTATTTAATACAGAGTTCAAAACAATGGTTATAAGGATGCTCAAAGAACTCAGTGAGAACTTCAAGGAACTTACTGAGAAATTCAACAGCGTGAAAAATGATTTAGGAACCATAAAAAAGAACCAGTCAGAAATCAAGAATACACTAACTGAAATGATGAATAATTTACAGAGAATCAACAGTAGACTGGAGGACTCCGCTAATCAAATCAGCAATTTGGAATATGAGAAAACAAAACACGTTCAATCAGAACAGCAAAAATAAAAAAGAATTAAAAAATATGAAGATAGTGTAATAAAACTCTGGGACAACTTCAAATATACCAACATTACGTCATGGGGGTGCCAGAAGGAGGAGAGAAGGAGAAAAAAATTGAAAAACTATTTGAAAAAATAATAACAGAAAAATTCCCTTACCTGATGAAATAAATAGACATACAAGTCTAGGATGCCCAGAGGGGCCTTAACAAGATCAATCTAAAGAGGCCCACATGAAGACACATAATTGAAATGCCAAAGATTAAAGACAAAGAGAAAAAATCTTAAAAGCAGCAAGAAAAAAGCAATTAGTTAACTACAAGGGAGCTCCCATAACACTTCCAGCTGATTTTCAACTGGAAATTCTGCAGGCCAGAAAGGAGTGGAAAAAATTATTCAAAATGATGAAAAGCTAGGACCTTCAATCAAGATTAAACTACCCCACAAAGCTATCATTTTGAATTAAAGTTCAGATATAGAGTTTCCCAGACAAGAAAAAGCTAAAGGAGTCCATCAACACCAAACTAGTATTACCTAAAATGTTAAAGGGTCTTCTTTAAAAAAGAAAGAAAGAAAGAAAGAAAGAAAGAAAGAAAGAAAGAAAGAAAGAAAGAAAGAAAGAAAGAAAGAAAGAAAGAAAGAAAGAAAGAAAACATATGAACAATAAAATAAACTGGCAATAGAGACATATCTATCAAAAATTCAGTCTAAAAATCTAAATAAACAAGCAGAACACAAACAGACTCAGATACAGAGAACATATTGACAATTGTAAGATGAAAGACGGGTTGGGGGAATGAATGAAAAAAACGAAGGGATTTTGAAGTACAAATTAGTACTTATAGTATAGTCATGGTGATCTAAAGTAAAACATGGGGAATACATTCATAATATTCTATTAACTAGGTATGGTGGCAGATAGTTATGAAATTTTATGAGATGATCACTTAGTAAGTTTTATAATGTCTAATCACTGGGGTATACACTAATATAGTATTGTATGTCAACTGTAATTGAACAATAAAATCATTTAATAAAAAGAAACCATCAATAAAATCAAAAGGGAACTCACTGTATGGGAAAATATTTTGCAATGATACATCTGATAAGGGGTTAATTTCAAAAATATGTAAAGAACTTATACAACTCAACACCAGGAAGACAAAAATACAATTTAAAAAAATTATCAAAGGACCCAAATAAACACTTCTCCAAAAAGAGCATAAAAAGGGCCAATAGCCCTGGCCGGTTTTGCTCAGCGGTTGGAGCGTTGGCCTGCGGACTGCTAAGGGCATGTACCAAAAAAAAAAAAAAAAAGGGCAATAGACATATGATAAAATGTTCAGTGTCACTAATCATCAGATACAAATTAAAGCCACAATGAGATATCACTTCACACCTGCCAGAATGGCTACCATCAATAAATTAACAAACGATAAGTGCTGGCAAGTATGTGGTGAAAGGGGAACCCTAGTGCACTGTTGATGGGGAATGCAGACTGTTGCAGCCACTGTGTATGAACATTCCTAAAAACATTTACAAGGGGAACTGCCTTTTGACCTAGCAGTCCCACTTCTGGAAATATATCTTAAGAGTCCTCAAACACTAATTCAAAAGGATGTATATACCCCTATGTTCATTGCAGTATTATTTACAATAGCTAAGATATGAAAGCAACATAAATGCCCATCAATGGATGAGTGGATAAAGGAGTGGTGGTATATATATAATGGAATATTACTCCAACATACAAAAGAATGACCCTTTACCATTGGTGACAACATGCATGGACCTAGAGGGTATTATGTTAAGTGAAATAAGTCAGTCAGAGAAAGAAAAATACCATATGATTACTCTTATATGTGGAATCTTAAGAACAAAATAAAGAACAAATGGAACAGAAACAGAATCACAAATACAGAGAAGAAACTTATAGTTGCAACATGGGAGAGGGTCTTGGGGGTTGGGAGAAAAAGGTGATGGAATTACGAAGTATAAATTGGTTGTTACAAAGTAATTATATGGATGTAAAAACAGCATATGGATTATAGCCAAATATTGTAATAATTATGTATGGTGCCAGGTTGGTACTAAACCAAACACAGGTGTCACTTTATAAATTATATAAATGCCTAACCATTATGCTGTACACTTGAAACTAATATACAATATTGAATGTTAACTGTAATGGAAAAATAAAAAAGATTTAAAGCTTTTTTGTGAGGCTAACAGAAAAATATTGATTTAAATGTCCCTATGGATGGACAATAAAGAATGCTGTGCTTATTGCCCAGATCCTTCTTCAGGCCTAAGGGCTTCTTTTTCAAGGTACAAGGAGTGCAGCTATCTAACAGCACTGAGTTCTCTGTGCAGATAGCCCTCACCTAAAGGAAGCTGTCTCACCCAGGAGACACCACTCAGATCTCTTGCTAGGGGGAGCATAACAAACCAATGACATTTGCATTCACCACTGTATTAAAAAAATAAACACTTTATCTTTATTGTTCAATGTATTACACATGTCCCTCTTTTTCCCCCCTTTGACCTCCTCTTCTCCAATCCCGTCCCCCTCCTGCTTTTCCCACATTATTGTCTGTGTCTATTGGTTATGGACATATGCATATAAGTTCTGTGGTTTCTCCCCCCCTCCATGACTCCTCCCTTCCCTTTGAGGTTAATCAGTCTAACAACCAATTTGTTCTTCTCTAATCCCCTCATCATTTTTACCCAACTCCCCTCCCATCTGATAACCAACAAAAACTTCTCTGTATCTATGAGTATTTTTCTGTTCTCCTTGCTCATTTTGTTTGTAGATTCAACTGTTGATAGATATATATTTATTGCCATTTTATTGTTAATATTTTTTTATCTTCTTCTTCAAGAAAATCCATTAACATTTCATACAATACTGGTTTGGTAGTGATGAACTCCTTTAGCTTTTTCCTGACTGCAAAACTCTTTATACGGCCATCAATTCTAAATAATAGCTTTGCAGATAGAGTAATCTTGGTTGTAGGTCCTTGCTTTTCATCACTTTAAATATTTCTTGTCGATCCCCGCTGGCCTGCAAAGTTTCTTTTGAGAAACTAGTTGACAGCCTTATGGGAGCTCCATTGTAAGTAACTAACTGCTTTTCTCTTGCTGCTTTTAAGATTCTCTTTTTGTCTTTAACATTTTGCAATTTGATGATGATGTGTCTTGGTGCGGATCTCTTTGGGTTCATCTTGTTTGGGACTCTTTTTGCTACCTGGACTTGTATGTCTGTTTCCTTCACCAAGTTAGAAAATTTTCTGTCATTATTTTTTCAAATAGGTTTTCAATTTCTTGCCCTCTCTCTTCTTCTGGCACTCCCATGATAAAAATGTTGGTATGCTTGACGTTATCCCAGAGGCTCCTTACACTATCCTCATTTTTTGGATTCTATTTTCTTTTTGCTGCTCTGATTGGGTGTTTTTTGCTTTCTTATATTCCAAATCGATGGTTTGTTTCGTGGCTTCACCTACTCTATTATTGTTTCCCTGCAAATTATTATTTTTTCAGTTAGTGCATTCTTCATTTCTGACTGGTCCTTTACTATGCTTTTAATACCCTCACTAAGTTCATTGAATGTCCATATAAGCAGTGCTTTGAACTCTGCATCTGTTATATTGCTTATCTCCATTGTATTTAGTTCTTATCCTAGAATTTTGTTCTGTTCTTTCATTTGGGACATGTGTTTTTGTCTCCTCATTTTAGCTGCCTCCCTGTATTCGTTTCTATGTATTAGGTAGAGTTGCTATGTCTTTTAGGCTTCCTAGGGTGGTCTGTTGTAGTAGGTGTCCTGTAGGATCCAGTGGCCCAGCCTCCCTGATCACCCTTCTGGGCCCTCAAGGTGCACCCCTCACGTGGACCTTACACCCTTCTGTTGTAATTGAGTCTTGATTGCTGCTGGCAGTCAATGGGAGCATTTTACTGAGGCTGATCAGCTGCAAGGACTGGCTATGCCCACTAATCACTGACCTCTGACTACCTTGAATGGTCACCACACAGAGCAAGACTTATTGCAGCAGTACTCCGGTAAACATTTCTTGAGTGTGTCACTTGTGGAGGTGGTTTGGGAAGTCTGAAGCTGTCCATTGGTTGTGCTGGCTCTGGGGAAAAGTCAGCCACTGCCTGTGTTCTACCCAGGGCCTCAGGCATAAGCTACAGAGCAATCTGCTGATGGCTACTTCTTATGCTTTCACCACTGTATTTGCACTGAGGTTGCTCTTGTGCTGCTCCTGGTCACCCACTAAGAACAGCAGGTGTCAGTACATACCCATTGCCATAGTCACACAATGACACTGATGACCCCGATTAGTTACCCCTTACAGAATAGTGATTCCTCTTCTTCTCATGAAGAATCTGGAGAACCAAGCAGCAGTAGAGCTTCAAGTTCAATGTCACTTTTCCCATATGATTGGAAGTATATCTCCATTGGAGTTAAGACCTCTAAACCTGCAGAGACCAGAGTTGTGGAGATCTGAACCGCAACCTTCCCAAGTTACTCAAGGGATGTGTTGATAGAAGGGGCCAGCTCTAATTCCAACATTGGCTTTATGGACCAACATATTCTATAAACTAAAGACATAGCACACTATGCTTGTCAGTGACTTAGAGTGGATGTTGCATCCTGTAGCATATGTAGTCAGTACTTCCTGTGTATTGAAATACCTGCATTAAACCTGAACATTCTCTTTTAAAGTGAACCTGTTCTTATGTCTTCCAATAAAGTTTTTCTTAAACCCTCTCAAATTTCAACTCTCTTTACACTATGCTTTATATTCTCTCCTCACTTTTTCCCACAAACATGAAATGTGGTTTATATTAGTCACCTATATTTCCCCAAGACTCACTCTTCAACCCACTCTACCTGGATTATTTCTGTCTGTACCCCTCTATTTAAAGGTAGTAAGTGGAGACCTTATTGATGTCAACAGAGGATTCATGTCACCTGAAAATGTCAAAAATATTTATTTGATTGGTCCTTTCAACAGGACCAAATTATTTAACAACTCTGCCTTTCTTTTAAAAAACCTCTTTGCTTCCATGACATTCTGGACACCGATCAATCCATGAAATCTCCAAAGGTTCTTCAAGAGAAGAACATCTAAGAAAGTTGGTTTCTGGTTTTGGTTCCTGACTGAGGCAATTTAACATTCCTTAGGAGACACCTTGTCACTTTAAGTCAGACAGAAGAAAGAAGAGTTTTTGCTTGCAGGAAATAAATTGATCTTCCCCTTTCATGCTTGTACAGAAGAAACATTAGATGAAATTTTCTCATTCTAGTATCTTTTCACCCAATGGGATCTGAATTGTTTGGAGAGTGAGAAGACAATAAAACAATTTTTTTAATGAGGAGCTCTGAGATTTCAACCCTTGAGACCCTGGAAACTTTAAACTTGCTCATTTTGCCCCTTTCCTGAATTCTCTGATCTCAACTAAATAAGAATTCAGATGGGCTTCCCAGAGACAGAACATGGAGCCAACAGAAAGCTTCAGTGATATCCTTCAGGGAGGGTCACAGTGAGGGCTGGTGGAATGAAAAGTAAATGAGACAATGGGGGTATTGGGCTTTACCTGGAAAAATTAGACTGTGACAGTCCTGAACTATATGTTTTCCAACAATGAATTCCCTGTATTTTGAAGGTATTTTACTTTCCCCTAAAGCATTTCCTCTTAGCCTTTGCTCTGATTCCTTCTCTTTCCCTCTTTGGAGTCCAGAACCTCTCAACAATATGAATTGTTTTCTGGAGAATCTTCATCTCTTTTCTAATCTTTTCCTTATCGGTAAGGTTCCTCTCAATTTCGACGTGCAAGCACCTATTTATTAACTACTCACTGGAAATCTACTATGTGTGAGGTACTCTCTATTTTGTTCCTAATGTGATTGGGTTTCTTTCTTATATTTCTGGTTTTGCAGCAGATTAACTCACTGATGTCACTTACTAGTTCTATATTCATGTTATTGTTGTTTCACCTTAACATCCACAATATTATCTACAAATAATATAATTATTTCTGATGTTCAATACTCAGGCTAATTTCCTTTTCTCATGTTACCAATCTCTTTAAATGTTTAGCAGAATATCAAGTGATTAAAAATAGAGTCGACTGCAATGATCTGTTCATGAATTGAACACAAATATTTTTGTGCATTAATGTAGAATATCCTGTTGTCTACAGATTTAAAACAACTATTGTTTGAGTTAAGAAATTGCCATTGGTTTCTTTATTTAGTAAGAGAAAACCAATTATATGATGTGTTTGAAGATTTCTTTTTTGTGTTATAATTGACACTTTTTGTCTCGTTTTTTATTATACATCTAACATTTTTACACATTGAGCACATATTATCAGCCAGGCACCAGATAAGTACCTGGACTGACAGAGTGAGCAAAAACAGTTACAACTTCTAAGCCATAAAAGAACATAAAATTACCAACATAAGAGGCACTTTAAGGAATAGTACAGGATGCTCATACTGGGCTTCACACACTCTCTCCCTCTTGACCCCACTTACCAGATTTCTATCTCACTGGTCTCTCAAATTCCTTCTGTTACCAAGCTCACCAACCCAAATGCAATTGGAAATTATGTTCTCTTAAACCCAAGTGCTTGCCCTTTTAAATTCCTTCTAATTCATAATTACCCAATATTCCTCTCACAGATCAAACATTCATATTTTAGAAAAGTCTTTTTTACCAACCTCCCCAGACTACATGAGCATGGGTCCTCAGTGATTTTTTTTCTCTTCTTAATTAGTTAGCATTCTGCAGACATCAGTAATGATGAAATGCTTATCATTGAGAATGTAAACATTTACTTACTTTCTTTTATAAATGAAATGTATTGGAATATTATTGCATAAGTTTTATGTATACAAATTTATAATCCATCAATTGTACATTCCATTGTGTGTTTGCCATGCAAAGTCTAGTCTCCTTTGATCACCATATATTTGACCCCTTTTACCCTCTTTATTCTCTCCCCAAGCACCTTCTCCTCTGGTAAACAACATATTGTTGTCTATGTCTATGAGTTTGTTTTGTTTGTTCATTTGTTGATTTCTGTTTTAAATCCAACATACAAGTGAAATAATATGGAATTTTACTTAGCATGATACTCTCAAGATCTATACATATTGTCACAAATGGCAGTATTTTATCTTTTTAATGACTGAGTTGTATTATATAGTATATATGTACCACAACTTCTTTATGCAATCATTCATTGAAGGACAACTTGGGTTGTTTCCATGTCTTAGTTATTGTGAATAATGCTGCAATAAACATAAAGGTACATATACCTATCTTTACAAATAAGTGTTTTCAAATTTTTCAGGTGACTACCCAGAAGAGGATTGCTGGGTGGTAAGGTAAACTATTCTTAATTTTGATGACACTCTATACTGATTTCCATAGGGGCTGCACCAATTTGAATGCCCACAAGGGTTCCCTTTTCTCCACATCCTCTCAAAACTTATTTCTTGCCTTATTGGTAAAAGCCATTCTAATAGGAATGAGGTGGTATCTCATTGTGCTTTTTATTAGCATTTCCCCTATAGATAGTAAAGTTGAGCATTTCTTTGTATAGCTGTTGGCTGTACATATGTCTTTTTGGGGAAAGTGTCAGTTGAGGTCCTCTGCCCATTTTTTAATTAAACTGTGTGGGGTTTTTGTTGTTATTGTTGTTGAGTTCTATGAGATTTTCCATAAGTTTTGCATATCAGCCTCTTCATCGGAGGTATTATTTGCAAATGTTTTCTCCCAGTTGACTGCTAGCCTTTTTATTTTCAAATCTTAAATTTGCCTTTCAATTTTTTGGATGATTTCATGTATAAACACTAGAATACTTGTAAATAAAATATATTACTTTTTTTTAGTTTATGCTACTGATTTTAATACAACACATCTCCACTTGAGAGCACATGCCCTCACACATGTGCTTTCTATTTTTGTTGTTAATCCTCATCTGAGGATATTTTTTCATTATTTTAAAATTTTTTTAATTTTAATTTTTTTAGATAGAGTATAAGGGAGGGATAGGGAGGAGAGGAACATCAATGTGAGAGAGACATATCAATTGCTTGCCTCCTACAACCTGACTGGGGCTGGGACCAAACCAGCAACCCAGGTATGTGCCATTGACTGGGAATTGTACTCACTACCCTTAGGTCCACTAGCCAATGCTCCAACTGCTGAGCCAAACCAGCCAGAGCTCTATTTTATTTTAAGGGTAATGTACTTTTGTTTGCCCTTATTATCTATGCAGTCTATATGCATCTCTTCTTCTTGGAAGAATCCACTTGGCAGGAATTTTCTGAAAGAGGAAACCCTAAGGATATTCATTAATTAGAAGTGCTTCGTGGTGATAAAAATAAAGACAACAGACTTGTGTTTATAATGATGACTGCCCACTTTTAAGAGGAATACTAAAAATGATTACCATGAACAACAGATTTATTGTGATGTTAAGAACAGAAATTCGATTTTTCAAGGGTCCACTGTATTTCACAGAAACTGCACTAGAAAAATTGTATGTATCAATCATCTCATTTAATCATTCATCCATTCTACAAGATAGGGAATATTTACTACTTTCATTGTGGAGGTGAGGTATCTGCAACTAAGAGAGATTAATAGCTTAGTCAAGGTCACAGAGATGTAACATGGAAGACCAAAATCTGTTCCAGGAAGTCTGACTCAGATCCTAGTTTCTAAATTACAGCTCTATTCTGCACTTTGGAAGAGTTATGTAAGATAAATAATTGTAATAAAAGAATAGATTAATAATAATAACAATTGCTATATTTATTGAGATCTTACTGTAATTGAAGTCATTTTCGATCCACACAAAGAAGCTAATAGCAGTAACCACAGTTTGAGAAAGAAATGTAATAAGGCACATGGAGAGTTAACAGTGACATTAATACAAAGTATCAGGTCACAGAATTAAGGTTGTTTGAGTTGAAAATACATGTTTAAATCACTATTATTAACTGAAAAAAAAATAAAGATTATCAAAGAAAAGGCCTTAACCATCTTTAGTTATTTAGGTAGGCTCAGATGAAAGAAAAAAATGTTTTATGTCCATAAACTCAGATAAGAGAACTAGAAACAATGTGTAGAACATAAAAATAAAGAGAAAACTTTTTCCTAATCTAAAGTCAGAATAATTACATAATTTAAAATAAATTTGGGTTACCACTTAAATGAGGGAAACACTGGCATTGGAATGATTGCTAGACCATGAAAGATGTTCATGCAAAGGTGGAATCAATAGGTGATGACTAGCTGAGATGCCATTTGGCTGTTTATTGAATGTTGCTTTCGCCTCCTTTTCAGAAGACGTATCAGCTGCATGGAGACAGAAAACCACACAGAAGTATCAGAATTCCTCCTCCTGGGTCTCTCAGATGATCCTAAATTTCAGCCCCTACTCTATGGAGTGTTCCTGTCCTTGTACCTGTTCACCGTGCTTGGAAACCTGCTCATCATCCTAGCCATCAGCTCAGACTCCCACCTGCACACTCCAATGTACTTCTTCCTCACCAACCTGTCCTTGGTTGACATCTGTTTCACCTCCACCACCATCCCAAAGATGTTGGTGAATATCCAGGCACAGAGCAAAAACATTTCCTACATTGAATGCCTCATTCAGGTGTACTTTTTTATGGTTTTTGCCGGAATGGACAATTTTCTCCTGACTGTGATGGCCTATGACCGCTATGTGGCCATCTGCCAACCCCTAAACTATACGGTCATCATGAACCCACGCTTCTGTGGTGTCCTGGTTATAATGTCTTGGCTCATCATTTTATGGGACTCTCTGATTCATATTCTACTGATGAGGAGGCTGACCTTTTGTATAGGCACCAAAATCCCACATTTCTTCTGTGAATTGGCTCAGATGCTCAAGGTGGCCTGCTCTGACACCCTCATCAATAACATCTTTTTGTATATGGCTACTGCCCTACTGCTTGTGTTTCCTCTCACTGGAATTCTCTTTTCTTACACTCAGATTATCTCCTCTCTAATGAGAATATCCACTGGAAGAGGAAAATATAAAGCATTTTCCACCTGTGGGTCTCACCTCTCTGTGGTCTCCCTATTCTATGGGACAAGCCTAGGGGTCTACCTCAGTTCTGCTGTGACCCATTCTTCCCTACAAAATTCAGTTGCCTCAGTAATGTATACTGTGGTTGCCCCCATGCTAAATCCCTTCATCTATAGTCTGAGGAACAAGGATGTGAAGGGGGCCCTGAGAAGGCTCCTCAACCTAGAAGCATCTTGTCCCTGATGGATCACTAGCCTCAGAACTAAGTGAGCATTGTAGGTCCCATAGGTAAATATTGCAAATTTGAATATCTGTTTTTTTGTCTCCTAAAATACAGGCTTGAGTTCTTTTTTTTCTTTCTTTCTTTCTTTCTTTCTTTCTTTCTTTCTTTCTTTCTTTCTTTCTTTCTTTCTTTCTTTCTTTCTTTCTTCTTCTTTTTTCATTAATTTATTCTTGTTACAGATGATTCTCCTTTTTTCTTCCATTGACACCTTCTTCCCTATCCCTCCCCACCCCATCCCCACTTTGTTGTTTATGTCTGTCGGTTATGCATACATACAAAAAAGTTATGTGGTTTATCCCTTCCTTGCCCTTCTCCCCCTCTTCTGAGGATTGTCAGTCTGTACCCTACTTCTATGACTCTGGGTCTATTTTGTTTATTAGTTTGTTTAGCTCATTATATGCCCAGGCCTGATTTCTTTTATTTCCAAAGCACATATGATTTCTCTTTTGATTGTATTTGTATTTGTATCTTCTCAGCTACTCCCTCAATATTCTTTTCTGATTTTTCTTCACTATATACAGTCCACAACATTCCATGTTTGGTCAGCACTCCTGCAGCTATCCTTAACATTTTATACTTTCAATTTAAAGCACTTATCATGTCAAGTGCTAACTTAAAATTTTGTCCTAATGCATTCCCCATCTTCATCTCAATTTGGTTATATGCTTGTTTTTCCCAGAAGAAATGGAATATAGCCCTGGCCGGTTTGGCTCACCTGTTGGCGGGTCAGCCTGCGGACCAGAGAGTCCCGGGTTTAGTTCCTGCTAGAGGAATGTACGAAAGAAAGAAAGAAAGAAAGAAAGAAAGAAAGAAAGAAAGAAAGAAAGAAAGAAAGAAAGAGAGAGAGAGAGAGGGAGGGAGGGAGGGGAGGGAGGGAGGGAGGGAGGGAGGGAGGGAGGGAGGGAGGGAGGGAGGGAGGAAGGAAAGAAAGAAAGAGAAAGAAAGAAAGAAAGAAAGAAAGAAAGAAAGAAAGAAAGAAAGAAAGAAAGAAAGAAAGAAAGAAAGAAAGAAAGAAAGAAAGAAAGAAAGAAAGGGAATATAGAGCACACAGTAATCTGATCAAAGTGCTTACAATATCAGGACTCTATTTGTTTCCTCACAAGAATGATTTGCTTTCATCTTAAAAACATTTCTTTGAGATATTTTCTTATTCATGTCACTTTTCAAAGGAGAGACTGAGATGGAGTTGGACTACAACCTGGCATTGACTTTGCTATTCTACCTTTCACAAGAACTGTGATGTGATTTTCAACTTCAAAGTAGGAATTTAAATTTGAAGATGATTCCTTCAGATGATTTATAGAAATTTACTGCCTCAAAAACTAAGATGTGTCTTTCTTTGTGATTCTTCCTTCCATTCATCTTTCTTCCTTTCCACTTTTATTTTACCTTTCTTTCCTATTATTGCAATTTTGAGGTATACCCTCTAAGATATAAAACCATGTAATAATGAATACAATAAAGTTAGTTGTTTCCTTGCATGATTTAATTTCTTTCTGGAATTCTGTAGGGATATTATCAGGGATAATAGTCACACATTTGTGGAACATCTTTAGAACTCCATTCACTTTGGGTGAAAAGTGTTCATAGAACTGAGTCTGCAATGAAGCATGGAGTAGTATATGGCAACATTCCTTCCACAATCCCTGGGATATTCTCACCATCTTTATTGCATGACTGCCAACATCCAGCACCAGCTGAAACCCACATTGTTCAATATGGTAGCAGAAGTGACAGGGAATTATGTCCTATCACAGATAGCTCTTGATAGAAAAGTGTGAGGTATACCGTGTCTCTCATCCCTTAGCTGGGATAATGCTCAGGTTTAGATTTTTTACCATTTACCAGAATTCCCCCACAGAATAAAATCTGTTTATTCACAGAGGTAGCTTACATAACACCATCTTTATTTGATATATTTATTTCCATTTATCACTTCTCCTCTTTCCCTCCGTGTTCTTTGTTGTTTCCAATAAAGCATTTGCACATTATTCCTTGGTTCAGCATCTGCTTCTTCAGGAATAAAAACTAACACAAAGGATAATAGTATGATGTATTAAGACAGTGTCATGAAAGAAATTATGAACTTTGAAGAAAACAAACAGAAACTAATTATTGGGGACATAGTAAAAACTGTAAAAACTCAAAGACCATAATTTGTTAGAGAAAAGACTTATTCGATGTGACTTCAGTTTGATTTTATTCAGTTTATCCAATCAATTTACTGTCTACCAGTTAAGAAGGATATCAGAGAGCTACAAACAACTGCAATGTGGAGAGGTGAGTGTAAGACTGTCGGTGTGCATTCGATCAGTTAAAACAAAAGTAAAACTTTTTAACTCACCTTGAGTAAGTCAAGAAAAAACTTTAAATTTTTATTTTAAAATACTTTCATTGAAGTATAATTCACATAAATAAAATTCACCCATTACTGTATTAAGTGTGATGATCTTAGTGAATATATAGTTATTTAACCACTAACAAAATCCAGTTTTGGCATAGTTTTATCACCTCAAAAAATTACCATTTTCCCATTTGCAATTAATTACTTCTCCCAAGTCAGCCCTAGGCCTAGGGAACCACTGATCCCTTTCTGTCTTTATATATTTGTGTTTTCTACATAATTTTTCTTTAAAAAAATTTTTTTTCTGTTTATATTTTTATATTTTTTTATTTATTAATTAGTTTTTGTTACAGATGCTTCTCATTTTTCCCCCAATGACACCCTTCTCCCCTTCCCCCTAACCCCACCCCCAGCTTGGTTGTCTATGTTCATTGGTCATGCATACCTGCATATAAGTTCTGTGGTTTATCTCTTTCCTCCCAAGTAGCCCCTCCTCTGAGGCTTGTCAGTCTGTACCTCACCTCTATGTCTTTGGGTTAATTTTGTTCAGCAGTGTGTTTAGTTCATTATATTCCACAAATGAATGAAATCATGTAATATTTGTCTTTCTCTGCTTGGCTTATTTCGCTTAGGATAATACTCTCCAGGTCCTTCCATGCCATCTCAAAGGACAAGAGATCTTTCTTTCTTACAGCTGTATAGTATTCCATTGTGTACATGTACCACAGCTTTTTAATCCACTCATCTACTGATGGACACTTGGGTTATTTCCAGATCTTAGCTGTTGTAAACAGTGCTGCTATAAACACAGGGGTACATATATACTTTCTGATTGGTGTTTCTAGTTTCTTAGGGTATATTCCTAGAAGTGGGATTACTGGGTCAAATGGAAGTTACAACTTTAACTTTTTGAGGTAATACCATAGTGTTTACCACAGTGGCTACACCAGTCTGCATTCCCACCAGCAGTGTACTAAAGTCCCCGTTTCTCCACACCCTCACCAACACTTGTTGTTTGATGCTTTGTTTTTTAAATTTTTTTGTTTGTTTTTTTGCTTTTTTGTGGTACATGACCCTATTGGGAACCGAACCCGGGACGCTCTGGTCTGCAGGTCGACACTCAATCACTGATCCAAATTGGCCAGGGTTGATGCTTTGTTGATGGCGGCCATTCTGACAGGTGTGAGGTGATACCTTGTTGTTATTTTAATTTGCATCTCTCTGATGATTAGTGATGTTGAGCATTTCTTTATAGGTTCTTGGCCATTTGTATGTCCTTTTTGGAAAGGTGTCATTTAGGTCCTCTGTCCATTTTTTAATTGGGTTCTTTGTCTTCCTTTTGTTGAGTTGTATGAGCACTCTATATATTTTGAAAATTAACCCCTTATCTGATGCATCATTGGCAATTATGGTCTCCCATATAGTGAAATCCTTTTCCGTTTTGATGATTGTTTCTTTTTCTGTGCAGAAGCTTTTTAGTTTAACGTAGTCCCATGTGTTCATTTTTTCCTTTGTTTCTCTTGCCTTAGGTGTTGTAGCAGTGAAAATTCTGCTGCGTATGATGTCTGAGATATTGTTACCTACATTTCTTCTAGAATTTTTATAGATTCACAAGTTACATTTAAGTCTTTTATCCATTTTAAGTTTATTTTTGTGTATGGTGTAAGTTGGTGTTCTAGCTTCATTTTTTTGCAAGTAGCTGTCCAATTTTCCCAACACCATTTGTTGAAGAGACTGTCTTGACTCCACTGTATGCTCTTGCCACCTTTGTCAAATATTAATTAAGCATGTTGTCTTGGGTCAATTTCTGGGTTTTCTATTCTGTTCCATTGATCTATCTGACTGTTCTTGGGCCAGTACCAGGCTGTTTTGATTACAGTAGCTTTGTAGTATAACCTGAAGTCTGGTAATGTGATTCCTCCTACTTTGTTCTTGATTTTCAAGATTGCTGTGGCTATTTGGGGTCTTTTTTGGTTCCATATATGCTTTTGGAGTGTTTGTTCTAGTTCTGTGAAGTATGTCGTTGGTATTTTGATGGGGATTGCATTAAATCTATACATTGCTTTGGGTAGTATGGACATTTTAATGATTCTTCCAATTTATGAACAAGGTATATGCTTCCACTTTTTTATATCTTCCTCTATTTCTTTTTTTAATGACCCATAGTTTTCTGTGAAGAGGTCCTTTACTTTTTTAAGTTTATTCCTAGGAATCTAAATTTTTTTGCTGTGATGGTAAATGGGATTTATTTTTTAGCTTCTCTTTCTGTGAGTTCATCATTGGTGTATAAGAATGCCATCGATTTCTTGACGTTAATTTTATACCTGCTACTTTGCCAAATTCATTTATTAAGTCTAATAGATTTTTGATGGAGTCTTTAGGGTTTTCTATGCACAATATCATGTCATCTGCAAATAATGACAGTTTCACTTCCTCCTTTCCAATTTAGATCCCTTTTATTTTTTCTTTATGTCTAATTGCTGCTGCTAATTCTTCCAGTGCTATGTTAAATAAGAGTGGTGAAAGTGGGAATTCCTGTTTTGTTCTCATTCTTAAGGGGAATGGTTTTAGTTTTTACCCATTGAGTATGATGTTGGCTGTAGGTTTTTCATATATGGACTTTATTATGTTGAGATTTGATCCCTCTATTTCCACATTGCTGAGAGTTTTTATAAAAAATGAGTGCTGTATTTTGTCGAATGCTTTTTCAGCATCTATTGATATGATCATATGATTTTTATTTTTCCTTTTGTTTATGTGGTATATCATATTTATTGATTTGCAAATATTGTACCATCCTTGCATGCCTGGGATGAAACCACTTGGTCATGATGAATCATTTTTTTTATGTATTGCTGGATTCGATTTGCTAATTTTTTGTTAAGAATTAGGGCATCTCTGTTCATCAGGGATATTGGCCTGTAGTTTTCTTTATTTGTAGTGTCTTTAACTGGTTTTGGAATTAGGATTATGCTGGCCTCATAAAATGAGTTTGGAAGTGTTCCATCTTCTTAGATTTTCTGGAATAGTTTGAGGAGAATGGGTATTAGGTCTTCTTTGAATGTTTGGTAAAACTTCCCTGTGAAGCCATCTGGGCCTAGGCTTTTGTTTGCTGGGTGTTTCTTGATTATATGTTCAATTTCCTTTGTTGCTTTGGTCTATTCAAGTTTTCTCTCTTCCTGGTTTAGTTTGGGAGGCTGTTTATTTCTAGAAATTTGTCCATTTCTCCTAGATTGTCCCATTTGTTGGAGTATAATTGTTCATAGTATGTTTTGATGCTCCTTTGTATTTCTGTTGTTATTCCTCTTTCATTTCTGAATTTGTTTATTTGGTTTCTCTCTTTTTGTTTCTTGGTGAGTCTGGCTATAAGTCCATCGATCTTGTTTATGTTTTCAGGTTTTTGTTTAATTTATCTTTTGAATTGTTTTTTTAGTCTCTATGGTGTTTATTTCTTGTCTGACCTTTACTATTTCCTTCCTCCTACTAGCTCTGCTTTTTTTGTTTGTTTGTTTGTTTACTTTCTAATTCTTTAAGTTGTAGGATTAGAAAGTCAATTAGGAATTTTTCTTGTTTCTTGAGGTAGGCCTGTAGTGCTAAGAACTTCTCTCTCAGGACTGCTTTCGCTGTGTCTCATAGATTTTGTGTTGTTGTGTGTTCATTTTCATTGGTTTCCTGGAAGTTTTTAATTTCTTCCTTGATCTCATTAGTAACTCATTCATTGTTTAATAACATGCTATTTAGCCTCCAAGTGTTTGGATGTTTTTGTGTGCTTTTTTTGTAATTGAGTTCAAGTTTCATGCCACTGTAATCTGAGAAGATGCTTGATATGATTTCAATTTTCATGAATTTGTAGAGACTTGCTTTGTGTCCTAACATGTGGTCTATCTTTGAGAATGACCCATGTACACTTGAGAAGAATGTATATTCTGAAGCTTTGGGGTGAAATGTTCTGTAATTATATATTAAGTCCAACTGATCTAGTTTGTCTTGTAAGGACTCTATGTCTTTGTTAATGTTTGTCTAGACTATCTATCCAGTGGTGTCAGTGGTGTGTTAAAGTCACCCACTGTGATCGTGTTGCTATTGATCTCTCCCTTGAAGTCCTCCAGTAGTTTTTAAATATATTTTGGTGCTTCTGTATTGTTGCATACATGTTTACCAGGGTTATATCCTCTTGTTCGATTACTCCTTTTAACATTATGTAGTGGCCTTCTCTGACTCTTATTATGGCCCTTGTTTTGAAGTCTGTCTTGTCAGATATGAGTATTGCTACACCAGCTTTTTTTAAATTTCCATTTGCTTGGAAAATTTTTTCCATCCCTTCACTTTCATCCTGTGTGAGTCTTTTGTTGTGAGGTGGGTCTCTTGTAGACAGCATATATATGGGTTGTGTTTTCTTATCCGTTCAGCTACTATATGTCTTTTGATTGGAGCATTTAAGCCATTTGTATTTAAGGTAATTATTGATAGATAGTTATTAGTTGTCATTTTAATTTTATGCCTGTTCTCTCTCTCTCTCTCTCTCTCTCTCTCTCTCTCTCTCTCTCTCTCTCTCTCTCTCTTTCTTTGTTTCTTCTTCTTCTTTCAACAGCCCCTTCAGCATTTCTTGGAGTGCTGGTTTTGTGGTGGTAAACACCTATAGATTTTTTTTTTTATGTGAAGCTCTTTATTTTTCCTTCAATTTTGAATGATGGCCTTGCTGGATAGAGTAGTCTTGGATTCAGACCCTTGCCTTGCATTACTTTGTACACTTCATGCCACTCCCTTCTGGCCTGCAGCATTACTATAGAGGAAACAGCTGACAGCCTAATGGGAGCTCCCTTGTAGGTAACTTTTTGTCTCTCTCTTGCTTCTCTTAAGATTCCTTCTTTGTCTTTAATATTTGTTATTTTTAATATGATGTGTCTAGCTGTGGGTTTTCTGGTGTTCATCTTGTTTGGGACTCTCTGTGTTTCCTGGACTTGTGTGACTTTTTCCTTCACCAGTTTAGGGATGGTTTCTGTCATTATTTCTTCAAACAGTTTCTCTATGCCTTTCTCTGATTCTTCTCCTTTTGGTATCCCTATAATTTGAATGTTGTTATGTTTTGTATTGTCCCACAGCTCCTTTAAACTTTCCTACTGCTTTAAAAACTTTTTTCCATTTGCTGCTCTATTTGAGTGTTTTTCTCTAACTTGTCTTCTAAGTTGCTGATTCAGTTTTCAGATTCTTCTAATCCACTATTGAATCCTTCTAAGGTATTTTTCATAACCGCTATGTCAGTCTTTATTTCCTCTTGATTTTATACATAGCTTCTACTTCTTTTTCTAGGCTGAAGTAATTCCCAGTGAGCTCTTCATAATTCTTATTAAGTTACTTGTATTTCTCACCAAATTGTTTGAGCACCCTTAAAATCATTGCTTTTAATTCTTTATCTGACAAGTTGCTGTTTTCCATTTCCTGTAGTTCCTTTTCTGGTGACTCCTCTTTTTCTTTCCCTTGGGTGTTGTTTCTTTGTCTCCCCATTTTAGCCATCTGGTAGCTCTAGACCCACTGAAAGATGTTTGGATGTGTATGCAGTTCACTGTATATCAAATAATGCTACTGTGCCTCCCAGAGTGTTTTGTTGCATGTTGTCTCTTGCCTGCTGTGGGTCCTGGAGAATTGACTAGTGGGGGGTGGTATTTGTTGGACCTGGTAGGTGCTGCTGCAGGATCATGTGGGCCCCTCTGGAGCTGTGTTCCTAGATGGTTGTTGGTGTCACCTGTAGCTGTATAGCTCATGTTCTGTTGGAGCCGCGATCCCTGCACATACCATGGGCATCTGTCTTGTACAGTTCCTTTGGAGATCTGACTCCACACCTATCTTGTGGGTATCTTGGTTGCACTGGCCTCTCTGGTGCCCTAGCACCCCACAAGTTTTGTGGGCAACTAGATCACACAGGTTCCTCTCTGGGTCCAGCTTCCCACCAATCTTGTGGGTTTCTCAGTGGCATAGTCCTTTGTGGAGCCCCAGGTTCTACCACTGGTGGCTGGAAAGTGCTGCTGCCCCATAGGGCTCAGCTCCTGCTCATCCTTTGTTGTAGTTTTTGGGGATGGGTCTCTCCTGCTGGTCTGTGGTTCTGTTGGGTGGGGATGGATTCTGCTCCTCAGCCTCTGTTGTTGGGGGTATATCTCAAATCTGATTGGGCAGCCACTCTGGGGAATGGTGCTGGGCTCCCAGCCTTTTCTGGTTTCTGCAACTGGCACCTTGGCAGCTCTACTACTGTGCACGGGTCTGTGTTGACACAGGGTGTCCACTAGTCCAATGGTGCCAGGTGCACTGGTGGGCTCAGTTTGCTGGGCCCTAGCTGCTCCCACTGCCTCCTCCCAGGGAAGACCCAGGATCTTCCAAAATGGTGGGACCTCCCCGCAGCACAGGGAGAAGCACCCTGAAGAGCTGCTTACCATGGTGGTTGGCTGCTCCTTGTCCACAGCACAGGAACCTTCTGCTCCTTGTCTCTGCTCTGCTCGAGTTTGGTCATCCACCTTCACATCCACTCACTCTCTCACACACTAGTTCACTCTCTCACACATTCACCCTTCCTCCAGACCTGCCCACTGTCATCTTTTCATCTTTCTGGTGGTTTTAAATCAGGAGGGATATCTTGACTGTGGAGATCTCTCCAACCCCAAGGAGCAGGGGGTCCCAGCCCCACACTAGACCCATCAGCCCAAGGTTCAAGAACTGGGAAGAGAAGTCAGCATAACTTTGGGCTGTATAAACCAGTGGTGATTGAGGCTTAGAAAGTTGGATGCTGCTGGAGTCTCATGCAGTTCCTCTTAAAGGACCCATGCATGGACTTACATAGACTTTCTTCCTCTGAGCTCCAGCTTTGGGGAAAAGCTTAAAATAAACAAAGAAAATATGAGGGGAACTAAATTGTCTGGCATTAGGGCAATACTGGGGGGGTCATTTTTCTTTCACACAGAAGTGCTGGTAGAGGCAATTCTTCCTTTGCTGAGCCCTTTGACCACAGCATCAACAGGCAAGCACCATATTTGAGTATTCATCAAGCTGGCTCACACTGTCCACCCCACTGGTGATTTCCTGAGACCCTGCCCATATCCCACCTGCCAGCTCATCCAAACTTTTTTCAGTGCCTCTTCCATTCCACTAGCATCTCTTGCCTAATCTTTGGAGTTTTCTAAAACCTCTCGAACAAGCAGCAGCTGGCCACAGCATGCTTCATACTTCTCGCTAAGTGGCCCCAGGCCCAGGAATAGCAATAGCCCATGTTGGTTCACAGCTTGGCTTCTCCTGAGCACCTCCAAGCCCAACATAAGTATCAGCCATCTGCAGATCACTGTGTAGCTCATACCAGGTGGTCCCAGGCAGGGCACAGGCAGTGGATGACTTTGTACCTCCAGGGAGATTCCAGAGAAAGTGTACCTGGTAGACAACATCAGACCATTGCAGATTACAAACCTACCACCTCCATGAGAGACACACTCAAGTGGCAGAGTCAGTGAGCACCAAAGCCCCACTGAAGCAAGACCTGCTCCTTAGGGTTGACACCTACACAGCAGCTTTTCTGCTATAGTCACAGCAGGTCCTCATAGCCAATTGGCTGGGGGTAAGTCCTTATGAATGATGCTATCAGCAGTCAAGGCTCAACTACAAAATGACAGTACACATAGCTCTCACAGAGGCACTCTGGAGGAGTTGACTGGGGAGGTTGTACCAGAGGACCCCACAGGACACCTACTACACAAGGCCACTCTACCAAGTCTGGAAGACTTAGCAGCTTGTATAATACACAGAAACAAACACAGGGAGCCAGCCAAAGTACAGAGACAAAGAAACATATCACAAATGAAAGAAAAGGAGAAAGCTCAAAAGAAAGAACTAAATGAAATGGAAGCAAGCAAATCACCCAGTACAGAGTTCAAAACAATGGTTATAAGGATGCTCAAGAAATTTAGTGAGAACTTCAAGGAACTTACTGAGAAATTCAACAGCATAAAAAATGATTTAGGAGAAAATAAAATGGTGGTGGAGTGAATGGAGCTACACAGACCATCTCCCAGGACCAAACTAGATTTACAACAAAAACAAAGACAAATCATCAGAAAGGGGCAGCCGAAAGGCAGCCTGGAGGGCCACATAATCAGGGACACTGACTCAATCCTGGTAGGATTGTGAGGACGTGAGAAGGGGCCGGGAGCCCATGGTCCGCAGTGGCCTGGGCTGGGACCAGGGGACTCGGCTGGAAGCTGCTGCTGCTTCAACTGTGTCTGGTGACCGCGGCTGAATCCTGCAAACTCAGCTGAGTGTTACGCCATCAGCTGGTGCCGCAGAGTCGGCGCCCTTAGATGGGAGCAGTGCCCTCAGGCTAAAAGTCCCAGGAGGCTCCATGACGCAGATTCTGGACAGAGGCTAAAATGGCAGCAGTCACACACCTAGGGCTCTGGCAGAGGGAAGGCAGACTGGACTGGAACTGTGTGGGGACACTCGGGATTTAGAGGGTGCTCAAAGCTTTGGCTGAGTGCAGCCACGCAGGACTGTGGTCATCTTACTCCTTCCCAGGGCCCTGGGGAGAGGCAGCGGCCCCTCCCTCAGAGATTCAACCCCACCTGGTGGCCACTGAAATGCTAATTGAGGCCCATTACCAACCAGCATCTTCCCCACCCTCTGGAAATCCTCTTACACTGAGCACCAAGGGAGTTTTTCAGGCAACTCAGAAACCAAGGTACTTCAGGTGACCTCTACTAATAGCCTCCAGTAAAATAAAAAAAAACTAGAGGAAAGTTAAGACTTGACAGTGGTGTTTAGAGTGGGTCCTCACTGCCTCATCCAAACGCAGGAGAGGAAGCCACAAACAGCAGAACACCAACATCCACAGGAAAAATGTGGCAACTCCAAAGCCCACTGTGATAGCCAAAATGGTGAAACATAGAAACAAAAGCCAAATGAAAGAACAAGAGACCTCTACCAAGATGAGATAAATGAGGTGTAGTTAAGCAACTTAACAGAACTAGAATTCAGAGCCATGATCTTGAGGAAGCTCAACAGCATGTGAACGGACATGAGCACCATGAGTAAAGACATAGAAATGTTGAAAATCAACCAGTTGGAAATTAAAAACGACATATCACAAATGAAAAACACATTGGAAGGTCTAAAAGCAGAATAGAGGAAGCTGAGAACCGAATCAGTGAATTAGAAGACAGGGTAGAAAAAATCAATGAATCAGAAAACCAAAAGAAAAAAAAACAATTAAAAAACAGGAAGACAGCTTAAGAGAATGAGAACTGTGGGACAACTGGAAACGTAATAATATTCGCATCATAGGAGTCCTTAAAGAAGAAGAAAATGAGCAAGGGTTAGAGAATATATTCAAAGAAATAGTGACAGAAAACTACCCTAATTTGGTGAAGGAAGAAGGCATTCATTCAAGAACCACAACGAGCCCCAAGTAAGAAAAACCCAAATAGGCCCACACCAAGACACATAGTAATTAAAATTTCAAAAATTAAAGACAAAGAGAGAATCCTAAAAGCAGCAAGAGATAAGCAACAGGTTACCTACAAAGGAAACCCCAGAAGGCTCTCAGCTGACTTCTCACAAGAAACACTAAGGGCCAGAAGGGAATAGCATGAAGTAATCAAGGTCATGAAAAACAAGGATCTGAATCCAAGACTACTCTACCCAGCAAGGCTATCATTAAAAATGGAAGGTCAAATAAAGAGCTTCCCAGAAAAAAAAAAAAAAAAGGCTAAGGGAATACATGAGCACCAAACCAGCACTGCAAGAAATGTTAAAAGGACTGCTGTAATTACCAGGAGAAATAGGGTGGTGGGATGAGGGAAGAGATAAACCACAGAACTTATATGCATATATGCATAACCGATGGACACAGACAACAAAGCCAGGTATGTGGTGGGTGGGATGGGGAGGAGGTGTCAATGGGGGGGAAAGGAGAAACTTCTATAACAAAAATAAATTAACAAAATTTTCTTTAAAAATGGGCAAAAGACCTGAATAGACACTTCTCCAAAGAGAACATATAGAGAGCCAATAGGCATATGAAAAAATGCTCAATGTCACTATTCATCAGAGACACAAATTAAAATCACAATGAGATATCACCTCACACCTCCCAGAATGGCTACTATCCAGAAATTAACATACAGTAAGTGCTGGCAAACCCTAGTGCACTGTTGATTGGAATGGAGACTGGTGCAGCCATTATGAAGAAATGTATGAACTTTCCTAAAAATATATACAAGGGAAACTGCCTTTTGATCCAGCAGTCCCACTTCTGGAAATATATCCTAAGAATCATCAAACACTAATTCAAAAGGATATATGCACCCCTATGTTCATGACAGCATTATTTACAATAGCTAAGATATGAAGGCAACGTAAGTGCCCATCAATGGATGAGTGGATTAAACAGTGGTGGCATATATATAATGAAATATTACTCCAACATACAAAAGAACAAACCCTCACCATTGATGACAACGTGCATAAAACTAGAGGGTATTATGCTAAGTGAAATACATCTGTCAGAGAAAGACAAATACCATATGATTACTCTTACATGTGGAATCTAAAAACAAAATAAAGAACAAACAGAATAGAAACAGAATCACAAATACAGAGAGAAAACTTATGGTTGCAACACAGGAGGGGTTTGGGAGCCTGGAAGAAAAAGGTGATGAAATAAGAAGTACAAATTGGTTGTTACAAAGTAGCTATCAGGATATAAAAACAACATATGGATTATAGCCAAATATTGTAATAATCATATATGGCGCCAAGTTGGTACCAAACCAAACAAGTCGGGGGGGGAGGGGTCACTTCATAAGTTATATATAAATGTCTAACCATTATTCTGTACACCTGAAACCAATAAACAATGATAGTGAATGTTAACTGTAATGTAAAAATTAAAAAGAATTAAAAAATTTTTGTGAGGCTAAAAGAAAAATATTGATTTAAATGCCTCTAGGGGTGGACAATGAAGAATGCTGCGGTCATTGCCCAGATCCTCCTTCAAGATGAAGAGCCTACTTTTCAAGGTGCAGAAACTGCATCCATCTGACAGATCAGAACTCAGTCATCTTTGTAATTAGCCTTCAGCTAAAGGAGGCTGTCTCACCTAGGAGACACCACTCAGATCTCATATTAGGGGGAGCATAACAGGCCAAAGTCATTTGCATTCACCACTGTATTTGCACTGAGGTTGCTCCTGAGCTGCTCCTGGCCACTTACTGGGAACAGCAGGGTCTCAGTGCTTACCCATTGCCATAGTCACACAATGACACTGATGACCAGGATCAGTTACCCCTTCCAGAATCATGATTCTGCTTCTTCTCATGAAGGATCTGGAGAGCCAAGCAGCAGTAGAGCTTCAAGTTCAATGGCACTTTTGCCATATAACTGGAAGTATATCTCCATCAAAGTCAAGAGCTCTAAACCTGCAGAGGCCAGAGTTGTGGAGATTTGATCCACAAACTTCCCAAGTGGCTCAAGGAAAGTGTCATTAGAAGGGGCCACTTCTACTTCCAACATTGGCTCTATGGACCCACATATTCTATAAATCAGAGATACAGCACACTATGATTGTCAGTGACTTAGAGTGGATGCTGCATCCTGTAGCATATATAGTCAGAACTTCCTGTGTATTGAAATGCTTGCACTAAGTCTGATTATTCCCTCTATAGTGAACCTGTTCCTATGTCTTCCAATAAATTTTTTCTTAAACCCTCTCAAATTTCAACTCTCTTTACACTATGCTTTATATTCTCTCCTCACTTTTCCCCACAAACATGAAATGTGATTTATATTAGTCACCTATATTTCCCCAAGACTCACTCTTCAACCCACTCTACCTGGATTATTTCTGTCTGTACCCCTCTATTTAAAGGTAATAAGTGGAGACCTTATTGATGTCAACAGAGGATCCGTGTCACCTGAAAATGTCAAAAATATTTTTTATTTGATTGGTTCTTTCAACAGGACCAAATTATTTAACAACTCTGCCTTTCTTTTAAAAAACCTCTTTGCTTCCATGACATTCTGGACACCGATCAATCCATGAAATCTCCAAAGGTTCTTCAAGAGAAGAACATCTCAGAAAGTTGGTTTCTGGCTTTGGTTCCTGACTGAGGCAATTTAACATTCCTTAGGAGACACTTTGTCACTTTAAGTCAGATAAAAGAAAGAAGTGTTTCTCCTTGGAGGAAATAAATTGATCTTCCCCCTTCATGCTTTTACAGATGCAACATTAGATGACATTTTCTCATTCTTGTATCTTTGCACCCAATGGGATCTGAATTGTTTGGAGAGTGAGAAGAAATAGAACAATTTTTTTTTAATGAGGAGCTCTGAGATATCCCTTGAGACACTGGAAACTTTAAACTTGTTCATTTTGCCCCTTTCCTGAATTCTCTGATCCCAGCCAAATAAGAATTCAGATGAGCTTCCCAGAGATAGAACTTGGAGCCAACAGAAAGCTTCAGTGTTATCCTTCAGGGAGGGTCACTGCATCCTACAGGGAAGGTTATAGTGAGGGCTGGTGAAATGAAAAGGAAATGAGACAATGTGGGTACTGGGCTTTACCTGGAATAATTGGACTGTGATAGTCCTGTGCTAAATGGTTAACAAAAATGGATTCTTTATATTTTGAAGGTACTTTAGTTTCCCCTGAAACTTTTCCTCAATGCCTTTGCTCTGATTCCTTCTCTTTCCCACTTTGGGGTCCACAAGCTCTCTACAATAGAAATCGTTTCCCAGAGAACATTCACCTGTTTTTCAATCTTTTCCTTAATTATAAGATTCCTCTCAATTTCCAACGTGCAAACACTTATTAACTTCTCACTGGAGATCTACTATGTATGAGGTATTGTATATTTTGTTCCTAATGTGATTGGGTTTTTCTCTTATATTTGTGGTTTTGCAGCAGATTGACACACTGATAGCACTTACTAGTTCTATATTCATGTTATTGTTGTTTTACCTAAGCGTCCACTATATTATCTACAAATCATAAAATTATTTCCAATGTTCATTACTCAAGCTAATTTCCTTTCTTCATTTTACCAATCTCTTTAAATGTTTAGCTAAATGAAGTGATTTAAGAATATCAAGTCATTAAAGGTGGAGTTGACTACATTGGTCTGCTCATGAACTGAGCACAAATATTTTTGTGCATTAATGTAGAATATCCTGTTGTCTACAGACTTTAAAGAACTGCTATTTATTGAGTTAAGAAATTGCCATTGTGCCCTGGCCAGTTTGGCTCAGCGGTTAGAGTGTCAGCCTGTGGTCCGGAGAGACCCGGGTTCGGTTCCCGCTAAGGGCACGTACTTCGGTTGCAGTTTGTCCCCGGCCCTGGTTGGTCGTGCGGTTGGCAGCCACTCGATGTGTCCCTTCACATCGATGTTTCTCACTCTCTCTCCCTTCCTCTCTCTCCCTCCCACTCTATCTGTACAAAAAATGGAAAAATATCCTCGGGTGAGGATAAAAAAATAAAATAAAATAAAAAAAGTTTTTAAAAAAAAAAAAAAAAAAGAAAGAAATTGCCATTGATTTCTTCATTTAGCGAGAGGAAACCAATTATATGATGAGCTTGAAGATTTCTTTTTTGTGTTATAGTTGACACTTTTGGTCTCAATCTTTATTACATATCTAACATTTGTATACGTTGAGCACATACTATGAGCCAGGCACCAGATAAGTGATGGAATGACAAGGGCAAAAACAGTTACAACTTTTAACCCACAAAGAACATAAAATTACCAACATAAGAGCACTTAAGGAATAGTACAGGGTGCTCATATTGGGCTTCACACACTCTCTCCCTCTTGACTCCACTTACCTAATATGTATCTCACTGGTCTCTCAAATCCCTTCTGTTACCAAGCTCACCAACCCACATGCAACTGGAAATTCTGTTCTCTTAGGCTTAGTGCTTGCCCGTTTTTAATTTCTCCTAATTCATAATTACCCACCCTTCCTCTCACAGCTCAAATTTTCATATTTCAGAAAAGTCTTTTTTACCAACCTCTCCTGACTAAACGGGTCCTCAGTGATTTTTTTCTCTCCTTAATTAGCATTCTGTAGGCATTAGTAATAGTGAAATATTTTTATAATTGAGAAAGTAAACATTTATTTACTTTCCTTTAAAAATGAAATGTATAGGGATAACATTGCATACATTTTAGGTATAAAAATTTATAATCCATCATTTGTATATTCTATTGTGTGCTCACCACCCAAAGTCTAGTCTCCTTCAATCACCATATATTTACCCATTTTTCCCTCTGTATTCTCTCCCCAATCACCTTCTCCTCTGGTAACCACAATACTATTGTGTATGTCCATGAGTTTGTTTTGTTTGTTCATTTGTTCATTTGTGTTTTAAATCCAACATATGAGTGAAATCATATGGTATTTTATTTAGCACGATACTCTCAAGACCCATACATGTTGTCACAATTGGCAGTATTTCATCTTTTTAATGACTGAATCATATTGTATATTATATATGTACTACATCTTCTTTATGCAATCATCTATCAAAGGACCCTTGGGTTATTTCCATGTCTTGGTTATTGTGAATAATGCTGCAATAAACATAAAGGTACATATACCTATCTTTACAAATAAGTGTTTCCAAAATTTTCAGGTGAATACCCAGAATAAGAATTGCTGGGTGATAAGGTAATGTATTCTTAATTTTGATCCCCCTCTACTGTGATTCCCATAAAGGCTGCATCAATTTTTATTCCCACAAGGGTTCCTTTTTCTCCACATCCTCTCAAAAACTTATTTTTTGTCTTATTGATAAAAGCCATTCTAACAGGTGTGAGGTGATATCTCATTGCAGTTTTGATTTGCATTTCCCCTATAGCTAATGAATTTGAGTTTTTTTCCTATATCTGTTTGGCTATCTGTATGTCCTCTTTGGGAAAGTGTCTGTTAAGGTCCTCTGCCCATTTTTAAATTAAATGGTTTGGAGTTTTTTGTTGTTGTTGTTGTTGTTGAGTTGTATACGTTCTTTATATATTTTGCATATTAGCCTGTTCATTGGAGGTACTATTTGCAAATATTTTCTCTGAGTAAACTTGGAGCCTTTCTACTTTCAAATCTTAAAATTGCCTTTCAATTATTAGGATGATTTCATGAATAGACAATTGAATACCTGTGTATTAAAATACTTGTATAAATAAAATCTACTACTTTTTTTTTCAGTTTTTGCCACTGATTTTAATACAATACATTTCCACTTGAGAGTACATGCCCTCACTATTTTTGTTGTTAATCCTCACCCAAGGATATTTTTCCATTATTTTTTTTTTATATATATAGAGTTGAAGGGACAGAGGGAGAGGGAGAGAAACATTGATGTGAGAGAGACACATCCATTGGTTGCCTCCCACACAAACCTGACTCAGGCTGGGATCAATTGGTATATTTATTGAGATCTTACTGTAATTAAAGTCATTTTTCATCTATACAAAGATGCTAATAGTAGTCACTGCATTTTGAGAAACAAACACAATAAGGCACATGGAGACTTAACAGTGACATCAATATAAAGCATCAGGTAACAAAATTAAGTTTGAGTTTAAAACACAAATTTAAATCACTGTTATGAACTGAAATAAATATGAAGATTATCAAAGAAAAGGCCTTAAATATCTTTAGTTATTTTGGAGGGCTCACGTGAAAGAAAAATTTGGTTGATGTCTATAAATTTAGGTAAGAGAATTAGAACTAATGTGTAGAACATAAAAATAAAAAGAAAGATTTCTGCTAAACTGAAGTTTGAATAATTATATAATTTAAAATAAATTTGGGTTACCACTTAAATGAGGGAAACACTGGCATTGGAATGATTGCTAGACCATGAAAGATGTCCATGCAAAGGTGGAATCAAAAGGTGATGACTAGCTGAGATACCATTTGGCTGTTTATTGAATGTTGCTTTCACCTCCTTTTCAGAAGACACATCAGCTTCATGGAGACAGAAAACCACACAGAAGTATCAGAATTCCTCCTCCTGGGTCTCTCAGATGATCCTAAACTTCAGCCCCTACTCTATGGAGTGTTCCTGTCCTTGTACCTGTTCACCATGCTTGGAAACCTGCTCATCATCCTAGCCATCAGCTCAGACTCCCACCTGCACACCCCAATGTACTTCTTCCTCGCCAACCTGTCCTTGGTTGACATCTGTTTCACCTCCACCACCATCCCAAAGATGTTGGTGAATATCCAGGCACAGAGCAAAAACATTTCCTACATTGAATGCCTCATTCAGGTGTACTTTTTTATGGTTTTTGCCGGAATGGACAATTTTCTCCTGACTGTGATGGCCTATGACCGCTATGCGGCCATCTGCCAACCTTTGTACTATACGGTCATCATGAATCCACACTTCTGTGGTGTCCTGGTTATAATGTCTTGGCTCATCATTTTATGGGACTCCCTGATTCATATTCTACTGATGAGGAGGCTGACCTTCTGTACAGGCACTGAAATTCCACATTTCTTCTGTGAACTGGCTCAGATCCTCAAGGTGGCCTGCTCTGACACCCTCATCAATATCATCTTCTTGTATGTGGCCACTGCCCTTCTGGTTGTGTTTCCTCTCACTGGAATTCTCTTTTCTTACTCTCAGATTATCTCCTCTTTAATGAGAAGATCCTCTGCAAAAGGAAAATATAAAGCATTTTCCACCTGTGGGTCTCACCTCACTGTGGTCTCCCTGTTCTATGGGACAGGCCTAGGGGTCTACCTCAATTCTGCTGTGACCCATTCTCCCCTACAAAATTCAGTTGCCTCAGTAATGTACACAGTGGTCACTCCCATGCTAAATCCCTTCATCTATAGCCTGAGGAACAAGGATGTGAAGGGGGCCCTGAGAAAGCTCCTGAACCCAAAAGCATCTTGTCTCTGACGGACTACTGGCCTCAGAAATAAGTGAGCATTGTAGTCCCCAAAGGTAAATGTTGCAACTTGAAATATCTGTTTCTTTTTCTCTCCTTAAAAACAGGTTTGATTTCTTCTATTTCCAAAGCACACATGATTCCTCTTTTGATTGTATTCATTTCTTCTCAGCAAATCCCTTAAAAATATTTTTTTATTTTTCTTTCCTATATACAGTCCACAACATTCCATGTTTGGTCAGCACTCCTGCAGCTATCCTTAACATTTTATACTTTCGATTTAAAGCACTTATCATGTCAAGTGCTGAACTTAGTTTCCCAAAATGTTGTCCTTGTACTGATCTTCACCTTAACTTGGTTGTATGCTTCTTTTCCAGAAGAAATGGAGTAAAATCTTCCTGTAATCAGATTAAAGTGCTTACAATATCAGGACTCTAGTTGTCTCCTCACATGAATGACTTGCTTTCATCTTAAAAACATTTCTCTGAGATATTGTCTCTCATTTCACTTCACTTTTCTTTTTTTCCTTTTTTTTTTTTTTTTTTATCCTCACCCGAAGACATTTTTTCATTTTTTGTTCAGGTAGAGTGGGAGGGAGAGAGAGGAACAGAGAGAGAGAGAGAAACATCGACGTGAAGGGACACATCGAGTGGCTGCCACCCGCACAACCGACCAGGGCCGGGGACAAACTGCAACCGAGGTACGCGCCCTTAGCGGGAACCGAACCCGGGTCTCTCAGGACTGCAGGCCGACTCTCTGACCGCTGAGCCAAACCGGCCAGGGCTCACTTCACTTTTCAAAAGAAGAGAGTGAAATGGAGTTGGACTACAGCCTGGCATTGACTTTGCTATCCTACCTTTCACAACAACTGTGATGTGATTTTGAACTTCAAAGGAGGAATATAGATTTGAAGATGGTTTCTTTAGATGATTTATAGAAATTTACTGCCTCAAAAAACTGAGATTAGTCTTTCTTTATGATCCTTCCTTCCACCCATGTTTCTTCCTTCTCATTTTTTTTTTTTATCCTCACCCGAGGACATTTTTCCATTTTTTTTTTTTTGTTCAGATAGAGCGGGAGGGAGAGAGAGAGAGAGAGAAACATCGATGTGAAGGGACACATCGAGTGGCTGCCACCCGCACGACCAACCAGGGCCGGGGACAAACTGCAACCGAGGTACATGCCCTTAGTGGGAACCGAACCCGGGTCTCTCTGAACCGCAGGCCGACGCTCCAACCGCTGAGCCAAACCGGCCAGGGCTTTCTTCTCATTTTTATCTGACTTTTATTTCTCATTATTGCACTTTTGAGATACACCCTCTAAGATATAAAACCATATAATTATGACTACAATAAAGTTAATTGTTTCCTCACATGATTTAATTTATTTCTGGAACTCTCTGAATCAGGAATAATAGTCAAGCATTTGTGGAACATCTTTAGAACTCCATTCACTTTGGGTGAACAGTGTTCATAGAATTGAGTTGGCAATAAAACAAAAAGTAGTATATGGCAATATTACTTCCACAATCCCTGCTATCCTCTCACCATCTCTATTGCATGACTGCCAACATCCAGCACCAGCTGGAACCTACTTTGCCCAATATGTGGTAGCAGAAGTGACAGAGAATTATGTCCTATCAGAGACAGCCCTTGATGGAGAGGTGTGGGGTGTACCATGTCTCTCATCCCTTAGCTGGGATAATGCTCTGGTTTAGATTTTTTACCATTTGCCAACAGAATGAAATCTTGGTTTATTCACAGTGGAAGCTGACATAATGCCAGCTTTATTCAATATATTTCTTTCCATTTATCACTTCTCTCTCCTTCCATGTTCCTTGCTGTTTTCAATAAAGCATTTGCACATTATTCCTTGGCTCAGCAGCCACTTCTGCAGGGACAAAACCAGCACAGGAGATAATAGTGTGATGTATTAAGACAGTATCATGAAATAAATTACGGGCTTTGGAGAAAAAACAAAATCTAATTATTGGGGACATAGTAAGGACTGTAAAATTACTCAAAGACTATAATTTGTTACAGAGAAAAGACTTACTTAATGTGACTTCAATGCACCTTGATTTTATTTAGTTTAATCCAATCAATTTCTGCTTGGCTTGTTTCTCTTAGGATAATACTCTCCAGGTCCCTCCATGTCATCTCAATGGATAAAACATCTTTCTTTCTTACAGCTGCATAGTGTTCCTTTGTTGACATGTACCACAGCTTTTTTATCCACTCATCTACTGATGGACTCTTGGACTGTTTACCGATCTTAGCAATTGTAAACAGTGCTGCTGTTTGAACATAGGGGTACATATATTCTTTCTGATGGGTGTTTCAGGCTTCTTAGGATATATTCCTAGCAGTGGGATCAATGGGTCAAATGGCAGTTCAATTCTTAATTTTTTGAGAAAACACCATGTTGATTTCCATAGTGGGTGCACCAGCCTGCATTCCTACCAGCAGTGTACTAAAGTCCCCTTTTCTCCACACCCTCACTAGCACTTGTTTGATGATTTGTTGATGGCACACATTCTGGCAGGTGTAGGTGATACCTCATAATCATTTTAATTTGCATCTCTCTGATGAATAATGACATTGATCATTTTTTCAGATGTCTCTTGGCCATTTGTATGTCCTGTTTGTAGAGGTGTCTAGGTCTTTTGCCCATTTTTTAATTGGGTTCTTTGTCTTTCTTTTGTTGAGTTGCATGGGTCTCTATATATTTTGGAAATTAACCCCTTATCTGATGTGTCATTGGCAGTTATGCTCTCCCATATAGTGGTTTCCCTTTCCATTTTGAAGTTTGTTTCTTTCACCATGCAGAAACTTTTCAGTTTGATATAGTCCCATGTATTAATTTCTTCCTTTTTTTTTTTTTTTTGCCTTAAACGTAGAATCAGTGAAAATACTGCTGGGCGTGATGTCTGAAATTTTGTTACCTACAGTTTCTTCTAGGATTTTTATGGATTCATGAGTCACATTTAATTTTTTTGTTTATTTTGAATTTATTCTTCTGTGTGGTGTACGTTGGTGGTCTAGTTTTATTTTTATTGCAAGTAGCTGTCCAATTTTCCCAACACCATTTATTAAAGAGGCTGTCTTTACTCCATTGTATGTTCTTACCACCTTTGTCAAATATTAATTGAGCATAATGTCTTGGGTCAATTTCTGGGTTCTCTGTTTTGTTCCACTGGTCTATATGCCTTTTCTTGTGCCAGTACCAGACTGTTTTTATTACAATGGCTTTGTAGGATAACCTGATATTTGGTATTGTGATCCCTTTTACTTTATTCTTCTTCTTCAAGATTGATGGCTATTCAGGCTCTTTTTTGGTTTCATAAAAACTTTTGAAGTTTTTGTTCTAGTTCTGTGAAATATGTTGGTGTTTTAATGATGATTGCATTGAATCTATAGATTGTTTTGGGTAGCATGGACATTTTAATAATGTTAATTCTTCAAATCTTTGAGCAAGGTATGCTTCTACTTTTTTATATCTTCCTTTATTTTTTCTTTCAATGTCCTGTAGTTTCTACAAATAGTTCCTTTATTTATTTTGTAAAGATTATTCCTAGGTATCTTAGTTTTTTGTTGTTGTTTTTTTTTTTGCTGCAATGGTAAATAAGATTTTATTTTAGTTTCTCTTTTTATAACTTCATTTTTGATGTGTAAGAAATCCATTGATTTCTTGATGTTAATTTTGTTTCCTGTTACCTTTGCCAAATTCATTTATTAAATCTAGTAGATTCTTGACTGAGTCTTTAAAGTTTTCTATGTACAATATCATGTCATCTGCGAATAATGACGGTTTCACTTCTTACTTTCCAATTTGGATCACTTTTATTTTTTCTTCTTGTATGATTGCCATGGCAAAGACTCCAGTACTATTTTAAATAAGCATGGCAAAAGAGGGCATCCCTGTCTTGTTTCTGTTCTTAAGGTAAATGTTTTTAGTTTTTGCCCTTTGAGTATGATGTTGGCTGAAGGTTTTCATATGTGACCTTTATTACGTCAAGATATGATCCCTCTATTTTCACATTGCTGAGTGTTTTTATCAGAAATGAATGCTGGATTTTGCTGAATGCTTTTTCAGCATCTATTTATATGGTTACATGATTTTAATCTTTCATTATTTTTTTTAAGTTTCTTTTATTAATATTCTGGTTGATACACTAGTAAAATATTGTTCATTTTTCTTTGTTATTTTTGTTTTATTCCCATTTTATTTCATGCATCGAACTATAAATTTTGACTGCCAGGTTTCAGTCATTTCCCCCTATTTTCCTTCTGACCTTTACATCACTGCAAATGTTTAATCTGAAAGATGTGATGACAGAGGTTATCCTTAACTGAGCACTTGCATTTCTGAGCCGTAGCAGAAATCTTTATGTGTATAAATAGGTGCCTATCAATATAATGCGATATATGTATTTAACACCCTGATCTTCAGTTTCCTCATCTGTTAAGTAGTGATGACCTAGTTTAAAGGGTCGGCAGAAAGATTAGAAAGGTTATATTCTAATTATTATTATTATGCTTTAGAAAAATTTTTTCTGTACCATGATTTTTAAAAATTTATTTATTTATTTTTGTTACACATGTTTCTCCTTTTTCACCCACTGATTCCCCCTCCCTCTCCCTCCCTGCACTTTCCCCAACTTTGTTGTCCATGTCCATTGTGCATGCATACATGCATATAAGTTATGTGGTTTATCTCTCCCCCACCACCCCCTCTTCTGAGAATTGTCAGTCTGTATCCCACTTCCACGTCTCTGGGACTACCCCATTCCTCAGACTGCTATGTTCATTATATTCCACAAATAAGTGAGATCACATGATATTTGTCTTTTTTTTGTTTGGCTTGTTTTGCTTAGGATAATACTTTCCAGGTCCCTCCATGTTGTCTCAAAGGATGAGAGACCTTTCTTTCTTACAGCTGCATAGTACTCCATTGTGTATATGTACCACAGCTTTTTTATCTATTTGTCTACTGATGGACACTTGGGCTGTTTCCAGATCTTAGCTATTGTAAATAGTGCTGCTACAAACATGGGGGTACATATATTCTTTCAGATTGGTGTTTCAGGCTTCTTAGGGTATATTCCTACAAGTGGGATCAATGGGTCAAATGGAAGTTCAATTATTAATTTCTTGAGGTAACATCATATTGTTTTCCATAGTGGCTGCACCAGTCTGCATTCCCACCAGCAGTGTACTAGAGTCCACTTTCCTCCACACCCTCACCAACACTTGTTTTTTGATGATTTGTTGATGGCGGCCATTCTGACAGGTATGAGGTGATACCTCATTGTAGTTTTAATTTGCATCTCTCTGATGATTAGTGATGTTCAGAATTTCTTCATATGTTTCTTAGCGATTTGTATGTCCTGTTTGGAGGGGTGTCTATTTAGTTCCTCTGTCCATTTTTTAATTGTGTTCTTTGTCTTCCTTTTGTTGAGGTGTATGAGCACTCTATATATTTTGGAAATTAACCCCTTATCTGATATATCATTGGCAATTATGCTCTCCCATACAGTGGGTAGGCTTTCTGTTTTGATGATGGTATCTTTCGCTGTGCAGAAGCTTTTGAGTTTGATGTAGTACCATGTGTTCATTTTCTCCTTTGTTTCTATTGCCTTAGGTGATGTATCAGTGAAAATTCTGCTGTGTATGATGTCTGAAAGTTTGTTACCTACAGTTTCTTCTAGGATTTTTATGTATTCATGAGTCATATTTAAGTTTTTTATCCATTTTCAGTTTATTCTTGTGTAGGGTGTAAGTTGATAGTCTAGTTTCATTTTTTTCCATGTAGCTGTCCAATTTTCCCAACACCATTTATTAAAGAGGCTGTCTTTACTCCACTGTATGCTCTTGCCACCTTTGTCAAATATTATTTGAGCATATTGCCTTGGGTCCATTTCTGGGTTCTCTGTTCTGTTCCACTGGTCTATATGCCTGTTCTTGTGCCAGTACCAGGCTCTTACGATTGCAGTGGTTTTGTAGTATAACCTGAAATCTAATAATGTAATCCCTCCAATATTGTTTTTCTTTTTCAAGATTGCTGTGGCTATTCAAGATCTTTTTTCATTCCATATGAACTTTTGAAGTATTTGTTCTAATTCTGTGAAACATGTCATTGGTATTTTGATGGGGATTGCATTAAATCTATAGATTGCTTTGGGTAGTATGGACATTTTAATTATGTTAATTCTTCCAACCCATGAACAGGGTATGTGCTTCCATTTTTTTTATATCTTCCTCTATTTCTTTTTTCAATGACATGTAGTGTTCTGCAAATAGATCCTTTATTCCTTTGGTTAAGTTTATTCTCAGGTATCTTAATTTTTGCCACAATGATAAATGGGATTATTTTCTGAGTTTCTTTCTCTGTGAGTTTATCATTGGTGTATAAGAATGCCATCGATTTCTTGATATTAATTTTGGATCTTGCTACTTTGTCAAATTCATTTATTAAGTCTAGTAAATTTTTCATGGAGTCTTTGGGGTTTTCTACGTATAGTATTGTGTCATCTGTGAATAATGACAGTTTCACTTCCTCCCTTCCAATTCGGATCCCTTTTATTTTTTCTTTCTGTCTGATTGCTGTGGCTAAGACTTTCATACTATGTTAAATAGTAGTGGCGAAAGTGGGCATCCTTGCCTTGTTCCTGTTCTTAAGGGAAATGCTTTTAGTTTTTGCCCATTGAGTATGATGTTGGCTGTAGGTCTTTCATATATGGCCTTTATTATGTCTAGATAGGATTCTTCTATTCCCACACTGCTGAGTGTTTTATCAGAAATGGATGCTGGATTTTGTCGAAGGCTTTTTCAGCATCTATTGATATAATCATGTGGTTTTTATTCTTCATTTATTTATGTGGTGTATCACGTTTATGGATTTGCGAATATTGTACCAGCCTTGCATCCCTGGGATGAATCCCACTTGGTCATGGTGGATAATTTTTTTGGTGTATTGCTGGATCTGATTTGCTAGTATTTTGTTTAGGATTTTGGCATCTATGTTCATCAGGGATATTGGCCTGTAGTTTTCTTTCTTTGTAGTGTCTTTTTCTGGTTTTGGAATTAGAATTATGCTGGCTTCATAAAACGAGTTTGAAAGTCTTATTTCTTCTTGAATTTTTTGAAATAGTTTGAGGAGAATGGGTATTAGTTCTTTTTCGAATGTTCGGTAAAACTCTCCCATGAAACCATCCGATCCTGGGCTTTTATTTGCTGGGAGAGTCTTGATTACATCTTCAATTTCTTCTGTTGTTATTGGTCTGTTCAAGTTTTCTATATCTTCCTAATCTAGTTTTGGGAGACTGTGTGTTTCTAGAAATTTGTCCGTTTCGCTTAGATTGTCGAATTTGTTGCCATATAGTTGTTCATAGTAGTTGTTAACAATCTTTTGTATTTCTGTGTTGTCAGTTGTTATCTCTCCTCTTTCATTTCTGATTCTGTGTATTTAGGTTCTCTCTCTTTGTTTCCTGGTGAGTCTAGTTAAGGGTCCATCAATCTTGTTTATCTTTTCGAAAAACCAGCTCTTTGTTTTATTGATCCTCTGAATTGTTTTTTTTTTTTTTTTTTGGTCTCTAGGTCATTTATTTCTGCTCTGATCTTTATTATGTCCTTCCTTCTACTTGCTCTGGTGTTTTCTTTTTGGTTGCTCTCTAGTTCTTTAAGTTGTGAGGTTAGATAGTCTATTAGAGATTTTTCTTCTTTTTTGAGGTAGGCCTGTAGTGCTATGAACTTCCTTCTCAGAACTGCTTTCGCTGCATCCCATAGTTTTTCTGTTGTTGTGTCTTCATTTTCATTGGTTTCCAGGAAGTTTTTGATTTCTTCCTTGATCTCCTCTGTGACCCATTCATTGTTTAATAACATGCTATTTAGCTTCCAAGTGTTCAAATGTCTTTGTATGTTCTTCTTGCAATTGTTTTCTAGTTTCATGCCATTGTGTTCTGAGAAGATGCTTGATATAATTTCAATCTTCTTGAAATTGTAGACACTTAGTTTTTGCCCTAACATGTGGTCTATCTTTGAGAATGTCCCATGTGCACTTGAGAATAATGTGAATTCTGTAGTTTTGGGTTGTAGTTCTCTGTAGATATCTATTAAATCCATTTGGTCTAGTGCTTCATTTAGAGTCTCTGTTTCCTTGCTAATTTTTTGTCTAGAGGATCAATCCAGCGATGACAATGGGGTGTTGAAGTCCCCTTCTATGATTGTATTGCTATCAATTTCTCCTTTGAAGTCCTCCAGAAGATTTTTAATATATTTTGGTGTTCCTATATTGGGTGCATATATGTTTATCAAGGTTATATCTTCCTGTTGGATAGATCCTTTCAATATTACGTAGTGGCCTTCTTTGTCTCTAATTATAGACTTCATTCTGAAATCTATTTTATCAGATATGAGTATTGCTACCCCAGCTTTTTTTTCTTTTCCGTTGCTTTGAAGATTTTTTTCCATCCCTTCACTTTCAATCTATGTGAGTCTTTTGTTGTGAGGTGGGTCTCTTGTAAACAACATAATGATGGGTCATGCTTTCTTATCCAATCAGCTACTCTGTGCCTTTTTATGGGAGCATTCAGTCCATTTACATTTAAGGTGATTATTGATATGTACTTATTTATTGCCATTTTTGTTTAGTGTGGTTCTATTTTTCTTCCTATTTCTCCTGGTAATTACAGCAGTCCTTTTAACATTTCTTGCAGTGCTGGTTTGGTGTTAATGTATTCCCTTAGCCTTTTTTTGTCTGGAAAGTTCTTTATTTGACCTTCTATTTTTAATGATAGCGTTGCTGGGTAGAGTAGTCTTGGATTCAGATCCTTGTTTTTCATGACCTTGATTACTTCATGCCATTCCGTTCTGACCTCTAGTCTTTCTTGTGAGAAGTCAGCTGAGAGCCTTATGGGGTTTCCTTTGTAGGTAACCTGTTGCTTATCTCTTGCTGCTTTTAGGATTCTCTCTTTGTCTTTAATTTTTGGCAGTTTGATTACTATGTGTCTTGGTGTGGGCCTGTTTGCGTTCTTCTTACTTGGGGCTCTCTGTGCTTCTTGAACTTGAATGCCTCTTTCCTTCACCACATTAGGGAAGTTTTCTGTCACTATTTCTTGGAATATATTCTCTAACCCTTTCTTTTTTTCTTTTTCTTCAGGGACTCCTATGATGCGAATATTATTCCGTTTCCAGTTGTCCCACAGTTCTCTTAAGTTGTCTTCCTGTTTTTTCATTGTTTTTTCCTTTTGGTTTTCTGATTGGTTGATTTTTTCTAGCCTGTTTTGTAATTCACTGATCCAGTCCTCAGCTTCCCCTACTCTGCTTTTTAGACCTTCCAATGTGTTTTTCATTTCTGATATGTCATTCTTCATTTCTTCCTGTTGGTTTTTAATTTCCAACTGGTTGATTTTCAACATTCTCTGTCTTTACTCATGGTGCTCATATCCTTACACATGCTGTTCAGCTTTCTCAACATCATGGCTCTAAATTCTAGTTCTGTTAACTTGCTTAACTGCACCTCATTTATCTAATCTTCCGTAGAGGTCTCATGTTCTTTCATTTGGCTTTTGTTTCTGTTTTTCACCATTTTAGCTACCACAGTGGGCTTTGGAGTCTGCCAAATTTTCCCTGTGGGTGTTCTGCTGTTTGTGGTTCCCTCTTCTGTGTTTGGATGAGCCAGGGAGGACCCACTTTAAACACCACCTTCAAGTCTTAGCTGTTCTGGTTAGTGTTGCTAGCCCAGGGAATGGTAGTTATTCTCTAGCTTTTTTTTTTTTGCCTGGAGGCTATTAGTAGAGGTAACCTGAAGACCCTTAGTTTCTGAGTTGCCTGAAAAACTCCCTCAGGTGCTCAGTGTAAAAGGATTTCCGGAGGTTGGGGCAGCTGCTGGTTGTTAATGGGCCTCAATTAGCATTTCAATGGCCACCCGGTGGGATTGAATCTCTGAAGCGGGGGGGCCTCTGCCTCACTTCTCTCCAGGGCCCTGGGAAGGAGCAAAATGACCACAGTCCTGCTTGGCGGCACTCAGTGAAAGCTCTTAGTGCCCTCCAAACCCCGAATGTCCCCACACAGTTCCAGTCTCATCTGCCCTCCCTCTGCTGAAGCCCAAGGTGAGTGGCTGCTGCCAATTTAGCCTCTTTCTAGACTGCGTCATGGAGCCGCCTGGGACTTTTAACCCAAGAGCACTGCTTCCAGCCAAGGGCGGCCACAACTGTGGGACCAGCAGAGGGTTTTGCACTCAGCAGAAACCCCAGGACTGAGCCGCGGTTACGGGACACTGACAGGGTGGCAGCAACTTCCAGCAGAGTCCCCTGGTCCCCGCAAGTCTGTGCAGCACCAGCCGAGGGCTTAGCACACAGAGTTTGCAGGAGTCAGCCTGAGCAGCAGCGACCCGCCGAGTCCCTTGGTAGGAGCCAGTCCGTGCCAGCCCGTGCGGCAACTGCCAAGGGCTTGCAGGCAGCAGAGTTCGCAGGACTCAGGCGGGGTTTCAGCAAAGGCGTTAGCAGCAACTTCCCGCCGCCGCCGAGTTCCCTGGCCCCAACGAGTCCGTGCGGCACCAGCCGAGTGCAGGATTGAGTCGGTGTCCCTGGTTATGCGGTCCTCCAAGGTGTCTTTTGGTTGCCCCTTACTGAAGATTTGCCTTTATTTTCATTGTGAATCCAGTTTGGTCCTGGGAGGTAGTCTGTGTAGCTCCATTCACTCCGCCGCCATTGTTTTTTTCCATATCTGCCTTGTAGTTCTTTAAGTTGTGAGGTTAGATAGTCTATTAGAGATGTTTCTTGTTTTTTGAGGTAGGGCTTTAGTGCTATGAACTTCCCTCTCAGAAGTGCTTTTGCTGCATCCCATAGATTTTGTGTTGTTCTGTGTTCATTTTCATTGGTTTCCAGGAAGTTTTTAATTTCTCCCTTGATCTCCTTGGTAACCCATTTGTTGTTTAATAGCATGCTATTTAGCTTCCATGTGTTCAAATGTTTTTGCATGTCATTGTTGTGACTGATTTCTAGTTTCATGCCATTGTGATCTGAGAAGATCCTTGATATGATTTCAATCTCCTTAAATTTGTAGAGACTTAGTTTGTATCCTAACATGTGGTCTATCTTTGAGAATGTCCCATGTGCACTTGAGAAGAATGTGATTTCTGTGGTTTGGGGGTATAATTCTCTGTAAATATCCATTGAATCCATTTGGTCTAGTGCTTCATTTAGAGCCTCTGTTTCCTTGCTAATTTTTTATCTGGAGGATCTATCCAGTGATGTCAGTGGGGTGTTGAAGTCTTCTGCTATGATTGTATTGCTATCGATTTCTCCTTTAAAGTTCTCCAAAAGATTTTTAATATATTTTGGTGCTCCTATATTGGGTGCATATATGTTTATCATGGTTATATCTTCCTGTTGGATGATACTTTCAATATTATGTAGTGGCCTTCTTTGTCTCTAGTTATGGCCTTCATTTTGAAATCTATTTTATCAGATATGAATATTGCTACCCAGCTTTTTTTTTCCTTCCCGTTTGCTTGGAAGATTTTTTTCCATCCTTTCACTTTCATCCTATGTGAGTCTTTTGCTGTGATATTTACTATTTTCTTCCTTCTACTTGCTCTGGGGTTTTCTTTTGGTTTGCTCTGTAGTTCTTTAAGTTGTGAGGTTAGATATTCTATTAGAGATTTTTCTTGTTTTTTGAGGTAGGCCTGTAGTGCTATGAACTTCCCTCTCAGAACATAACAATAGATGCTGAAAAAGCATTCGACAAAATGCAGCACCCATTTCTGATTAAAATACTCAGCAATGTGGGAATAGACAGATCATATATTGATATGATAAAGTCCATATAAGAAAGACCTATAGCCAACATCATACTCAATGGGCAGAAACTAAAAATATTTCTTTTAAGAACAGAAACAAGACAACAATGCCCATTTCACCTCTCTTATTTAACATAGTACTGAAAGTGTTAGCCAGAGCAATCAAACAGGAAAAAAAAATGAAAGGGATCCCAATTGGAAAGGAGGAAGTGAAACTGTCATTATTTGCAGATGATATGATACTATATGTAGAAAACCCCAAAGACTCCATCAAAAATCTTCTAGACTTAATAATGAATTTGGCATAGTAGCAGGATACACAATTAATGTGAAGAAATCGACGGCGTTTGTATATATCAATGATGAACTAACAGAAAGAGAAACTGAAAAAACAATCCCCATTACCATCATGGAAAAAAAAATTAAGATACCTAGGAATAAACTTAACCAAAGAAGTAAAGGACCTATTTGCAGAAAACTGCAGGACATTGAAAAAAGAAATAGAGGAAGATATAAAAAAGTGGAAGCACATATCTTGTACATGGATTGGAAGAATTCACATCATTAAAATGGCCATACTACCCAAAGCAATCTATATTTCAATGCAATCCCCATAAAAATACCAATGGCATACATAACAGAACTAGAAAAAATACTTCAAAAGTTCATATGGAACCAAAAAAGACCTTGAATAACCAGAAAATTCTTAAAAAGAAGAACAAAGTTGGAGGAATTACATTTCCAGATTTCAGGTTATACTACAAAGCCACTGTAATCAAAACAACCTTGTACTGGCACAAGAACAGGTATATTGACCAGTGGAACAGAACAGAGAACCCAGAAATGGACCGAAGGAAATATGCTCAATTAATATTTGACAAAGGTGGCAAGAGCATACAGTGGAGTAAAGATAGCCTCTTTAATAAATGGTGTTGGGAAAACTGGACAGCTACAATTAAAAAACATGAAACTAGATCATCAACTTACACCCTACACAAAAATAAACTCAAAATGGATAAAAGACTTAAATGTGATCCATGAATCCATAAAAAATTCTAGAAAAAAATGTAGGCATCAAAATTTTGGATATCATACGCAGCAGAATTTTCACTGATACATCACCTAAGGCAATAGAAACAAAGAAAAAAAATGAACAAATGGGACTATATCAAACTAAAAAGCTTCTGCAAAGCAAAAGAAACAATCATTAAAATGGAAAGGCAACCCACTGTATGGGAGAACATCATTGCCAATGATATGTCAGATAAGGGGTTAATTTCCAACATATATAGAGTGCTCATACAACTCCACAAAAGGAATACAAAAAACCCAATTAAAAAATGGGCAGAGGAACTAAATAAACACTTCTTCAAACAGGACATACAAATGGCCAAGAGACATATGAAGAAATGCTCAACATCACTAATCATCAGAAAGATGCAAATTAAAACAACAATGAGGTATCACCTCACACCTGTCAGAATGGCCACCATCAACAAATCATCAAACAACAAGTGTTGGCGAGGGTGTGGAGAAAAGGGAACTCTAGTGGGAATGCAGACTGGTGTAGCCACTATGGAAAACAATAAGGTGTTACCTCAAAAAATTTAAAATTGATCTTCCATTTGACCCAGTGATCATGCTTCTAGGAATATACCCTAAGAAGCCCGAAACACCAATCAGGAAGAATATCTGTACCCCCATGTTCATAGCAGCACTATTTACAATCGCTAAGATCTGCAAACAGCCCAAGTGTCCATCAGCAGATGAATGGATAAAAAAGCTGTGGTACATATACACAATGGAGTACTATGCAGCTGTAAGAAAGAAAGATCTCTTATCCTTTGAGACTACATAGAGGGACCTGGTAAGTATTATCGTAAGCAAAACAAGCCAAACAGAGAAAGACAAGTATCATATGATCTCACTTATTTGTGGAATATAATGAACATAACAGTCTGAGGAATGGAGTAGTCCCAGAGACGTGTAAGGGGGGTACAGATTGACAATTCCCAGAGGAGGGGATGGTGGCAGAGAGATAAACCACAGAACTTATATGCATGTATGCATGATCAATGGACATGGACAACAAAGCTGGGGACAGGGCAGGGAGGGAGGGAGAGGGGGGAATCAGTGTTTTTAAGAAGGAAAAACATCTGTAACAAAAATAAATTAGTTAATTAATAAAAAAAAAAGAAATAAAAAGTTTCCTGATCCCTGATTGATAATATAGGGGGGAAAAAAGACCACATTTGTAAAACCTACCGTCAACATCATACTCAGTGTGCAAAAACTACAAATGTTTCCCTTGAGAACAGGAGCAAGACATAGATGCTCACTTTCAAAACTCTTTTTTAACATAGTTCTGGAAGTATTAGCTATAGCAATCAGACATGAAGAAAGAATAAAAGGGATCCAAATTGGAAAGGAGGAAGTGAAACTATCTTTATTTACAGATGACATGATATTGTACATTGAAAACCCTAAAGACTCCATCACATATCTACTAGAGCTAATAAATGAATTTGGCAAAGTAGCAGGATACAAAATTAACATCAAGAAATCAATGGCATTCTTATACACCAATGATGAACTCATAGCAAGAGAAACTAAAAAAAAAAATCCAATTTACCATTGCAGCAAAACAAACTGAGATACTTAGGAATAAACTATACCACAGAAGTAAAAACCTGTTCTCAGAAAACTACAGGACATTGAGAAAAGAAATAGAGGAAGATATAAAAAGTGGAAGCATGCCCTGCTGGGGTGGCTCAGTGGCTGAGCATCGACCCATGCATGAGGAGGTTGCCAGTTCAATTCCTGGTCAGGGCACATGCCCAGGTTGTGGGCCCAATCCCCAGTGGGGTGCATGCAGGAGGCGGCCAATTGATGTTCCCTCTCATTGGTGTTTCTATGTCTCTCTTCCTGTTCCTTCCTCTCTCTCTAAAATCAATTTTAAAAAAAAACTTTTTAAAAAAGAAATGGAAGCATATACCTTGTTCATGGATTAGAAAAAAATAACATCATTAAAACGTCCATACTACCCAAAGCATTCTATATGTTCAATGCAATCCCCATCACAATACCGATGACAGATTTCACAGAACTAGAAGAAACACTACAAAAATTTATATCAAACAAATAAAAACCTTGAATAGTCACAGAAAGCTTACAAAAGAAGAACAAAGTAGGAGGGATCATAATAATGGATATCAGGTTAAACTACAAAGCTGTTGTAATCAAAACAGCCTGATATTGGCACAAAAACAGGCATATAGATCAATGGACCAGAACAGAGAACCTAGAAATTTACCCTAGACTGATGTTCAATTAATATTTGACAAAGGTGGCAAGAACATACAAAGGAATAAAGACATCCTTTTAAATAAATGATGTTGGAAAAATTGGACAGCTACATAGAAGAAAATAAAGCTAGACCACCAACTTACAGCATAATGAAGAATAATCTCAAAATAGATAAAAGACTTAAATGTAACTCGTTAATTCACAAAAATCTTAGAAGAAAATATAGAAAAGAAATTTTCAGATATCACGCGCAGCAGAACTTTCATTGATAGAAAACCTAAGGAGAGAGAAACAAAACAAAACAAAAAATTAATAAATGGGACTACATCAAACTAAAAAGCTTCTGCACATCAAAATAAACAATCATCAAAATGGAAAGGGAACCCATTATATGGAAGTACATAATTGCCGATCATGCAGCAAATAAGAGGATAATCTTCAATATGTATACAGTACTCATACAACTCAATAAAAGGAAGACAAAAAATCCAATTAATAAGTAAGTAGATGACCTATACAGACACCTCTCAAAAAATAACCACATTCAAATGGCAAAGCAACATATGAAAAAATGCCTAATGCCACTAACTATAAGAGAGATGTAAACAAAAATGACTATAAAGTAAAATATCACACCTTTCAGAATGGCTGCCATCAGCAAATCATCACACAACAAGTGTTGGCGAGGGTGTGGAGAAAAGTGGACTCTAGTGCACTGCTGGTGGGAATGCAGACTGATGCAGCTACTATGGAAAACAATATGGTGTTTTCTAAAAAATAAAAATTGATGTGCCATTTGATCCAGTGATCTTACTTGTAGGAATATGTCTTGAAAAGCCTGAAACATCAATCAGAATGAATACATGCACCCCTATGTTTGTAACAAGCACTATTTACAATAGCTAAGATCTGGAAACAGCCCAAGTGTCCAATAGACGAGTGGATAAAAAACTGTGGTACATAAACACAATGGAATGGGATGCCACTGTAAAGAAGAAAGATCTCTTACCCTTTGAGATGACATGGATGGACCTGGAGAGTATTATGCTAAGTGAAATAAGCCAATCAGAGAAAGGCAAATACTGCATGATCTCACTTATTTGTGGAATATAATGAACAAAATAAGCTGATGAATAAAATAAACCCAGAGACATGGAAATAGGGATCTGACTGACAATCCTCAGAGGAAGAAAGAGGGCATGAGGAAGTGTGGGAAGAGATAAATCAAAGAACTTACACACATATATGCATAACCAATGGACATAGACAACAATACTGTGAAGGTGGGAGAGGGAGATAGGAGCAGGGAAGAAGGTGTCAATGGGGGATAAAGGTGAAATATCTGTAACAACAACAAAGACAAAAATGTGTGTGTGTGTGTGTGTGTGTATGAATCATAGACACATTCATCAGTATGATAGTTACCAGAATGAAGGGGTGGGTGTACTGGGGGTAATGGGAGTCAAATATGTGGTGACAGACCAAAATTTGATTTTGTGTGGTAAACACACAAAGCACTATACAGAAGATGTAGCTCAGAACTAGACCATGGAAACCTATAAAATTTTATTAACAAATGTCATCACTAAAAATTGATATATCAGGAGATCCACAGGTCCCAACCTATTCTCTGTGTCACCCAAAGCCTCTCAGCATCACATACATAGAGTGGCAATTCTCTGACTCAATTATTGTTTTCGCGAATTGTAATACACTGCTCTGTTTTGGAACGATACTTAAATATATGTCCCCCTTTCAGCCCTATTTTGTCACTATCTGGACTCATATTTTAACCACAGTGAATTCACCTGCAAAATTAGACTAGACAGGACAACTTATTAGCACCTGATTAAATCTGGGTCCTGTGGCTTTTCTATCTCTACTGATACATTTTTATAGCTTATTTTGGAAATGCACTAAGCAAATATATGAGAAAAGTTCAACCTCACTAATAACCAAATAAATAATTTATCCATCAGTGTATTTTAAACCAGACAACAAATGGGTCCAGGCCATCTGTTACTACTTGAGCCAATTAAGCAGAGACAAGGTTGAATTGTATACGAGCATTTATTCCAATATTGCCGGCAGAATGGAGGAGCAGTGGGTTATCCTATAAAATCCCTTCTGCAAGGGGTAGAGAAACAATGACAGGCAGGGAGGAGGAATGTTGGCTGGTGCAGCAGGAACTGGTCACCAGCAAGTCCCAGTCATGGGTCCAGGGTCCAGCATTCCTATAGATAATCAGGTTGTTAATCTTTCCATGGTGTCTGGTAATCCCCCTTGTCCTCCAATTAGGAGAATAGATAGCATTCTGGAGATAAACCCCTGAGGCACATATCTCCCAGCCAGGTCAGTGGGTTTTACTTAAATCAGAACAAAGCAATCATGATTAACATTGTAAAGGATGACTAACAATTTCCTAACTATGGCTAGTGCCCCACCATGATTAGTTTTCATATTCTAATATTTTCTATTGATTCTAATACTCTTTCCGGCCCCTTTTATATTTTCTGTTGGACATATAATGTATTGTGATAAAGTCTTAGACACAGAATTTAAGCTCTATGAGGGCAATGTTTCTGTCCTTATTTCCAGACACCTACAACAGAATGGCACAGCAGTAAGGCTCAATAAATATTGAGGAATGAGTGGCTTTGGTAAGAATGACCAATGGTTTTCAATGAAATGTGCTATGCTATAATTCTCATTCAACTGTTCCCATTTGGTTCCTGGAGTGGCTGACCTTGGCCAGCAGGGCTGGAAATCCAAGCTGAGGTGCCGTAATGAATAAGCAAAAAGAAGGTATTAGAGAGTAGAATTGAGAACAACAGGGGAGTTTTAGACAAAAGCTTAAAAGGCAATTGGAACCAAAGTCACTTACAGAGAATGGATGAGAAGCAAAATCCATTGTGATTTAGCCAACTGCTGCTACTGCTGTCAGCTTGAAATTTCTGGACAAGTGTTCCCATTATTGAACATAGAGTACTCTCCCAAGAACTTTCAGTAGGGCCCTTGTGATGCCCCAGTTCCGCAGGCTATAGATGAAGGGGTTCAGCATTGGGGTGACCACAGTGTACATCACTGAGGCAATCATGCCCCTCCAGGAAGGAGCATAAGAACCAAGATAGATACACACCAAGGCCTTTCTCATAGAATAAAGAAACCACAGACAGGTGAGACCCACAGGTAGAAAACGCTTTATATTTCCCATCTCCTGATGGGATTCTCAAAATTGAGGAGACAATTCGAATATATGAAAAAAGAATTCCTGAGAAGGGAACAATGTCAAGAAGGCCAGTCACCATATATAGCAGGATGTGACTGATGAGTGTGTCCGAGCAGGCAAGCATGACGGCCTGAGCAATTTCACAGTAAAAGTTGAAATCACCCAACTGGTTCAGAAAGACTGCTGCAACATCAATAGACTCTGGACCAGGGAGTATGTTAAGCTGATGAACCAGGACATGAGAACCAGCAGGCCACAGAGGCGGGGGTTCATGACGACTGTGTAGTATAAGGGGTGACAGATGGCCACAAACCGGTCATAGGCCATCACAGTGAGGAGAAATGTGTCCATACCTCCAAAAACCATGAAAAAATACATCTGGGTGATGCAGCTTGCATAGGTGATGGCTTTGCTCTGTGTCTGGATGTTCACCAGCATCTTTGGGACGGTGGTGGAAGTGAAACAGATGTCAACCTAGGACAAGTTAGCGAGGAAGAAGTACATGGGGGCATGCAGGTGGGAGTCAGAGCTGACAGCCAGGATGATGAGCAGGTTCCCGAGCACAGTGACTGCAAAGATGGACAGGAACAACCCAAATAGGATGCGTTGATGCTCTGAGTCTTCAGAAAATCCCAGAAGTAAAAAGTCTAAGACATTTGTTTGATTTCCTGGTTCCATGCTGCTGACACATCAGCTAGATGATTGAAGAAGGAAAATGACATGAAATAGACTCTGGACAGACTCTAGATCATCTCTAACTTTTTATTTTTCTTGAAGTAAATGACTAGACATAAAAGCCTTAACTACAAAATTTTAAAAATATATTATTCTGTTATTTGTTACATGCAACATTTTATAATGTTGATAAACCCTTGTCGATTATTTTTTGGGAAACTCATCCATCTTCATCTCTGGCTTAAAGTGATCTCTAAACTGTTAAGGGTAACTTTGGACCTTGGAGATAAAATGGTTGTAGGCTCGCTGACAGAAATGTAGAACATGAGGTCTGGTGACTCAGTAACTGATCAGGGTCATCTGCCTTGTCTGGGACTAAAAAATGGGACAGATAATCATGTCTCAGAGGTGAGAAAATTTGACAGAGTATCTCAATTATCTGGACAGAGTATTGGATGATGAGTAGAATGTAGGCTTATTTCTCAAGGAAAAAGAAAGAAAGAAAGAAAGAAAGAAAGAAAGAAAGAAAGAAAGAAAGAAAGAAAGAAAGAAAGAAAGAAAGAAAGAAAGAAAGAAAAAGAAAATATTTTCACCAAATAATACACCACATTCATAAATGCTTAAGGCTTAATGTACCAGGGACCAGTTATACCGTGTAGGAACAGGGCCAGATGCTTCCTGGACATTTGTTGCTTTACAATATACCCTTCATTGGTGAGGTTAAGGGATGGGTTAAAGTGTCCATGGAAAGAGCAGATATCAAGGCTCAAACCATTTCGGGACCCTAAGACACTACTGCAAAGGCTACAAACTGAATTTTGAGTCATATCGTCCATGCTGTTCATTAAATACTGGGGGAGAGAGAAATTGCAGCAGGATCTTTTCATGTGAACCTGAAAGGATGAGAGTCAGATTTGACATTCCCATGATGGTGATGCCATGAATGGGGCTGGGAGTTGGGCCACTCACCCTAAGCCCACCTGCCCTCTGACTCTCCTCACTCCAGCTCCTAAGGGTCCTGTAAGCAGTCACAGAGGAATGGGTCCTATAATCAGGGGAACGGAACAGCATAACACTGTAAAAGCATTGTTCACATTCTGTTTTTCCTTGTTATAAGCATTTTTCTACTCTTGCTATTCCATAATGTCCCTCACTACAAGAGAGACTACCATTGGCTGTAACCACTGTCGTGTTCTTCAGTATGAAAACCACCATGTGTGGGCAGGGGATCTAAAAGTACAAACTTCCAGTTATAAAATGAATAAGTCATGTGGATGTAATATACAGCATGGTGACTGTAGGTAATACTGTATGGCATTTTTGAAAGTTACTAAGAAAGTGGATTTTAAAAGTTCTTATCAGAAGAAAAATTCTGTAACTATATATAGAGAAGGATGTTAGTTAGACTTATTGTGGTGATCCTTTTGCAATACATACAAATATCAAATCATTGGGTTGTACACCTGAAACTAATGTAATATGTAAATTACATCTCAATATAAATCCCCCAAAGCACATAATGCCTCTGGAATTATAAAAATGGCCATATCATATGCAAGCTGTTTAGCAAGGAATAAATATCTTTGTTCGGACCCTTTGGGGGAAAGGCAGTTTGCAATGATCTCTGATGGTTCCTGAGCATTGGAGATCAAATTGTCGTGACACATTTCTAAAGTATGATAGCTTGTAAAAGTTTTCTTAACTTTTAAAAACCGTGGCGTGGTGGAAAACAATATGGTGTTACCTCAAAAAATTAAAAACTGAACTTCTATTTGACCCAGTGATCCCACTTTTAGGAATATACCCTAAGAAGGCTGAAACACCAATCAGAAAGAATATAGGTACCCCCATGTTCATAGTAGCACTATTTACAATAGCTAAGATCTGGAAACAGCCCAAGTGTCCACCAGTAGATGAATGGATAAAAAAAAAAAAACCTGTGGTACATAGACACAATGGACTACTATGCAGCTGTAAGAAAGAAAAATCTCTTATCTTTTGAGACTATATGGAGGGACCTGGAAAGTATTATCCTAAGTGAAACAAGCCAAACAGAGAAAGACAAGTTTCATATAATCTCACTTATTTGTGGAATATAATGAACATAACAGTCTGAGGAATGGGATAGTCCCAGAGACGTGCAAGTGGTGTACAGACTGACAATCCCCAGAAGAGGGGGTGGTGGGGGAGAGATAAATCACAGAACGTATGTGCATGTATGCATGATCAATGGACATGGAAAACAAAGCTGGGGACAGGGTCGGGAGGGAGTGGGAGGGAGGGGGAGGGAGGAATCAGTGGAGGGGGAAGGAGAAACATCTGTAACAAAAATTAATTAATTAATTAATTAATAAAAAAAAAAACAACCGTGGCGTGCTGTCTTGCATTTGATATTTTATTGAGCAGAATAGGAGAGAGTATGTAGGAGCTGCCTGAGATTTGGGATGTTCCCTGGAGTGTGCTGTGTGTTAATAGCATCAACTGCATTGGTAAAGAGGAAACAATTTCATTTCTTACTAGTCTATTGCAAAGGCTTCCTTCCTGGTCTGCATTTTCACCCTTGATTCCTCCACACAGCCATCTGATTGAGATGTTCAAAATGTAATTCTGATCATATCACTGCCCTGCCTAAAATCCACAGAAAGCCTTTGTGCCAACTTCTGAAAACATCCAAACTCCTTGGTGTCCTGACCCACCAGCCTTCTCTCTCACCATTTCTCAACTTTTATCCTAAATTCTGATCATTCTGAAAAGCTTTTCTTTGCCCAGATGGGCCATACGCTGTTGTCTCTGCAACTTTTCAGGACTTTTCCCCTCTGCCTAAACCTCTCTCTGCTTTCTTCTCTTGACTCCTACTTGTCGCTATATATGTGGAACAGGCTTTCACGTGCTTAGATAATTCCCAGCTGCCTCAGTTCTCAATACTAGCTGCATTCTCAGTGCAAAGGGGACCCTCTATATTGGATGGATGAGCATACAAACCAATATTTTTCATTGCTGCAGCTCATCATGTAGTCCCTGTGTGCCCATTACTCCAAAACCTTTAGCATTTCTTACCCTCAAGGAGGAAACTATATGGAGAGAGAATAAATATGATGCTGGTGGAGGAAACATAGAATGGGAGATAGTAAAGGAATATAAAGTTTCTGCTCAAGAAAGAGCCAGGTCCTCATCTCAATCCTGTGCAATACTCATTCCCTAAATTCACCCTACCGATATTTTAATCTATTTTCTCTTGTTCTTGCATCTCACCTGGGATCTTTACCCATAGCATCATCAGCAACTGCTCTTCCACAGCTTTGTTTGAAATATCTCTGTATTTGTGTTGTAATTATTCAGAGGTACAAATAGAAGGTGCCTGAGAGACTAAACAGAAAAATGACAGCTGTACAAAACTGTCACAAGGATTAATTTTCACACAGCTATGTTTCTGGGATTATAAATGAGGACATTTATCATCTTCAATTCCCTTCCTGAAGTCCCTCAAAATTCATATTCTCCATCCTTTTTCCTGCAAGTGTAAATGCTAAAACCTCTTTATCCCTGTGTGAGGAGACACTGCCTCCTGTGTGCTCTCTTCTCACACCCTGGAAGACCCACTTTGCAGGAGAGAGCCATAACAGGAAAGTGAAGAACAACACCCATTCTTTCCCCTCTGGTTACAGGACCCCCAGGACCTGGAAAGGAGAGAGCCAGAAGATAGGCAGACACTGGACAAATGTGCCCTCTCTCTGTCTTCCCAGTGCTCCTTTAAGCATCACCTCGTGTCTGACCCTCAGCCTGTGGGCTGATTTGCAAACATTATGGTACAATTTTTTTCTCTTCTTACAATACAGTGAGTTCTCAGATAACATTATAGTCGGCCCTCGTTTATCGCGGTTAATCAGTTTCCAGACTCTACTGCGATAAATGAATTTCCGCGAAGTAGGATTCTTTATTTATATAGAATCCTTGCCACGTTCGTGGCTTCACTCTATCATGGCTTTTTCAAATAGAGTATAAGTATAGTATTTGAAAAAAACTCTATAGAGTGAAGCCGCGAACATCAAAGCACGAAGTGGTGAGGGACGACTGTATTGAGATGCTGCAGGAACTTAACTCTTGTTTGTATCAATTGGATTAGTCTATGATAAAAAAAGGTTTTGTTATATGTGTTTTCTCCACAATTCCAGGAACCTATTGGAGATATTAAGGGAGGGCTTAGTGTACTACCTGAGCATCATGGAGGATAGTATTAAAATTCTCTTCATGACCCTTGCTGATTTGAGGAATGGTTAAAGAAGGGGTCAGCCTTTGAAGCTAGAATGTATTCTCAGATGTATATTGTTTCCTCTGAAGAAGTGTAGACTCCATGCAAACCTTCCAGGTTTAAAAGGTAAGTGTTTGATGAAGGTAAGAAGGTAATTATTTGGTCAAAGAGATGGTTTTATTCCTAGAATTGTCAAATATTGCTTCCTCAAGCCAAATAAAAAGACTGAAAAAATTCAATGAAAAAATATAGTGTACATAGGAAGAGAATCTAATGAGAATGCATCTTGTTCTGATGAACAGGACTAGGGGGTCTGGCTGCTGTAGGGTTTGTTCTTAGGGTATTGAAATTTAACTTCACTGCAATAATTTTTTTTTCCATGAAGTCCCACCTGGAGTTGCAGAAGAAGCTGAGTTATTTAAATGGGTCATGAAATGAATAATCACATCATCTTAAAAAAAATGTTTCCCATACATTAGAAACCTTTTACCTTATGACCAGAGGTAAGAAATCAAAAGTGCAGGATGCAGCTACTTGTTACTTACACTTTCCTCTTTACCCAGGCACCAAATAAATATGTCCTATTCTGATTCTAGTATCTAATACCATGGGCAATTCTGTTGAACCATGCCAGTAAATAGAGAACTGAACTAGGCTGCTCGTCAGTCACTGAAAAACTCCTGGAAGCCACTTGGCAAAGAGGGCTTCTGTGGGACAGGCTAAGACCATTAGGTGTGGTTTTTATCCTCAGGGAACTCACTTTCCAGAGAGGGATGCGCTAACAGTCATCACAATACAGTGAATTAAATGGTGAGATGAAAGCATCTGGAGAGTGGAGAACTGAGAAGAGTCCCAAATCCAGCCTGGAGGGATGGAGTGAGGGAAGAATTCCTGGAGGAGGAGATCCCTGGGCAAGGACTTATACAGGTGGATTATTCAGGAGGGGCTTTCCCAGCAGGGAAGAGAACAAGTGAAAGGGTACATGAGCAAGAAGCAGCACAGGACAGAGTGCTTTTAGCAATCTGCTGAAGCACACAGTGGGAGATGGGGACTGCCAAGAATTAGGTTGCAGAGGTGACCATAGCCCTGGGAACCTTGACAAGAATAATGGATAAAAAGTGGGGGCTGTGGAGGAAATGCAACCACAGGAGTGACATAATTAGTATCACAATTTTCCCTGGTGTCTGGAGTGAAAGATGGATTTAAAGCAGACAAAACTAAGGGCAAAGGGAATAGGGCATAGAATTCTCCCATCATTAGAATTGAAGAACCAAGTTACTTGTTTAAAGAAGAGGGACAAAGGCCAAAAGAGGTGAAGAAATAATCCTTATCTTCCTAATGATTCCATGTCCCTGCTTAAGGATGAGACCTGACACTCAGGTGGAATCAAGGGGAACTATGGGAAAGGGACATGTGAGTTACAGTGTTTCCCAGAATTCCCAGAGCAAAAGGGTAAGGTTTCAATAAGGGACTAGATGTTGGACTTTCCTACATCCTTTGCTTTCTCTCTCTGACCCACCCTACCCCAAATTGTGTACACTGTGGCCCTGGATACCAGGGACTTAAGACCATTTTCTCTTGAACATTACTAGTAAAAACCATGGATAAGTGTGCATGCAGAAGGGAGGGAAGGACAGATCTTTTTGAAAAACAGATGTTCCCAAGTAAATGAGTGTGGCAAAAAAGAATTAAGAAAATTTTTTCTAGGCTGAGAGAAGGTGGGGGCTCTGGAGCTCTTGGGCCAGGTAACAGGAGAAAAGAATGAGAAGAGATCAAGACTTCACTGTAAAAGACCTAAAGTTTTATCAGTACCTGGGGCATCCATTTGTATATGAAAAGTCTGGTAACTGTACCACTACACTGTGTGGTTCTGGAAGTGCTATGCTGTCAGAGTGAATTAGGGGGTTAGCCTCTTCCTCCCCTTCCCATAATTTCTATAAACCGTGTAATCAAATAACATATAACTGAACAAAACCTTATTATGCAGTGGTAACTTCAAACAAGCATCCAAGCCATTCACCCTCCCAAGTACGTAACCTCTGGAGATTATTTTCCATAGACAGCATAGGGTTTCCCTTGCCCTGTGCTTCACAATAGTCAGTACCCTATTCATTCAACCACCTCTTTTCTCTATTTTCTACAACACTTACTGGGCTCTTCAGGCTTGGTAATGTGGACCCACCACACAGGGGTCAACTCCTCTGAATCTTGGTCTTTCATGCAAGGTAATGATGAAGATAGAAGGTCTGTCCACCAAAAGAGTAGAAATATAGAGCCAGGTATGTGGTATAGGGACTGGTTGATTTTTCCTGGAGAAAGCATGAGTATCTTGGGTCTGGCACATGAGAACCTTGATGACTGAGTTGATATATTACATGTTTTGTGGCCCTGAGGGCAGAATGCCCTCTGCAGCTTGTTAGAGAAATTGATGGATGAATTTTTGATTCCCTGATCAGGTCCACTCCTCAGGGGCATGGGTCACAGAGGAAGGGGTCTCTGTCTTGCCAATTTCTTTTCCCTGGGAGATAAAAATTGGGATCAGCTGTGATTTCTTTCTCCTGGATCCCTTTCCTCTGGGAAGAATCACTCTAGCTTCCTTAGATCTCCTCTTAGAAAAAAGTGTCATCATTTTCTGACTTGTAGTTTCCTCATTAGATAGATGGTTGAGTAGCAAAGGGTCCCAGAATTCACTGGGATAATGGTTCTCAAACTTTAGTCCATACCAGGATGACCGTGAGGATTTGTTAGAAAAGATTTCACAGTTCCATTTCCCAATTTCTGTTTTAGTAGACTTGAGTTTCAATCTAATAATTAGGAATTTTCACAAAGTCCTGCTTTTGCTGGTCTCTATTACAATCAATTGGGACCCATTGCCCTGGGGAAGTATACCATAATTTTAGCTTTATGTACTATCTATTGAGGCTCCTGTTAATATATATCTTCTGAGACTTATACTTATCCTAGACTCATTTAGTCAACATTTCCAGAGGGAGAGCCTGAGAATCTACTTTTAAAAGAAAATTGCAATGGTTTTACTTTATCTTATTTTTGTTATGGATGGAGATTATATATGTATATGGAGATTATATATGTATAATTTTAAAATATACAGTTTTGTGGCATTAAGTATATTAACAATGTTATGCAACCTTTTCATCATCCATTTCCACACCTTTTCATCATCCCAAACAAAAGATCTATACCCATTAAATGACAACTCCCCATTCTTTTCTCTCTAGAGAAAGCTCTATTCTACTTTCTCCCTCTATGAATTGCCTATTTTATATTATTGAAAGTATTGTCCCCCTTTGTCCCCATTGACCCCATTTTTCCTGTTCTCACCCCCTTTCTGCCTTCCCCAGCATAAAGTCCATGTCAATTGGTTGTGCATATACGCATATAAGTTCATTGGCTTATCTCTTTCCGCTGCTCCCACCTTGCTCCCACCTTCCCCTCCCTCAGACGTTTCTCAGGCTAATCCCTACATTCATGATTCTGGATCTCTTTTGGTTGACAGCTCAATTTGTTCATTATGTTCCACAAATAAGTGAGATCATGTGATGCTTGTCTTTCTCTGACTGGCTTATTTGGGTTAGCACAATACTCTCCAGGTTCCTCCATACTATCTCAAAGAGTAAAAGATCTCTCTTTCTTACAGCTACATAGAATTCCATTGTGTAAATGTACCACAGCATTTTTATCCACTCATCTATTGATGGACACTTGGGCTGTTTCCAGATCTTAGCTATTGTAAATAGTGCTGCTATAAAAAAAAAGGGGGGGGGGTGCATATATACTTCATGATTGGTGTTTCAGGCTTCTTAGGATATATTCCAAAAAGTGGGATCACTGGGCCAAATGGCAGTTCCATTTTTAATTTTTTGAGAAAACACCTCATTGTTTTCCATAGTGGCTGCACCAGTCTGCATTTCCACCAGCAGTGTACTAGAGTACCCTTATTTCCACATTTTCACTAGCAATTGTTGTTTCAGGATTTGTTGATGGCTGCCTTTTTGGCAGGTGTGAGGTGATATCTCATGGTCATTTATATTTGCATCTCTGATGACTAGAGATGTCGAGCATGTTTTTATATGTATCCTGGCCATTTGCATGTCCTGTTTGGAGAATTTTATTCAGGTCCTCTGGCCATTTTTAATTGCATTGTTTTTTTTCTATTTTTGAGTTGTATAAGTGCTCTATATATTTTGGATATTAAACCCTTATCTGATGTATTGTTGGCATTTATGCTCTCCCATACAGTGGGTTGCCTTTCTATTTGATGGTTGTTTCATTTGCTGTGCAGAAGCTTTTGAGTTTGATGTAGTCCCATGTGTTCATTTTGTCCATTGTTTCTGTTGCCTTAGGTGATGTAACAGTGAAAATTCCGCTGCATATGAATGTCTGAAATTTTGTTCCCTACATCTTCTTCTAGGATATTCTTCTAGGGTTCATGGTTCAGATTTAAGTCTTTTATCCATTTTGAGTTTATTCTTGTGTATGGTGTAAGTTGATGGTCTAGCTTCATTTTTTTGCATGTAGCTGTTCAATTTTCCCAACACCATTTATTAAAGAGGCTATCTTTACTCCATTGTATGTTCTTGCCACCTTTGTCAAATATTAATTGATCATAATGTTTTGGGTCTATTTCTGGGTTCTCTGTTCTATTCTCTTGATCTATGTGCTTTTTCTGTGCCAGTACCAGGATGTTTTGATTACAGTAGCTTTGTAGTATAACTTGATATCTGGTATTGTGATCCTACCTACTTTGCCCTATTTTTTCAAGATTGCTGTGGCTATTTGGGGGTCTTTTTTGGTTTCACATGAACTTTTGAAGTATTTGTTCTAGCTCTGTGAAGTATGTTGTTGGTATTTTGATGGGGATTGCACTGAATCTATAGATTGCTTTGGATAGTGTGGACATTTTAATGATGTGAATTCTTCCAATCCATGAACAAGTTATGTGCTTCCACTTTTTTATATCTTTCTCTATTTCTTTATTCAATGTCCTGCAGTTTTCTGCAAATAGGTCCATTACTTCTTTGGTTATTCCTATGTATCTTAATTTTTTTTTGCTGTGATGGTAAATGGGATTTATTTTTTAGTTTCTCTTTCTGTGAGTTCATCATTGGTGCATAAGAATGCCAACAATTTCTTGACGTTAATTTTGTATCCTGCTACATTGCCAAATTCATTTATTAAGTCGAGTAGATTTTTGATGGAGTCCTGAGGGTTTTCTATGTATAATATCATGTTGTCTGCAAATAATGACAGTTTCACTTTGTCCTTTTTAATTTGGATTTCTTTTATTTTTTCTTTATGTCAGATTGCTGTGGGTAAGACTTCCGGTACTATGTTAAATAGGAGTGGCAAAAGTGGGCATCCTTGTCTTGTTTCTGTTCTTAAGGGAAATGCTTTTAGTTTTTGTCCATTGAGTATAATGTTGGCTGTATGGCTTTTATTATGTGGAGATATGATCCCTTTATTCCCACATCGCTGAGCTTTTGTTATCAGAAATGGATACTGGATTATGTCGAATGCTTTTTCAGCATCTATTGATTTGATCATATGATTTTTAGCTTTCATTTTGTTTATGTGTTGTATCACATTTATTGATTGGCTAATATTGTACCAGCCTTACATCCCTAGGATGAATCTTACTTCGTCATGGTGAATAGCTTTTTTTGATGTATCGCTGGATTTGATTTGCTAGTATTTTGTTCAGGATTTGGGCATCTATGTTCATCAGGGATATTGGCCTGTAGTTTTCTTTTTTTGTAGTGTTTTTTTCTGGATTTAAAATTAGCATTATGCTGGCCTCATAAAATGAGTTTGGAAGTCTTTCTTCTTCTTGAAGTTTTTGAAATAGTTTGAGAAAAATGGGTGTTAGTTCTTCTTTGAATGTTCGGTAAAATTCCCCCATGAAGCCGTCCGGGCCTGGGCTTTTGTTGCTGGGAGAGTCTTGATTACATCTTCAATTTCTTTTGTTGTTATTGGTCTGCTCAAGTTCTCTATCTCTTTCCGGTTCAGTTTTGGGAGACTATGTGTTTCTAGAAATTTGTCCATTTTGGTTAGATTGTCGAATTTGTTGCCATATCATTGTTCATAGTAGTTCATAGTAGTTGTTAACGATCTTTTGTATTTCTGTGGTGTCAGTTGTTATCTCTCCTCTTTCATTTCTGATTTTGTGTATTTGGGTTCTCTCTCTTTGTTTCTTGGTGAGTCTATCTAAGGGTCCATCAATCTTGTTTATCTTTCGAAAAACCAGCTCTTTGTTTCATTAATCCTTTGAATTGTTTTTTTGGTCTCTATGTCATTTATTTCTGCTCTGATCTTTACTATTTCCTTCCTTCTACTTGCTCTGGGGTTTCCTTCTTGTTTGATTTCTAGTTCTTTAAGTTGTGAGGTTAGATAGTTAGAAATTTTTCTTGTTTTTTGAGGTAGGCTTGTAATGCTAGAACTTCCCTCTCAAGACTGCTTTCTCTGTGTCCCATAGATTTTGTGTTGTTGTGTGTTCGTTTTCATTGATTTCCAGGAAGTTTTTAATTTCTTCCTTGATTTCATTAGTAACCCAATTGTTTTTTAATAATATGCTATTCAGCTTCCAAGTGTTTGAATGTTTTGGTGTGTTTATACTTTAATTGAGTTTTAGTGTTATGCCACTGTGATCTGAGAAGATGCTTGATATGATTTTCTTGAATTTGTACAGGCTTCCTTTGTGTTCTAACATGTGGTTTATCTTTGAGAATGTCTTATGTGCAATTGAGATTAATGTATATTCTGCAGCTTTGGGGTGAAATATTCTGTAAATATTAATGAAGTTTAACTGATCTAGTTTGTCTTGTAAGGACTCTATGTCCTTATTAATATTTTGTAGAAGATCTATCCAGTGATGTCAGTGGCATGTTAAAGTCACCCACTATGTACTGCTATTGACTTTCTCTTGAAGTCCTCCAGAAGGTTTTAAATATATTTTGTTGCTCCCATATTTGATGCATATATATTCACCAGGGTTACATTTTCTTGTTGGATTGATCTTTTTAATATTATGTAGTGACCTTCTCTGTCTCTTATTATGGCCCTCATTTTAAAGTCTATCTTGTCAGTTATGAGTATTGCTACACATGCTTTTTTATCATTTCCATTTGCTTGGAAATTTTTTTCCAACCCTTCACTTTCATCCTGTGTGAGTCTTTTGTTGTGAGGTGGTTCTCTTGTAGACAACATATGTATGGGTCATGTTTTCTTATCCAATCAGCTACCCTATGTCTTTTGATTGGAACATTTAAGCCAGTTACATTGAAGGTAATTATTGATAGATAGTTATTAGTTGAGATTTTAATTATATGCCTGTGTTCCTCTCTCTTTCTCTCTCTCTTTCTCTCTCTCTGTTTCTTCTTCTTCTTATAAAAGACCTTCAGCATTTCTTGCAGTGCTGGTTTGGTGGTGGTAAATTTCTTTAGTTTTTTTTTTTTTTTATCCATGAAGCTGTTTATTTCTCTTTCAATTTTGAATGATAGCCTTGCTGGATAGAGTAATCTTGGATTCAGAACCTTGCATTGCATTACTTTGTACACTTCATGCCACTCCCTCCTGGCCTGCAGTGTTTTTGTTTGTTTGTTTGTTTTGTTTTGTTTTTTTATCCTCACCCGAGGACATTTTTCCTTTTTTTGTAGAGATAGAGTGGGAGGGAGAGAAAGGAAGGGAGAGAGAGAGAGAAACATCGACGTGAAGGGACACATCGAGTAGCTGCCACCCGCATGACCAACCAGGGCCGGGGACAAACTGCAACCGAAGTACGTGCCCTCAGCAGGAACCGAACCCGGGTCTCTCCGGACCGCAGGCCGACGCTCTAACCACTGAGCCAAACTGGCCAGGGCTCTGCAGTGTTTTTATTGAGAAATCAGGTGACAATCAAATAGAGCTTTCTGATAGGTAACTTTCTGTCTCTCTCTCTTGCTTTTTTTAAGATTCTTTCTTTGCCTTTAATGTTTGCCATTTTTATTATGATGTGTCTAGCTGTGGGTCTTTTGGGGTTCATCTTGCTTGGGACATTTTGTGTTTCCAGGACTTGTGTGACATTTTCTGTCACCAATTTAGGAAAGTTTTCTGTCATTATTTCTTCAAACATAGTCTCTATTTTTTTCTCTGATTATTCTCTATCTGGTACCCCTATAATGTGAATGTTGTTACTTTTTTTTTTTTTTTTATCCTCACCCGAGGACATTTTTCCATTTTTTGTTCAGATAGAGTGGGAGGAAGAGGAAGAGAGAGAGAGAAACATTGATGTGAAAGAGACACATCGAGTGGCTGCCACCTGCACGACCAACCAGGGCCGGGGACAAACTGCAACCGAGGTACGTGCCCTTAGCGGAACCGAAACCAGGCCTCTCTGGACCACAGGCCGACGCTCTAACCGCTGAGCCAAACTGGCCAGGGCTTTTGTTACATTTTTGTACTGCCCCACAGCTTCCTTAAACTTTCCTTCTGCTTATTAAACTTTTTTTTCATTTTCTGCCTTATTTGAGTGTTTCTCTCTACCTTGTCTTCTAAGTCACTCATTTGGTCTTCAGCTTCTTCTAATCTACTATTGAAACCTTCTAAGGTATTTTTCATAACAGCTATGCCATTCTTTACTTTCTCTTGATTTTTGTGCATAGCTTCTACCTCTACTTTTAAACTCAAGTAGTTCCCTGTGAGCTCTTCATAAATCTTATTAAGTTGCTTGTAGTTCTCACCAAATTGAACACACTTAAAATCATAGTTTTGAATTCTGTATCTGATAAGTTGTTTTGTTCCATTTGCTGTAGTTTTGTTGTTTTTTTTTTTTCCCTTGGGATTCCTCTTTTTCTTTGTATTGGCTACTGTTTTCTGTCTCTCCATTTTTGCTGTTGATATCTCTAGAACCAGTGAGGATGTATAGGCAGCTCACTGTATATCTAATAAAACTACTGTGCTTCCCACACTATTATGTGTGCATCACTTCTTGCCTGCTATGGATCCTGGAGGATTGACTACGGGGGCTGGCATTAGGGTGTCCTGGTATGTGCTGCTGTTGGATTTCATGGGCTCCTCAGAAGCTGTGTTCCCCGCTGGTCACTGGGTACAGATATTCTTTCTGATTGGTGTTTCAGGCTTCTTAGGATATATTCCTAGAAGTAGGATCACTGGGTTAAATGGCAATTCAATTTTTAATTTTTTGAGGTAACACCATAGTGTTTTCCATAGTGGCTGCACTAGTCTGCATTCCTACCAGCAGGGTACTAGAGTCCCCTTTACTCCACACCCTCGCCAACACTTGTTATTTGATGATTTGTTGATAGCGGCCATTCTGACAGGTGTGAGGTGATACCTCATTATTGTTTTTATTTTCATCTCTCTGATGATTAGTGATGTTGAGCATTTCTTCATATGTCTCTTAGCAATTTGTATGTCCTGTTTAGATAGGTGTCTATTTAGCTCCTCTGCCCATTTTTTAATTGGGTTCTTTATTTCCTTTTGGTGAGTTGTATGAGCACTCTATATATATTGGAAGTTAACCCCTTATCTGACATATAATTGGCAAAATTGACGTCAAGAAATCGATGACATTCTTATACACCAATGATTAACTCACAGAAAGAGAAACTAAAAAAAATCCCATTTACTATCACAGCAAAAAAATTAAGATACCTAGGAATAAACTTTACCAAAGAAATAAAGAAATTATTTACAGAAAACTACAGGTCGTTTAAAAAAGAAATAGAGGAAGATATAAAAAAGTGAAAGCACATATCTTGTTCATGGATTGGAAGAATCAACATCATTAAAATGTCCATACTACTCAAAGCAATCGATAGATTCAATGCAATCCCCTTCAAAATACCAATGACATACTTCACAGAACTAGAACAAATACTTCAAAAGATCATATGTAACCTCTGCCCATTTTTATTTATTTTATTTTATTTATTTATTTTTTTATCCTCATCCGAGGACATTTTTCCATTTTTTTTGTACAGACAGAGTGGGAGGGAGAGAGAGGAAGAGAGAGAGAGGAAAACATCGATGTGAAAGGGACACATCGAGTGGCTGCCACCCGCACAACCAACAAGGGCCAGGGACAAACTGCAACCGAGGTACATGTCCTTAGCGGGAACCGAACCCGGGTCTCTCCAGACCGCAGGCGGACGCTCTAACCGCTGAGCCAAACCGGCCAGGGCACCTCTGCCCATTTTTAAATTGGGTTCTTTGTCTTCCTTTTGTTGAGCTGTATGAGCACTCTATATATTTTGGAAATTAACCCCTTGTCTGATATATCATTGGCAATTATGCTCTCTCATAGAGTGGGTTGGCTTTCCATTTTGATGGTTGTTTCTTTTGCTGTGCAGAGGCTTTTGAGTTCGATGTAGGCCCATGTGTTCATTTTCTCCTTTGTTTCTGTTGCCTTAGGTGATGTATCAGTGAAAATTCTCTGCATATAATGTCCGAAATTGTGTTGCCTACATTTTCTTCTGGGATTTTTATGGATTCACAAGTTACATTTAAGTCTTTTATCCATTTTGAGTTTATTCTTGTGTATGGTGTAAGTTGATGGTCTAGCTTCATTATTTTGCATGTAGCTGTTGTATTTTCGCTACACAATTTATTAAAGAGGCTGTCTTTATTCCACTGTAAGTATTGCCACCTTTGTTGAATATTAATTGAACATAATGTTTTGAGTCCATTTCTGTGTTTTCTGTTCTATTCCATTGATGTATGTGCCTGTTCTTGAGCAGTAACAGGCTTCTTTTATTACAGCAGATTTGTAGTATAACCCGACATCTGGTATTGTGATCTAGCCTCCTTTGCCTACTTTTTCAAGATTGCTATGGCTATTCAGGGTTGTTTTTGGTTCTATATGAGCTTTTGAGTATTTGTTCTAGTTCTGTGAAGTATGTCGTTGGTATTTTGATGCAAATTGCATCTAATCTATAGATTGCTTTGGATAGTATGGACATTTTAATGATGTTGATTCTTCCAATCCATGAACAAGGTACGTGCTTCCACATTTTTGTATCTTCTTCTATTTGTATTTGTTTTTATTTCTTTCTTTTTTTTTTTTTTGGTATGTACCCCTAGTGGGAACCAAACTTGAGACTGGTCCACAGGCCTACACTCCAACCGCTGAGCCAAACTGGCCAGGGTTCTATTTCTATTTTTAATGTCCTGTAGTTTTCTGCAAATAGGTCCTTTATTTCTTCACTTAAGTTTATTCCTACGTATCTTAATTTTATTGTTGCAATGGTAAATGGGATTGTCTTTTTAGTTTCTCTTTCTGTGAGTTCATCATTGGTGTGTAAGTATGCCATTGATTTATAGACGTTAATTTTGTATTCTGCTACTTTGCCAAATTCAGATATTAAGTCTACTAGATTTTTGATGGAGTCTTTGGGGTTTTGTATGTATAATGTCATGTAATCAAATAATGCAAATAATGACATTTTCACTTTCTTCTTTGCAATTTGGATCCCTTTTGGCAAAAGTGGGCATCCTTTTCTTGTGCCTGTTATTAAGGAAAATGATTTTAGTTTTTGTTTATTGACTATGATGTTGGCTGCAGGTCTTTTATATATAGCCTCTATTATGTTGACATATGATCTCTATATTACCAAATTGCTAAGTGTTTTTATCAGAAATGGGCACTGGATTTTGTCTAAAACTTTTTCGGTGTCTATTGTTATGACCATATGATATATATCTTTCATTTTGATTATGTGGTGCATCACATGTATTGATTTGTGAATATTATACCAGCCTTCTATCCCTTCAAAGGAGAAATTGATAGCAATACAATCATAGCAGGGGACATCAACACCTGGATGACATCACTGGATAGATCCTCTAGACAAAAAATTAGCAAGGAAACAGAGACTATAAATGAAGCACTAGACCAAATGGATTCAATGGAAATCTACAGATAATTACATCCCAAAACTACAGAATTCACATTCTTCTCTAGTGAACATGGGACATTCTCAAAGATAGACCACACGTTAGGACACAAACTAAGTCTCTACAAATTTAAGAAGATTGAAATCACATCAAGGATCTTCTCAGATCACAATGGCATGAAACTAGAAATCAATCACAACAATAACATGCAAAGACATTTGAACACATGGAAGCTAAATAGCATGTTATTAAACAACGAATGGGTTACCAAAGAGATCAAGGTAGAAATTAAAAACTTCCTGGAAACCAATGAAAATGTAGAAACAACAACACAGAATCTTGAGATCCAGTAAAAGCCATTCTGAGAGGGAAGTTCATAGCACTACAGGCCTACCTCAAGAAACAAGAAAAATCTCTAATAGACTATCTAACCTCACAACTTAAATAACTAGATAACAATCAAAAAGAAAACCCCAGAGCAAGTAGAAGGAAGAAAATAGTAAAGATCAGAGCAGAAATAAATGACATGGAGAAGGAAAAAAAAAGTTCAAAAGATCGATGAAACAAAGAGCTGGTTTTTCAAAAAGATAAACAAGATTGATAGACCCTTACCTAGACTCATCAAAAAACAAAAAGAGAGAACCCAAATACACAAAATCAGAAATGAAAGAGGAGAAGAAACACTGACACCACAGAAATACAAAAGATCATTAACAACTCCTATGAAGAATTATATGTCAACAAACTCGACAGTCTAAGCAAAATGGACAAATTTCTAGAAACACATAGGCTTCCAAAACTGGACCAGGAAGAGATAGAAAACTTGAACAGACCAATAACAACAGAAGAAATTGAAGATGTTATCAAGACTCTCCCATCAAACAAAAGCCCAGGCCCGGATGGCTTCACGGAAGAGTTTTACCAAACATTCAAAGAAGAACTAACACCCATTCTCCTCAAACTATTTCCAAAAATTCAAGAAGAAGGAAGACTTCCAAACTTGTTTTATGAAGCCAGCATAATTCTAATTGCAAAACCAGAAAAAGACACTACAAAGAAAGAAAACTGCAGGTCAATATCCCTGATGAACATAGACGCCAAAATCCTGAACAAAATACTAGCAAATTGGATCCAGCAATACACCAAAAAAATTATCCACCATGACCAAGTGGGATTCATCCCAAAGATGCAAGGCTGGGACAATATTCTCAAATCAATAAACGTGATACACCACATAAATAAAATGAAGATTAAAAACCACATGATCATATCAATAGATGCTGAAAAAGCCTTCGACAAAATCCAGCATTCATTTCTGATAAAAAACACTGAGCAATGTGGAATTAGAGGGATCATATCTCAACATAATAAAGACCATATATAAAAGACCTACAGCCAACATCATACTCAATTGACAACAACTAAAGGCATTTCCCTTATTAACTGAAACATGAAAAAGATGCCCACTTTTGCCTTAAAATCCAAATTGGAAAGGAGAAAGTGAAACTTTCATTATTCGCAGATGACATGATATTATACGTAGAAAATCCCAAAGACTCCATCAAAAATCTATTAGACTTTATAAATGAATTTGGCAAAGTAGCAGGATACAAAAGTAATGTTAAGAAATCAACAGCATACTTATACACCAATGATGATCTCGCAGAAATAGAAAATAAAAAGACAATCCCATTTACCATCGCAGCAACAAAATTAAGATACCTAGGAATAAACTTAACCAGAGAAATAAAGGACCTATTTGCAGAAAACTAAAGGACATTGAAAAAAGAAATAGAGCCCTGACCAATTTGGCTTAGTGGTTGGAGCATTAGCCTGCGGACCAGAGAGTCCCAAGTTCGGTTCACACTAGTGGTAAGAAAGAAAGAAAAAAGAAAAAGAAAAAGAAAAAGAAAAAGAAAAAGAAAAAAAGAAAGAAAGAAAGAAAGAAGGGAGGGAGGGAGGGAGGGAGGGAGGAAGGAAGAGAAAAAATAAATAGAGGAATATATAAAAATGTGGAAGCACAAACCTTGTTCGTGGATTGGAAGAATTCACATCATTAAAATGAACATACTTCCCAAAGCAATCTATAGATTCAATGCAATCCCCATCAAAATACCAATGACATACTTCACAGAACTAGAACAAAAACTTCAAAAGTTTGTATGGGACCAAGAAAGACTCCAAATAGCCACAGCAATCATGAAAAAGAAGGAAAAAGAAGCGAGATCACAGTACCAGATATAAGGTTATACTACAAAGCTACTGTAATCAAAACAGCCTGGTACTGCACAAGAACAGGCACATACATCAATGGAATAAAACAGAGAACCCAGAAATGGACCCAAAACATTATGTTCAATTAATATTCAACAAAGGTGGAAAGAGCATACAGTGGAGTAAAGACAGTCTCTTTAAAAATGGTGTTGGGAAAATAAGACAGGTACATGTAAAAAAATTAAACTAGACCATCAACTTACACCATATACAAGAATAAACTCAAAATGGATAAAAGACTTAAATCTGAACCATGAATTCATAAAAATCCTAGAACAAAATGTAGGCAACAAAATTTCAGACATCATACACAGCAAAATTTTCATTGATACATCACTTAAGGCAGCAGAAACAAAGGAGAAAATGAACACATGAAACTACATCAAACTCGAAAGCTTCTGCACATCAAATAAACCACCAAAATGGAAAGGCAACCCACTCCTGGGGAGAGCATTATTACCAATGATAGATCAGATAAGGGGTTAATTTCCAAAATATATAGAGTGCTCTTACAACTCAACAAAAGGAAGACAAAGAACCCAATTGAAAAATGGGCAGAGGAACTAATTAGACACCTCTCCAAACAGGACATACAAATGGCTAAGAGACATATGAAGAAATGATCCACATCACTAATCATCAGTGAGATGCAAAGTGAAATAACAATGAGGTATCACTTTATACCTGTCAGAATTGCCACCATCAACAAATAATCAAACAACAAGTTTTGGCAAGTGTGTGGAGAACAGGGGATTCTAGTACACTGCTGGTGGGAATGCAAGCTGGTACAGCCATAATGGTAAACAATATGGTGTTACCTCAAAAAATTAAAAATTGAATTTCCATTTGACCCAGTCTTCCCACTTCTAGAAATATACTCTAAGAAGCCTGAAACACCAATCAGAAAGAATATATGTACCCCAATGTTTATAGGAGTACTATTTACTATAGCTAGGATCTTGAAACAGCACAAATATCCATCAGTAGATAAATGAATAAGAAAGTTGTGGTACATATACACATTGGAGTACTATGCAGCTGTAAGAAAGAAACATGTCTTATCCATTGATATGACATGGAGGGACCTGGAAAGTATTATCCTAGACTTCCGGTCAAGATGGCGGCGTAGGTAAACGCGGTATCGCATACTCCCACAACCACATCAAAGTCACAACTAAACTACAGAACAACCATCATTCAAAACTGCCTGAAATCAAACTGAATGGAAGTCCTACAACTACGGAATTTAAAAAAGCAGCTACATCCAGACTGGTAGGAGGGGCGGCGGCACGAGGGGAGGCGGCGGCAGCGGCGGCGCGACGCGCTGGTCCCACACCCAAGTGTGGCGGATAAAAATCAGGAGGCTCCCTCACTGGGAAGGTCCTTCCTGAGGACTGAGGGGTCCCCATCCCACACCAGGTGCCCCTCTCAGGGTTCCAGTGCCAGGAAGAGAAGTCCCCATAACTTCTGGCTGGAAAAACCAGCGGGAACTGAGGCTCAGGGAAGCTGAAGCGGCTGGAGCCCCAGGCAGCTCCCTAAAGGGCCCGCGCACGGACTTATCAGACTCTCTCCCTCTAAGCTTAGAGGGGAGGCAGCTCGAGGGGCGCCAGAGACATACAGGGAAAAACTGAGCTGTTTGGCACTGGAGCGAGGGCTGGAGAGGGGGCTTTCTCAGGGACAAATGTGCTGTAAGAGGCCTTTGTTCCTTTGGTGAGCCCTTCCCGGGGGCGGCAGACAGTCTCCATATCTGGCACTCCAGCAACCTGGCTCACACTGGTAGCCCCGCCCTGCTGACTCCCTGAGGCCCCGCCCCGCCCCACCCAACTTTCAAGCCCACCCAAGCTATTGCCACTTGCTTAACCATAGGATTGGCCAGTCTTGGATCCTGCTTCAGGTTTTTCCTAAATTCTTTCAAATGAGCAGCATCGGGTCTCAGCGAGCCCCATACCTCTCATTAAGTAATACACTGAAACAAACACAGGGAGGCAGCCAAAATGAGGAGACAAAGAAACAGGTCCCAAATGAAAGAGCAGAACAAAACCCCAATAAAAGAACTAAGCGAAAGGGAGATAAGCAACCTAACAGATACTGAGTTCAAAATACTGCTTATAAGGATGCTCAATGAACTTAGTGAGAACCTCAGTGAACTTAGGGAGGGCCTCAAGAGCATAAAAAAGGACCAGTTAGAAATCATGGATACACAGTTAGAATTGAAGGAGGCATTAACTGAAATAAAGAATAATTTACACAGCTTCAATAATAGAGTATGTAAATCCAAGGAGCAAACCATCGATTTGGAATATAAGGAAGCAAAAAATCCCCAATCAGAACAGCAAAAAAAAAAAAAGATTCCAAAAAAATGAGGATAGTGTAAGGAGCCTCTGGGACAACTTCAAGCGTGCCAACATTAGCATCTTGGGGGTTCCCGAAGGAGAAGAGCGAGAACAAGAAATCGAAAACCTGTTTGAAACAATAATGGCAGAAAACTTTCCTAACTTGGTGAAGGAAACAGACATACAAGTCCAGGAAGCAGCCCTGGCCAGTTTGGCTCAGCGGTTAGAGCGTCGGCCTGGGGTCTGGAGAGACCCGGGTTCGGTTCCTGCTAAGTGCGCGTACCTCGGTTGCAGTTTGTCCCCGGCCCTGGTCGGTTGTGCGGGTGGCAGCCACTCGATGTGTTCCTTTCACATCGATGTTTCTCTCTCTCTCTCTGTTCCTCTCTCTCCCTCCCACTCTACCTGAACAAAAAATGGAAAAATGTCCTCAGGTGAGGATAAAACAAAAAAAAAAAAAAAGTCCAGGAAGCACAGAGAGTCCCAAACAAGACGAACCCCAGGAGGCCCACACCAAGACACATCATCATCAAAATGCAAAAGGTTCAAGACAAAGAGAGACTATTAAAAGCAGCAAGAGAAAGGCAGCTAGTTACCTACAAGGGAGTTCCCATTAGGCTGTCAGCTGATTTCTCGAAAGAAACTTTGCAGGCCAGAAGGGAGTGGCAAGAAATATTCAGAGTGATGAAAACCAAGAACCTACAACCAAAATTACTCTATCCTGCAAAGCTGTCATTTAGAATCGATGGACATATAAAAACTTTCCCAGACAAGAAAAAGTTAAAGGAGTTCATCACCACCAAACCGTTATTATATGAAATGATGAAGGGTCTTTTTGAAGAAAACGATAAAATGTATGAACAAAGAAAATGGCAATGAATACAAATCTATCAACAATGGAATCTACAAACAAAATGAACAGGTAGAACAGAAACATTCTCATAGATACAGAGAACATTTTGTTGGTTGCCAGTTGGGAGGGGGGTTGGGGGAATGGGTGAAAAAGGTGAAGGGATTAAGAAGCACAAATTCATTGCTAGACTGACAAACCTCAAAGGGAAAGGGGTTGGGGGGGTGGGAAGAAATAAACCAAAGAACTTATATGCATAACCAATGGACACAGACAATAGTGTGGGAAAAGGTGGGAGGGGGGCGGGAGTGGGGAGGAGGGGGTCAATGGGGGAAAAATGTGGAACATATGTAATACATTTTACATCCAAAAATAAAGATTTGAAAAAAAAAAAAAAGAAAGAAAGTATTATACTAAGTGAGACAAGCCAAACAGAAAGACAAGTATCATATGATCTCACTTTTTTTGTAGAATGTAATAAACATAACAGTCTGAAGAACAGGGTAGTCCCAGAGAAGTGATAGTAGGGTACAGGCTGACAATCTCCAGAAGAGGTAGTATGGGGGAAAGATAAACCACAGAACTTACATGCATGTATGCGTGACCAATGGACATGGACAATAAAGCTGGGGACAGGGTAGGGAGGGAGGGTGAGGAAGTTGTTAATGGGGGAAAAGGGGGAAACATCTGTTACAACAATAAATAAAAATAAAATAAAATAATTGTATTTTAAAAAGTTGTGAAATAAGAAATGACATAATTAAAAATAAATTCATTTATAAAAAGAATAAAAGGGCTCGAAATTAAAAAGGAGGATGTGAAACTGTCATTATTTGCACATGACATGATATTGTGCATAGAAAACCCTAGAGACTCCATCAAAAATTTACTAAAGTTAATAAATAAACTTGGCAAAGTAGCAGGCTACAAAATTAACATCAAGAAATCAATAGCATTCTTTTTTTTTTATTAATTAATTTTTGTTACAGATGTTTCTCCTTTTTTCCCCCACTGATTCCTCGCTCACTGTCCCTCCCTGCCCTTTCCCCAGATTGTTGTCCATGTCCACTGTTCATGCATATAAGTTCTGTGGTTTATCTCTCCCCCACAACCCCCCTCTTTAGGGGATTGTCAGTCTGTACCTCGCTTCCGCGTCTCTGGAACTACCCCATTCCTTAGACAGTTATGTTCATTATATTCCACAAATAAGTGAGACCATATGAAACTTGTCTTTCTCTGTTTGGCTTGTTTCACTTAGGATGATACTTTCAAGGTCCCTCCATGTAGTCTCAAAGGATAAGATATCCTTCTTTCTTACAGCTGCATAGTACTCCATTATGTATATGTACTACAGCTTTTTTATCCATTTCATCTACTGACGGACACCTAGGCTGTTTCCAGATCTTAGCGATTGTAAATAGTGCTGCTACAAACATGGGGGTACATATATTCTTTCTGATTGATGTTTTAGGATTCTTAGGGTATATTCCTAGAAGTGGGATCACTGGGTCAAATGGAAGATCAATTTTTAATTTTTTGAGGTAACATCATATTGTTTTCCATAGTGGCTGCACCAGTCTGCATTCCCACCAACAGTGCACTAGAGTCCCCTTTTCGCCACACCCTTGCCAACACTTGTTGTTTGATGATTTGTTGATGGCGGCCATTCTGACAGGTGTGAGGTGATACCTCATTGTTGTTTTAATTTGCATCTCTCTGATGATCAGTGATGATGAGCATTTCTTCATATGTTTCTTAGCCATTTCTATGTCCTGTTTGGAGAGGTGTCTATTCACTTCCTCTGCCCATTTTTTAATTGGATGCTTTGTCTTCCTTTTGTGGAGTTGTATGAGCACTCTATATGTATTGGAAATTAACCCCTTATCTGATATATCATTGGCAATTATGCTCTCCCATACAGTGGGTAGCCTTTCCGTTTTGATGATTGTATCTTTCGCTGTGCAGAAGCTTTTGAGTTTGATGGAGTCCCATGTGTTCATTTTCTCCTTTGTTTCTATTGCCTTAGGTGATGTGTCAGTAAAAATTCTGATCTGTCTGATGTATGAAATTTTCATGCCTACAGTCTCTTCTAGGATTTTTATGGATTCATGAGTTATATTTAAGTCTTTGATCCATTTTGAGTTTATTCTCGTGTAGGGTGTAAATTGATGGTCTAGTTTCATTTTTCTGCAAGTAGTGGTCCAATTTTTCCTGCACCATTTATTAAAGAGGCTGTCCTTACTCCACTGTATGCTTTTGCCACCTTTGTCAAATATTAATTGAGCATATTGCCTTGGGTCCATTTCTGGGTTGTCTGTTCTGTTCCACTGGTCTATATACCTGTTCTTGTGCCAGTACCAGGCTGTTTTGATTACGGTGGCTTTGTAGTATATCGTGAAATCTGGTATTGTGATCTCTCCAACTTTGTTCTTCCTTTTCAAGATTGCTTTGGCTATTCGAGGCCTTTATTGGTTCCATATGAACTTTTGAAGTAATTGTTCTAATTCTGTGAAGTATGCGGATGGTATTTTTATTGGGATTGCGTTGAATCTATAGATTGCTTTGGGTAATATGGACATTTTAATGATGTTAATTCTCCCAATCCATGAACAGGGTATGTGCTTCCAAATTTTTATATCTTCCTCTTTTTCTTTTTTCAATGACCTGTAGTTTTCTGCGAATAGGTCCTTTATTTCTTTGGTTAAGTTTATTCCTAGGTATCTTAATTTTTCTGCTGCAATGGAAAATGGGATTGTTTTCTTCGTTTCTCTTTCTGTGATTTCATCATTGGTGTATAAGAATCCCATCGATTTCTTGACATTAATTTTGTATCCTGCTACTTTGCCAAATTCATTTATTAAGTCTAGTAAATATCCATGGAGTCTTTGGGGTTTTCTATGTATAGTATCATGTCATCTGCAAATAATGACAATTTCACTTCCTCCTTTCCAATTTGGATCCTTTTTTTTTTTCTTCCTGTCTGATTGCTGTGGCTAAGACTTCCAGTACTATGTTAAATAAGAGTGGCGAAAGTGGGCATCCTTGCCTTGTTCCTGTTCTTAAGGGAAATGCTTTTAGTTTTTGCCCTTTGAGTATGATGTTGGCTGTAGGTCTTTCATATATGGCCTTTATTATGTCTAGATATGATACCTCTATTCCCACACTGCTGAGCGTTTTTTTCAGAAATGGATGCTGGATTTTGTCGAAGGCTTTTTCAGCATCTATTGATATTATCATGTGCTTTTTATTCTTCATTTTTTTTATGTGGTGTATCACATTTATGGATTTGCGAATACTGTACCAGCCTTGCATCGCTGGAATGAATCCCACTTGGTCATGTTGGATAATTTTTTTGGAGTATTGCTGGATCCGATTTGCTAGTATTTTATTTAGGATTTTGGCATCTATGTTCATTAGGGATATTGGCCTGTAGTTCTCTATCTCTGTTGTGTCTTTTTCTGGTTTTGCAATTAGAATTATGCTGGCTTCATAAAACGAGTTTGGAAGTCTTCCTTCTTCTTCATTTTTTTGAAATAGTTTGAGGAGAATGGGTATTAGTTCTTCTTTGAATATTCGGTTAAATTCCCCCCATGAAGCCATCCGCGCCTGGGCTTTTATTTGCTGGGAGAGTCTTGATTACATCTTCAATTTCTTCTGTTGTTATTGGTCTGTTCAAGTTTTCTATCTCTTCCTCATACAGGTTTGGGAGACTATGTGTTTCTAGAAATTTGTCCATTTTGGTGAGATTGTCGAATTTGTTGCCATATAGTTGTTCATAGTAGTTGTTAACGATCTTTTGTGTTTCTTTGGTGTCAGTTGTTATCTCTCCTCTTTCATTTCTGATTTTGTGTATTTGGGTTCTCTCTCTTTGTTTCTTGATGAGTCTAGCTAAGGGTTCATCAATCTTGTTTATCTTTTTGAAAAACCAGCTCTTTGTTTATTGATTCTCTGAATTGTTTTTTCGGTCTCTATGTCATTTATTTCTGCTCTGATCCTTACTATTTTCTTCCTTCTACTTGCTCTGGGGTTTTTTTGTTTGTTTGTTTGTTTGCTCTCTAGTTCTTTAAGTTGTGAGGTTAGATAGTCTATTAGAGATTTTTCTTCTTTTTTGAGGTAGGCCTGAAGTGTTATGAACTTCCCTCTCAGACCTGCTTTCGCTGCATCCCATAAATTTTGTGTTGTTGTGTCTTCATTTTCATTGGTTTCCAGGAAGTTCTTGATTTCTTCCTTGATCTCCTCGGTGACTCATTCATTGTTTAATATCATGCTATTTAGCTTCCATGTGTTGAGATGTCTTTGGATGTTCTTCTTGCAATTGATTTCTAGTTTCATGCCATTGTGATCTGAGATCTAACATGTGGTCTATCTTTGAGAATGTCCCATGTGCATTTGAGAAGAATGTGAATTCTGTAGTTTTGGGGTTTAGTTCTCTGTAGATATCTATTAAATCCATTTGGTCTAGTGCTTCATTTAGAGTCTCTGTTTCCTTGATAATTTTTTGTCTAGAAGATCTATCCAGTGATGTCAGTGGGGTGTTGAAGTCCCCTGCTATGATTATATTACTATTGATTTCTCTTTTGAAGTCCTCCAGAAGTTTTTTAATATATTTTGGTGCTCCTATATTGGGTGCATATATGTTTATCAAGGTTATATCTTCCTGTTGGATAGGTCCTTTCAATATTACGTAGTGGCCTTCTTTTTCTCTAATTATGGCCTTCATTCTGAAATCTATTTTATCAGATATGAGTATTGCTACCCCAGCTTTTTTTTCTTTTCCGTTTGCTTGGAAGATTTTTCTCAATCCCTTCATTCTCAGTCTATGTGAGTCTTTTGTTGTGAGGTGGGTCTCTTGTAAACAACATATAGATGAGTCATGCTTTCTTACCAATCAGCTTCTCTGCGTCTTTTTATGGGAGCATTCAGTCCATTTACATTTAACGTGATTTTTAATATGTACTTATTTATTGCCATTTGTGTTTAGTGTGGTTCTATTTTTCTTCCTATTTCTCCTGGTAATTACAGCAGTCCTTTTAACATTTCTTGCAGTGTTGGTTTGGTGCTCATGTATTCCCTTAGCCTTTTTTTGTCTGGAAAGTTCTTTATTTGACCTTCTATTTGGAATGATAGCCTTGCTGGGTACAGTAGTCTTGGATTCAGATCCGTGTTTTTCATGACTTTGATTACTTCATGCCATTCCCTTCTGACCTGTAGTGTTTCTTTTGAGAAGTCAGCTGAGAGCCTTATGGGGTTTCCTTTGTAGGTAACCTGTTGCTTATCTCTTGCTGCTTTTAGGATTCTCTCTTTGTCTTTAATTTGTGGCATTTTAATTACTATGTGTCTTGGTGTAGGCCTGTTTGGGTTCTTCTTACTTGGGGCTCTCTGTGCTTCTTGAACTTGAATGCCTTCTTCCTTCACCAAATTAGGGAAGTTTTCTGTCACTATTTCTTGGAATATATTCTCTAACCCTTGCTTATTATCTTCTTCTTCAGGGACTCCTATGATGCGAATATTATTCCATTTCCAGCTGTCCCACAGTTCTCCTAAGCTGTCTTCCTTTTTTTTAATCGTTTTTTTCCTTTTGGTTTTCTGATTGGTTGATTTCTTCTAGCCTGTCTTCTAATTCACTGATCCAGTCGTCAGCTCCCCCTGCTCTGCATTTTAGACCTTCCAATGTGTTTTTCATTTCTGATATGTCATTCTTCATTTCTTCCTGTTGGTTTTTAATTTCCCACTGATTGATTTTCAACATTTCTATGTCTTTACTCATGGTGCTCATGTCCTTACACATTCTGTTGAGCTCCCTCAACATCATGGCTCTAAATTCTAGTTCTGTTAACTTGCTTAACTGCACCTCATTTATCTCATTTTCCGTAGAGGTCTCTTGTTCTTTCATTTTGCTTTTGTTTCTGTTTTTCACCATTTTGGCTATCACAGTGGGCTTTGGAGTCTGCCAAATTTTCCCTGTGGGTATTGGTGTTCTGCTGTTTGTGGCTCCCTCTCCTGGGTTTGGATGTGCCAGGGAGGACCCACTTTAAACACCACCGTCGAGTCTTAGCTTTTCTGGTTAGTGTTGCTAGCCCAGGGAATGGTAGTTATTCTCTAGCTTTTTTTGCCTGGAGGCTATTAGTAGAGGTCACCTGCAGACCCTTGGTCTCTGAGTTGTCTGAAAAACTCCCTCAGGTGCTCAGTGTAAGAGGATTTCCTGAGAGTGAGGCAGCTGCTGGTTGTTAATGGGCCTCAATTAGCATTTCAGTGGCCACCATATTGGATTGAATCTTCGAGGGAGGGGCCACCGCCTCTCCCCAGGTCCCCTGGAAGGAGTAAAATGACCACAGTCCTGCCTGGCTGCACTGAGTGACAGCTCTTAGCACCCTCCAAAACCCGAGTGCCCCCACACAGTTCCAGTCCAGTCTGCCTTCCCTCTTCCGGAGCCCAAGGTGAGTGGCTGCTGCCAATTTAGCCTCTGTCCGGACTCTGCGTCGTAGAGCCCCCTGGAACTTTTAACCCAAGGGCGCTGCTTCCAGCCAAGAGAGGACTGGTTTGGGCTCCAGCTAAGGGTGTTGCACTCAGCAGAAACCCCAGGACTGAGCCTCGGTAGTGGGACACTGCAGAGGTGGCAGTAGCTTCCAGCACAGTCCCCTGGTCCCTGCGAGTCCATGCGGCACCAGCCGAGGGCTTAGCATGCAGAGTTCACAGGACTCAGCCTTGGTAGCAGCGTCCCGCCGAGTCCCCTGGTCCCCGCGAGTCAGGGCGGCACCAGCTGAGGGCTTAGCACACAGATTTCGCGGGACTCAGCCTTGGTAGCAGCGTCCCACCGAGTCCCCTGGTCCCTGCGAGTGTGTGCGGCACCAGCCGAGGGCTTAGCAGGCAACAGAGTTTCCAGGACCCATACAGGGTCGCAAGGGAGGTTGTAGCAGTAACTTCCCACCAAGTTCCCTGGTCCCCGCCCAGGCCGCTGCGGACCATGGGCTCCCGGCCCACTCACGTCCTCGCAAGCCTACCAGGATTGAGTCGGTGTTTCTGGTTATGTGTTCCTCCAAGGTGTCTTTCAGTTGCCCCTTCCTGACGATTTGCCTTTATTTTCATTGTAAATCCAGTTTGGTCCTGGGAGATGGTCTGTGTAGCTCCATTCACTTCGCTGCCATTTCGGTTCTCTCAATAGCATTCTTATATACCAATGATGAACTCAAAGAAAGAGAAGCTAAAAAAAACAATCCCATTTACCAGAGCAGCAAAAAAATTAAGATACATAGGATAAAGTTAACCAAAGAAGTAAAAGTCCTCTTCACAGAAAACTACAGTTCATTGAAGAATAAAAATTGAGAAAGATATAAAAAAAAAAAAGGGAAGAATATACCACGTTCATGAACTGGAAGAATTAACATCATTAAAATGTCCATATTACCCAAAGCAATCTATAGATTTAATGCAATCCCCATCAAAATACCAACGATATATTTCACAGAACTAGGACAAATGCTCCAAAAGTTTATATGGAACCAAAAATCTCCCAAATTGCCAGAGCAATCTTGAAGAAGAAAGAAAAAGTAGGAGTTATTACATTGCCAGATATCAGGTTATACTACAAAGCCACTGTAATCAAAACAGCCTGGTACTGAACAAGTACAGGCATATAGATCAATGAAACAGAACAGATAACCGAAAAATTGACCCAAGACAATATGCTCAATTAATATTTAACAAAGGTGGCAAGAGCATACAGTGGAATCAAGATAGTCCCTTCATGCATATATACATGACCAATGAACATAGACAACAAAGCTAGTGATGGGGTGGAGAGAAAGGGAGGAGGGTGTCAATGGGAAAAATTGAAAAACATATTTAAGAAATACAAATTAATAAATTAAAAATTATGTGATATAAAAAAATTTTAAGTTAATTTAGCATATATATGCTACAATTAAAAATATAAAATATAAATAAAATAAAATTTATAAAATATAAATAAAATAAAGTAAAATCATTGCAATTTTCTTTTAAATGTAGATGTTTGGGTTCTCCCACTAGAAATGTTATTGAATGAGTCTACAATATATATAAGCCAGAGAAGATATATATTAACAAGAGCCTCAGTTGATAGGGGGATATGAAGAGATAAACCAAAGAACTTATATGCATATATACACAATCAATGGACACAGGCAATAGTTTGGGGAAAGCAACAGGGAGGCGGGAGTGGGGCAGAGGGGGTTAATGAGAGAAAAGGCATTGGACATCTGTAATGCTTTCAACAATAATTTTTGTTTTAAATTTTGTAATAAATTATGAAATATTGTCCCAGGGCAATGGGTCTAAATAGATTTCCATAGGGACCAGCAGAAGATGGACCTGGTGGAAATTCCAAATTATCTGATACAAACTCAGGTATACAAAGACAGAAACTGGGGAGAGAGAAAAAATGGCAGCAGAGTGAATGGAAGCTACACAGACCATCTCCCAGGACCAAACTGGAATTACAATGAAAATAAAGACAAATCATCAGGAAGGGGCAACTGAAAGGCAGCTTGGAGAACCACATAACCAGGGACACTGACTCAATCCTGGTAGGCTTGCGAGGATGCGAGAGGGAGCCGGGAGCCCATGGTCCGCAGCGGCCTGGGCTGAGACCTGCTGCAGCCTCAGCTGGGACCAGTGGCCTTGGTTGGAAGCTGCAGCCTCGGCTAGGGCCTGTGGCCTTGGCTGGGACCAGAAGCTGCCTTGGCTGGGACCTGCAGCTGCCTCAACTGGGTCCTGCGACCTCGGCTGGGAGCTGCGACCTCGGCTGGGAGCTACGCCCTTGGCTGGGTCCTGTGGCCTCAGCTGGGACCAGCAGCTGCCTAGGGTGGGACCAACACCGGCCTCGGTTGGGTCCTGAGACCTCGGCTGGGTGCTACACTCTCAGCTGGGAGCTGCCGCAGCCTCGGCCACCCTTAGCTGGGAGCAGCGTGCTCGGCATAAAGTCCCAGGTGGCTCCACGGCGATGCAGAGCCAAGACAGAGGCTAAATTGGCAGCAGCCACTCACCTTGGGCTCCAGCAGAGGGAGGGCAGACTAGACTGGAACTGTGTGGAGACACTGGGATTTGAAGGGTGCTCAGAGCTTTTACTGAGTGCAGCCACGCAGGACTGTGGTCATCTTACTCCTTCCTAGGGCCCTAGGGAGAGGCGACGGCCCCTCTCTCAAAGATTCAACCCCACCTGATGGCCACTGAAATGCTGCTTGAGGCCCATTAACAACCAGCATCTGCTCCACCATCTAGAAATCCTCTTACACTGTGCACCTGAGGGATTTTCAGTCAACTCAGAAACCAAGGATCTTCAGGTGACCTCTACTAATAGCCTCCAGGCAAAAAAGCTAGAGGATAACTACCATTTGCTGGGCTAGCAACTCTAACCAGGAAAGTTAAGACTTGACAGTGGTATTTAAAGTGAATCCTCCCTGCCTCATCCAAACCCAGGAGAGGAAGCTCCAAACAGCAGAACACCAAAACACACAGGGAAAATTTGGCAGACTCCAAAGCAACTGTGATAGCCAAAATGGTGAAACACAGAAATAAAAGCCAAATGAAAGAACAAGAGACCTCTATCAAAGATGAGATAAATGAGGTGCAGTTAAACAAGTTAACAGAACTAGAATTCAGAGCCATGATGTTGAGGAAGCTCAACAGCATGTGTAAGGACATGAGCACCATGAGTAAGACATAGAAATATTAAAAATCACCAGTTGAAAATCAAAAACCACCAAGAAGAAATGAAGAATGACATATCAGAAATAAAAAACACTTTGGAAAGTCTAAATAGCAGAGTGGAGGAACCTGAGGACTGGATTAGTGAATTAGAAGATGGGGTAGAAAAAAATCAACCAAGTGGAAAACCAAAAGGAAAAAATAATTAAAAACAGAAAAACAGCTTAAGAGAACTGTGGGACAACTGAAAATGTAATAACATTTGCATAATAGGAGTCCCCGAGGAAGAAGAAAATGAGCAATGGTTAGAGAATATATTTGAAGAAATAGTGACAGAAAACTTCCCTAATTTGGTGAAGGAAGAAGGGATTCAGTTCAAAAAGCACAGAGAGCCCCAAGTAAGAAGAACCCTAACAAGCCCACACCAAGACACATAGTAATCACAGTGACAAAAATTAAAGACAAAGAGGGAATCCTAAAAGCAGCAAGAGAGAAGCAACAGGTTACCTACAAAGGAAACCCCATAAGGCTCTCAGCTGACTTCTCAACAGGTAATCAAGGTCATGAAAAACAAGCATCTGAATCCAAGACTACTGTACCCAACAAGGCTATCATTCAAAATAGAAAGTCAAATAGCTTCTCAGACAAAAAAAAAAAAAAGGCTAAGGAAATACATTAGCACCAAACTAACACTACAAGAAATGTTAAAAGAAATGCTGTAATTAGCAGGAGAAATAGAAAGAAAAATATAACCACACTAAACAAAAAAGGCAACAAATAAGTACATATCAGTAATGGATTAAATATAAATGGATTGAATGCACCCATAAAAAGACACAGACTAGCAGATTACATTAAAAAGCATGACTCATCTATATGTTCTTTACAAGAGACCCACCTCATAGCAAAAGACTCACATAGGTTGAAAGTGAAGAAATGGATAAAAATCTTCCAAACAAATGGGGAAAAAAAATGGGGTAGCGATACTCATATCTGATAAAATAGATTTCAAAATGAAGGCCATAACATGAAACAAAGAAGGCCACTACATAATATTGAAAGGATCTGTCCAATAAGAAGATATAACCTTGATAAACATATATGCACCCAATGTAGGAGCACCAAAATATATTAAAAATCTTCTGGAGGATTTCAAAAAGGAAATCAATAGCAATACAATCATAGCAGGGAACTTCAAAACCCGGCTGATATCACTGGATAGATCCTCTAGACAAAAAAATTAACAAGAAAAGAGAGACTCTAAATGAAGCACTAGACCAAATGGATTCAATGGATATCTACAGAGAATTACACCCCAATACTACAGAATTCACATTCTTCTCAAGTGCACATGGGACACTCTCAAAGATAGACCACATGTTAGGGCACAAACTAAGTGTCTACAATTTCAAGAAGACTGAAATCATATCAAGCATCTTCTCAGATTACAATGGCATGACACTAGAAATCATTGCAAGAAGAACATACATAGATATTTGAACACATGGAAGCTAAATAGCATGTTATTAAACAATGAATGGGTCACCGAGGAGATCAAGGAAGAAATCAAAAATTTCATGGAAGCTAATGAAAATGAAGACACAACAACACAAATCTATGGGATGCAGCGAAAGCAGTTCTGAGAGGGAATTTAATAGCACTACAGACCTAACTCAAAAAAGAAAAAAAAAATGTCTAATAGACTATCTAACCTCACAACTTAAAGAACTAGAGAGTAAACAAAAAGAAAACCCCAGAGTAAGTAGAACTAAGGAAATAGTAAAGATCAGAGCAGAAATAAACGACAGAGACCAAAAAAAAAAAAAAAAACAATTTAAAGGATCAATGAAACAAAGAGCTGGTTTTTGGAAAAGATAAACAAGATTGATGGACCCTTAGATAGACTCACCAAGAAACAAAGAGAGAGAGAACCCAAATATACAAAATCAGAAATGAAAGAGGAGAAGTAACAACTGACACCACAGAAATAGAAAAGATCATTAACAACTACTATGAACAATTATATGGCAACAAATTAGACAATCCAAGTGAAATGGACAAATTTCTAGAAACACATAGTCTCCCACAACTGGACCAAGAAGAGATAGAAAACTTTGATAGACCAATATCAACAGAAGAAATTGAAGATGTAATCCCATCAAACAAAAGCCCAGGCCCGGATGGCTTCACAGAGGAGTTTTACGGAACATTCAAAGAACTAACACCCATTCTCCTCAAACTATATCAAAAAATTCAAGAAGAAGAAAGTCTTCAAAACTCGTTTTAGGAAGCCAGCATAATTCTAATTGCAAAACCAGAAAAAGACACTACAAAGAAAGAAAACTACACGCCAATATCCCTGATGAACATAGATGCCAAAATCCTGAACAAAATACTAGCAAATCGGATCCAGCAATACACCAAAAAAATTATCCACCATGACCAAGTGGGATTCATCCCAGGGATGCAAGGCTGGTACAATATTCGCAAATCAATAAACGTGATACAACACATAAATAAAATGAAGAATAAAAACCACATGATCATATCAACTGATGCCAAAAAGAGCCTTCGACAAAATCCAGCATCCATTTCTGATAAAAACGCTCAGCAATGTGGGAATAGAGGGATCATATCTAGACATAATAAAGGCCATATATGAAAGACCAACAGCCAACATCATACTCAGTGGGCAAAAACAAAAAGCATTTTCCTGAAGAACAGGAACAAGGCAAGGATGCCCACTTTCGCCACTCTTATTTAACATAGTACTGGAAGTCTTAGCCACAGCAATCAGACAGAAAGAAGAAATAAAAGGGATCCAAATTGGAAAGGAGGAAGTGAAACTGACATTATTTGAAGATGACATGATACTATACATAGAAAACCCCAAAGACTCCATGGATGTTTACTAGACTTAATAAATGAATTTGGCAAAGTAGCAGGTTACAAAATTAATGTCAAGAAATTGATGGGATTCTTATACACCAAGGATGAACTCACAGAGAGAGAAACTAAGAAAACAATCCCATTTAGCATTGCAGCAAAAAAATTAAGATACCTAGGAATAAAGTTAACCAAAAAAATAAAGGACCTATTCTTAGAAAACTACAGGTCATTGAATAAGAAATAAAGAAAGATATAAAAAAGTGGAAGCACTTACCCTGTTCATGGATTGGGAGAATTAACATCATTAAAATGTCCATATTACCCAAAGCAATCTCTAGATTCAATGCAATCCCCATCAAAATACCAACAGCATACGTCACAGAACTAGAACAAATACTTCAAAAGTTCATATGAAACCAAAAAATACCGCGAATAGTCACAGCAATCTTGATAAGAAAGAACAACATTCGAGGAATCACATTACCAGATTTCAGGTTATACTACAAAGTCACCATAATCAAAACAGCCTGGTACTGGCACAAGAACAGGCATATAGACCAGAGGAACAGAACAGAGAACCCAGAAATGGACCCGAGGCAACATGCTCAATGAATATTTGACAAAGGTGGCAAGAGCATACAGTGGAGTAAGGACAGCCTCTTTAATAAATGGTGGTGGGAAAATTGGACAGCTACTTGCAGAACAATGAAACTAGACCATTAACTTACACCCTACACAGGAATAAACTCAAAATGGATAAAAGACTTAAATGTGACCCATGAATCCATAAAAATCCTAGAAGAAACTGTAGGCAACAAAATTTCAGACATTATAAGCAGCAGAATTTTTACTGATACATCACCTAACGTAATAGAACCAAAGGAGAAAATGAACATATGGGACTCCATCAAACTCAAAAGCTTCTGCACAGCGAAAGATACAATCATCAGAATGGAAAGGCTACCCACTGTATGGGAGAGCATAATTGCCAATGATATATCAAATAAGGGTTTAATTTCCAATATATATAGACTGCTCATACAACTCTACAAAAAGAAGACAAAGAACCTAATTTAAAAATGGGCAGAGGAACTAAATAGACACCTCTTCAAACAGGACATACAAATGGCTAAGAGAAATATGAAGAAATGCTCAACATCACTAATCATCAGAGAGATGCTAATTAAAACAACAATGAAGTACCACCTCACACCTGTCAGAATGGCTGCCATCAACAAATCATCAAACAATAACTGTTGGTGAGGGTGTGGAGAAAAGGGGACTCTAGTACACTGCTGGTGGGAATGCAGACTGGTACAGCCACTATGGAAAACAATTTTGTGTTGCCTCAAAAAATTAAAAATTGATCTTTCTTTTGACCCAGTGATCCCACTTCTAGGAATATACAATAAGAAGCCTGAAACACCAATCAGAAAGAATATATGTACCCCCATGTTGTGGCAGCACGATTTACAATAGCTAAGATCTGGAAACAGCCCAAGTGTCCATCAGCAGACGAATGGATAACAAAGCTGTGGTACATATACACAATGGAGTACTACGCAGCTATAAGAAAGAAAGATCTTTTATCCTTTGAGACTACATGGAGAGACCTGAAAAGTATCATCCTAAGCAAAACAATCCAATCAGAGAAAGACAAGTATCATATGATCTCACTTATTTGTGGAATATAATAAACAGAACAGTCTGAGGAATGGGGTAGTCCCAGAGACGTGGTAGTGGGGTACAGACTGACAATCCCCAGAAGAGGGGATGGTGGGGGAGAGATAAACCACAGAACTTATATGCATGTATGCATGAACAGTCTACATGGACAACATACTGAGGACAGGGCAGGGAGGGAGCGGGAAGGGGGAATCAGTGGGGGGAAAAGGAGAAACATCTGTAACAAAAATTAATTAATAAACTCACACTTGTGATGAAAAAAATAAGAAAGAAAGATACCATCATCAAAACGGAAAGGCTATCCACTGTATGGGAGAGGATAATTGCCAATGATATATCAAATAAGGGGTTAATTTCCAATATATATAAAGTGCTCATACAACTGAACAACAGGAAGACAAAGAACCCAATTAAAAAATGGGCAGAGGAACTAAATAGACACCTCTCCAAAAAGGACATACAAATGGCTAAGTGACATATGAAGAAATGCTCAACATCACTCATCATCAGAGAGATGCAAATTAAAACAACAATGAGGTATCACCTCACACCTGTCAGAATGGCCGCCATCAACAAATCATCAAACGACAAGTGTTGGCTAGGGTGTGGAGAAAAGGGAACTCTAGTACACTGCTGGTGGGAATGCAGACTGGTACAGCCGCTATGGAAAACAATATGGTGTTACCTCAAAAAATTAAAAATTGAACTACCATTTGACCCATTGATCCCACTTCTAGGAATATACCCTACGAAGTCTGAAACACCACTCAGAAAGAATATATGTACCCCCATGTTTGTGGCAGCACTATTTATAATAGCTAAGATCTGGAAACAGCCCAAGTGTCCATCAGTAGACGAATGGATAAAAAAGCTATGGTACATATACACAGTGGAGTACTATGCAGCTGTAAGAAAGAAAGATCTCTTATCCTTTGAGACTACATGAAGGGACCTGGAAAGTATCATCCTAAGTGGAACAAGCCAAACAGAGAAAGACATGTATCATATGATCTCACTTATTTGTGGAATATAATGAACATGACAGTCTGAGGAATGGGGTAGTTCCAGAGATGTGGAAGTGGCGTACAGACTGACAATCCGCAGAAGAGGGGGTTGTGTGGTAGAGATAAACCACTGAACTTATTTGCATGTATATATGGACAATTGACATGGACAACTAAGCCTGGGACAGGGCAGGGATGAAGGGGTGGGGGGAGTTAGTTGGGGAAGAAGGAGAAACTTTTGTAACAAAAATTAATTAATAAAAAAAAATGGGTAAAGGACCTGAATACGCCCTTGTCCAAAGAGTACATACAGATGGACAATAAGCATATGAAAAAATTCTCAACCTCACTAATCAGAGGAATGCAAATTAAAACCACAGTGATATATCCTCACACCTGCCAGAATGGCTCTCATCAATAAATCAACAAACAACAAGTGCTAGCGAGATTGTGAAGAATAGTAAACACTTGTACATTGTTGGTGGGAATGCAGACTGGTGCAGCTACTGTGGAAAACAGTATGGAGTTTCCTCAAAAAATTAAAAATGGAACTGCCTTTTGACCCAGAGATCCCACTTCTGGTAATATACCCTAAGAAGCCTGAAACACCAATCAGAAAGAATATATGCACCCCTATGTTCATAACAGTGTTGTTTACAGTAGCCAAGATCTGGAAGCAGCCCAAGTGCCCATCAGTAGATGAGTGGATAAAAAAGCTGTGATACATTTATGCAATTGCACACCATGCAGCTATAAAAATGAAGGAACTCTTAACTTTTGCAACAGTATGAATGAACCTGGAGTTCATAATGCTAAGCAAAATAAGCCAGTCAGAGAAAGACAAATACCATATCATCTTACTTATATGTGGAATCTAATAAACAAAATTAACTGATGAACAAAATAGAACCAGAGACATGGATACATGGTACAGACTGACAGATGTCAGAGGGGAGGTGGGTGGGGCAGACAAGATGAAAGAAGGTGAAGAGAGTAGCCAAAGAACACATATGTTCATGGACACAGACAACAATGTGGTGAAGGCGAGAGAGAGGGGAGGGTGGGATCTAGGTGGGGAAGGGCAATGGGGGTGAAGGGGTACATCTGTAATAATGTCGACAATAAAAAGAAAAAAGAAAAAAAAGACAGAAATTGGGGAATGGGACTTTGAAGTCTTTTCTAACAAATCTTCAAGGTCGTCTTGGTGCAGACTAAACTTTGAAAACCATTACCTTAGTGAATCCTGGTGAAACCATTAATCAACCATCTTACCAAAGAGGAAACTACAAGTCAGGAAATGATAACACTTGTTCCCAAGAGGAGATCCAAGGAGGAATAGAGTGGCTCTCCCCAGAGGAAAGGAATCCAAATTGAAAAAAAAAAAAAAGTCACAGCTCAAACCATTTTTAGTCTCCAAGGAATAAGGAATTTGTGAGACACAGACCTCTTCCTCTGTGACTTCTGCCTCTGAGGAGTCAACCTGATAAGGGAATCAAAGATCCATTGATCAATTTGTCTAACAAGCTTCAAAGGAGATTCTTTTCCCAGAGCCACAAAACCTGTAACATATCAACGTATAGTCACCAAGGCTCTCATGAGGCAGAAAGAAGACACTCATACCTTCTCCAGGAGAAAGCAGCCAGTTCCTATACCACATGCCTGGCTCTGTATCTCAGCTCTTTTGATGGACAGACCTTCTTTCTTCATCACCACCTTACATCAAAGAACAAGATTCAGGGGCATTGACCCCTGTTGTGGGTCCATATTTCCAAGCCTGAATAGCCCAGTAAGTGTTGTAGAAAATAGAGAAAAGTGGTGGTTGAGTGAATAGGGTATTGACTATTGTGAAGCACAGGGCAGGGAAAACCTTCTGCTGTCTATGGAAAATAATCTCTAGAGGTTACTTACTTGGGAGGGTGAATGGCTTGGATGCTTGTTTGAAGTTTCCATTGCATAATAAGCCTTTATTTAGTTATATGTTCTTTGATTAGATGGTTGATAGAAAGTATGAGAAGAGGGAGAAAGGCTAACCCCCTAGTTCACTCTGACAGCATAGCACTTCCAGAACCACACAGTGTAGTGGTACAGTTACCAAACTTTTCATATACAAATGGATGCCTGCAGGTGCTGATAGAACTTCAGGTCCTTTAGAGTGAAGTCTTGATCTCTACTTATTCTTTTCTCCTGTTACCTGGCCCAAGAGCTCCAGAGCCCCCATCTTCCTTTAGCCTAGTAAAGTCTTTCTTAATGCATCTTTGCCACACTCATTTACTTGAGAACATCTGTTTTTCAAAAAGATCTGTCCTTCCCTCCCTTCTGCATGCACACTTATCCATGGTTTTTACTAGTAATGTTCAAGGGAAAATGGTCTTAAGTCCCTGGTATCCAGGGCCACAGTGTACACAATTTGGGGTAGGGTGGGTCAGAGAGAGAAAGCAAAGGATGTAGGAAAGTCCAACATCTAGTCCCTTATTGAAATCTTACCCTTTTGCTCTGGGAATTCTGGGAAACACTGTAACTCACATGTCCCTTTCCCATAGTTCTCCTTGATTCCACCTGAGTGTCAGGTCTCATCCTTAAGCAGGGACATGGAATCATTAGGAAGATAAGGATTATTTCTTCACCTCTTTTGGCCTTTGTCCCTCTTCTTTAAAACAAGTAACTTGGTTCTTCAATTCTAATGATGGGAGAATTCTATGCCCTATTCCCTTTGCCTTTAGTTTTGTCTGCTTTAAATCCATCTTTCACTCCAGACACCAGGGAAAATTGTGATACTAATTATGTCACTCCTGTGGTTGCATTTCCTCCACAGCCCCCACTTTTTACCCATTATTCTTGTCAAGGTTCCCAAGGCTATGGTCACCTCTGCAACCTAATTCTTGGCAGTCCCCATCTCCCACTGTGTGCTTCAGCAGATTGCTAAAAGCACTCTGTCCTGTGCTGCTTCTTGCTCATGTACCCTTTCACTTGTTCTCTTCCCTGCTGGGAAAGCCCCTCCTGAATAATCCACCTGTATAAGTCCTTGCCCAGGGATCTCCTCCTCCAGGAATTCTTCCCTCACTCCATCCCTCCAGGCTGGATTTGGGACTCTTCTCAGTTCTCCACTCTCCAGATGCTTTCATCTCGCCATTTAATTCACTGTATTGTGATGACTGTTAGCGCATCCCTCTCTGGAAAGTGAGTTCCCTGAGGATAAAAACCACACCTAATGGTCTTAGCCTGTCCCACAGAAGCCCTCCCTGTCCAGTGGCTTCTAGGAGTTCTTCAATGACTGACAAGCAGCCTATTTCAATTCTCTGCTTCTTGTCATGGCTCAACAGAATTGCCCATAGCATTAGATACTAGAAACAGAATAGAACATATTTATTTGGTGCCTGGGTAAAGAGCAAAAATTAAGTGACAAAGGGCTGCATCCTGCACTTTTTATTAAGTTTATTTCTCATTATTACCATTATTGCAGATGTCCCCTATTTCCCCCTTACTTTCCTCCACCACCTAACACCTGCCGCACTGGTCCTAAGATTAAAGGGTTCTAACGTGTAGGAAACACTTTCTTTACTTGAATGTGATTATTCATTTTATGAGCAATTGAAATAATAATTCAGCTGCTACTGCAAGTCCAGGTGGGACATATGGGGGAAAAAATCATTATAGTGGATTTGAATTTCAACATCCTAAGAACAAACCCTGCAGAAGCCAGAACCCCAGCTTTGCACATCAGAACTAGACACATCCTCATTATATTCTCTCCCTCATGTCCACTATTTTCTTCATTGAATATTTTTTATACTGTCTTTGTCATTTTATTTTGGCCTAAGGAAGCAATATTTGACAATCCTAAGAATAAATCCATCTTTTTCGTCAAAAGATCACCATTTTTACCTTCATCACATATATTTTCTTCCTAGTCCTGGACGGTTTGCATGGACTCTACACCTCTTTCTTAGAGAAAACAACATGCATCTGAGAATACATTCTAGCTTCAAAGGCTGACCCCATCTTTAACCATTCTTTAAATCAGCAAAATTATGAAAATAATTTAAATACTATCCTCTATGGTGCTTATGAAGTACACTAAGCCCTCCTTTAATATCCAGAATAGGTTCCTGGCACTGTGGAGAAACAACATATAACAAGACCAATTTTACTATAGGCTAATCTAATTTATACAAATGAGTTAAATTTTTACAGCATCTCATCAATGTTATTAAAAAACAACTTTGAATGAAACATTTTATGAGGACCTGCTATTATTCTTAGAAGAGATATATTGAACCAGAATGCTTGCATATCAGCCCACAGGCTGAGGGTCAGACACGAGGTGATGCTTAATGGAGCACCGGGAAGACAGAGAGAGGGGCCATTTGTCCAGGGTCTGCCTATCTTCTGGCTCTCACGTTCCCAGGTCCTGGGGGTCCTGTAACCAGAGGGGAAAGAATGGTTATTGTTATTGACTTTCCTGTTTTGGCTCTCTCCTGCAAAGTGGGTCTTCCAGTGTTTGAGGAGAGAACGCACAGGAGGCATTGTCTTCTCACACAGGGATAAAGAGATTTCAGTAGTTGCACTTGCAGGAAAAAGGACAGAGAATATGAATTTTGAGGGATTTCAGGAAAGGAATGGAAAGATGATTAATGTCTTCATTTATAATCCCAAAAACATAGCTGTGTGAAAATTAACCTTTGTGACATTTTTTGTACACCTGTCATTTTCCTGCTTAGTCTCTCGGGCATCTTCTAATTGTACTTCTGGATAATTATGACACAAGTTCAGAAATGTATGTAGAGGTACTTCAGACAAAGGCTGTGGAAAAGCAGTAGCTGGTGTTGCTGCAAGTAAAGATCCCACATGAGATACAAGAACAAGAGAAAATGGGCTAAATTATTGGTAGGGTGAACATAGGGAATGAGTGTTGCACAGGACTGAGACCAGGACCTGGCTCTTTCTTAAGCAGAAACTTTATATTCCTTTTCTCTCTCCCATTCTATGTTTTCTCCACCAGCATCTTATTTATTCTCTTTCCATATCATTCCCTCCTTGAGGGTAAGAAATGCTAAAGGTTTTGGAGTAATGGGAACACGGGGACTACATGATGAGCTGCAGCAATGAAAAATATTGGTTTGTAAGCTCTTCCATCCAATATAGAGGGTCCCCTTCGCACTGAGAATGCAGCTAGTATTGAGAACTGAGGTAGCTGGGAATTATCTAAGCAGGTGAAAGCCTGTTTCACATATATAGCGACAAGTAGGAGTCAAGAGAAGAAAGCAGAGAGAGGTTTAGGCAGAGGGAGAAGGTCCTGAAGAGTTGCAAAGACATAAGAGAGTATGGCCCATCTGGGCAAAGAAAAGCTTTTCAGAATGATCAGATTTAGGATAAAAGTTGAAAAGTGGTGAGAGAGAAGCTGGAGGGTCAGAGCACATCAAGGAGTTTGGATGTTTTCAGAAGGTGGCACAGAGGTGTTCTGTGGATTTTAGGAAGGGCAGTGATATAATCAGATTTACGTTTTGAACATCTCAGTCAAACAGCTGTGTGGAGAAATCAAGGGTGAAAATATAGACCAGGAAGGAAGCCCATGCAATAGACTAGTAAGAAATAAAATTGTTTCCTCTTTAGCAATGCAGTTGATGCTGTTAACACACAGCACACTCCAGGGAACATCCAGAATCTCAGGCAGCTCCTACATACTCTCTCCTATTCTGCTCAGTAAAAAATCAAATGCAAAACAGCAAGCCATACTTATTAAAAGTCAAGAGAAGTTTTTATGAAATATCCAAATTTAGAAATGCATCATGACAATGTTGCTTTCAAATTATCAGAAACCACCAGAGATCATTGCAAACTGCCTCTCTTCCAAAGGATCAGAACATAGATATTCTTCCATTGCTAAACAATTTGCATATGATATGGCCATTTTTATCATTCTAGAGACAATATCTGCTTTGGGGGTTTTAGATTCACGTATAATTGACAGATGACATTATATTAGTTTCAGGTGTACAAAATGATGATTCAATCTTTGCATATATTGCAAACTGATCACCCCAATAAGTCTAGTTAACATCCTTCTCCACACATAGTTACAGAATTTTTTCTTCTCATAAGAACTTTTAAGATCTACTTTCTTAGTAACTTTCAAAAATGCCATACAGTATCACCTACAGTCACCATGCTGTATAATACATTCCCATGACTTATTCATTTTGTAACTGGAAGTTTGTACATTTTGACCCCCTGCCCACACACAGTGGTTTTTATACTGAAGAACATGACAGTGATAACAGCCAATGGTGACCTCTCTTGTAGTGAGGGACATAATGAATAGCAAGAGTAGAAAAATATGTATAACAAGGGAAAACAGGACATGGAAGAAGCTAGTGTGCTGTTTTGCTGTTTCCTTGTCCTTGGTTATAGGGCCCATTCCTCTGTGACTGCTTACAGGACCCTTACGAGCTGGAGTGAGGAGAGTCAGAGGGCAGGTGGGCTCAGGGTGAGTGCCCCAGCTCCCAGCCCCATTCATGGCATCACCATCATGAGAGTGTCAAATCTGACTCTCATCCTTTCAGGCTCACATGAAAAGATCCTGCTGCAATTTCTCTCTCCCCCAGTATTTAATGAACAGCATGGACGATATGACTCAAAATTCTGTCTGTGGCCTTTACGGTAGTGTCTTAGGGTTCTGAAATGTTCAGCCTTGATATCTGCTCTTTCCTTGGACACTTTAATCAATCTCTCAACTTCACAGATGAAGTGTATGTTGTAAAGTGACAAATGTCCAAGAAGCTTCTGGCCCTGTTCCTACAAGTTGTAGCAGTTCCTGGTATATTAAGCTGTATGCATTTGTGTATGTGGTTTAATATCTGGTGGAAATATTTCCTTTTTCTCTTTCTTTCTTTCTTTCTTTCTTTCTTTCTTTCTTTCTTTCTTTCTTTCTTCTTTCTTTCTTTCTTTCTTTCTTTCTTTCTTTCTTTCTTTCTTTCTTTCTTTCTTTCCTTCTTTCTTTTTTTCCTTGAGAAGTAAACCTACATTCTACCCATCTCCAATACACTGTCTGCATATTTGAGATATCTGCCAAATTTCCTCACCTCTGAGACATGATAATCTGTCCCTTTTTTGAGTCTCAGTCAAGGCAGACAACCCAAATTAAGGTATTGAGCTTCACTGGATATGTTCCATATTGGTGTCAGAGCGACAACCACCATTTTATCTATAAGGTCCAAAGTTGCAGATAATACTAGCCCAGAGATGAAGAAGATGGATGAGTGTCCTAAAGGTTAATGGGCAAGAATTGATCAAGATTACAAAATATTACATGTAACAATTACAGAATATGGAATTCCAAATGTTTGTAGTTAAGGCTTTAGGCCCAGTCATTTACTTCAAGAAATTTAAAATTTAGAGATGATCTAGACTCTGTCCTGAGTCTACTTCATCTTCTTTTCCTTCTTCAATCATCTAGCTGATGTGTCAGCTGCATGGAACCAGGAAATCAAACAAGTGTTTCAGAATTTTTACTTCTGGGATTTTCTGAAGACTCGGAGCATCAACGCATCCTATTTGGGTTGTTCCTGTCCATCTTTGCAGTCACTGTGCTCGGGAACCTGCTCATCATCCTGGCCGTCAGCTCTGACTCCCACCTGCACACCCCCATGTACTTCTTCCTCTCCAACCTGTCCTTTGTTGACATCTGCTTCACCTCCACCACCATCCCAAAGATGCTGGTGAACATCCAGACACAGAGCAAAGCCATTACCTATGCAGGCTGCGTCACCCAGGTGTATTTTTTCATGGTTTTTGGAGGTATGGACACATTTCTCCTCACTGTGATGGCCTATGACCGGTTTGTGGCCATCTGTCACCCCTTATACTACGCAGTCATCATGAACCCCCGCCTCTGTGGCCTGCTGGTTCTCATGTCCTGGTTCATCAGCTTAACCTACTCTCTGATCCAGAGTCTGTTGATGTTGCGGCTGTCTTTCTGTGCCAGTTGGGTGATCTCACACTTTTATTGTGAACTTGCTCAGGCCCTCATGCTTGCCTGTTCGGACACACTTGTCAATCACATCCTGCTATATGTGGTGACTGGCCTTCTTGGCATTATACCCTTCTCAGGAATTGTTTTCTCCTATATTCGAATTGCCTCCTCAATCCTGAGAATTCCATCAGCAGATGGGAAATATAAAGCGTTTTCTACCTGTGGGTCTCACCTGTCTGTGGTTTCATTATTCTATGGGACAGGCCTTGGTGTGTATCTGGGTTCTGATGCTCCTTCCTGGAGGGGCATGATTGCCTCAGTGATGTACACTGTGGTCACCCCAATGCTGAACCCCTTCATCTATAGCCTGCGGAACAGGGACATCAAGAGGGCTCTACAGAACTTTCTTGTGAGAACATTCTGTGTTCAGTAATGGGAGCACTGGACCAGGAATTTTAACTGACAGTGGTAGCAGCAGTTGGCTAAAGAAATTGCACCTCTTAATGACATTGTATTTTGCTTCTCATCCATTCTCTATAAGTGAATTTGGTTACATTTGCCTTCTTTGTCAACCTCTTATGCTGACTTTCCTCAAATTCTCAGTTCTATTTCTCTCATACCTTCCATTTACTTATCCATTACTGCACCTCAGCTTGGATTTCCTGCCCTGCAGGTAGAGACCAGCCACTTCCAGAACCAACTTGAAAGAGTTGAATTATGACATAGCACATTTTATTGAAAACTATTGGGAATTCTTACAAATGTCATTTATTCAACTATATTTGCTGAGCACTTTTGGTGTGCCATGCCATTGTAGGTGTCTGGAATACAGCAATGCAGAATGGGGAAAAAATAAAACGCTTTGCCCTTATAAAGCTTAAATCCTGTGTATCAGAGTTCATCATATCACATTGTATGTCCAACAGAAAATACACTTATGGATAAATTATTTGTTTGGTCATTAGTGAGGTTGAACTTTTCTATATATGTTTCTTAGAGCATTTCCAAGTAAAACTATAACAATGTATCACTACAGATAAATATAACACCAAGGACCCAGAATATTAGATTTGATCATGCTCTAATAAACTGTTCAGTCTAGTCTAATTTTGCAGGTGAATTCACTGAGGCTCAACTATAAGAGTCTAGACAGTGACAAAATCTGGCTGAAAGGGGGACATATTTTCAAGTATGGTTCCAGGACAGAGCAGTGTATTACAATTCGGGAGAGCAATAATTAGTCACAGAATTGCCACTCTAGGTATGTGACACTGAAAGGCATCTGATGACACAGAATATGGTAAGACCTGTGGATCTCCTGATATATCGTCTTTATCTGCATATCTTCTTTACCATAAAGAAATAGAATGTTTTACGCTTTGGGGTGGTGGTGTTTGCCAAGCTACTGCAGGCAGGAAAGGCAACTATAAAGACATAAATAGTCATCTTGGTAAAGATGAATCACTGCTTACTCCAGAATGGAAAGAGTCTAATAGAATCATCTTGCCCACAAGTGGTATGCTTGAGGGATATTACCATTTCTAGAGAAACATATAATTGGCCTCCAAAAAACAAGAACCACATCCCCATTAATTTCTAGGATTTGAGTCTTAAAACAGGTTTGGGTGTGGAAACTGGAACATTAATCATGATTTACAATAATAGTAGCTGACATCTGACTTTTTCTGACTTATCCTGCATATTTTGGATTCTCTAAGATAAACAATACTTTATTATTTATTTATTTTATTAATAAATTTATTTACTTTTTTTTACAGATGTTTCTCCTTTTTCCCTCACTGATTCCCCTCACCCCCTCCCTCCCCGCCCTGTCCCCAACTTTGTTGTCCATGTCCATTATTCATGTATACATGCATATAAGTTCTGTAATTTATCTCTCCCCCACCACCCCCTCTTCTGGGGATTGTCAGTCTGTACCCCACTTCCACATCTCTGGGACTAGCCCATTCTTCAGACTGTTATGTTAATTGTACTCCACAAATAAGTGAGATCATGATACTTGTCTTTCTCTGTTAGCTTGTTTTGCTTAGGATAATACTTTCCAGGTCCCTCCATGTCATCTGAAAGGATAAGAGATCTTTCTTTCTTACAGCTGCATAGTACTCCATTGTGTATATGTACCACTGCTTTTTTATCCATTCGTCTACTGATGGACATTTGGGTTGTTTCCAGATCTTGGCTATTTAAATAGTGCTGCTACAAACATGGGGGTACATATATTCTTTCTGATTGCTGAGTCAAGCTTTTTAGGGCATATTCCTAGAAGTAGGATCACTGGGTCAAATGGCAGTTCAATTTTTAATTTTTTGAGGTAACACCATATTGTTTTCCATAGTGGCTGCACCAGCAGTGTACTAGAGTCCCCTTTTCTCCACACCCTCGCCAACACTTGTTGTTTGATGATTTGTTGATGGCGGCCATTCTGACAGGTGTGAGGTGATACCTCATTGTTGTTTTAATTTGCATCTCTCTGATGATGAGTGATGTTGAGCATTTCTTCATATCTCTCTTGGCCACTTGTATGTCCTGTTTGGACACATGAGAGGTGTATATTTAGTTCCTCTGCCCATTTTTTAATGGGGTTCTTTGTCTTCCCTTTACTGAGTTCTAGGAGTACTCTATATATTTTGGAAATTAACCCCTTATCTGATGTATCATTGGCAATTATGCTCTCCCATACAGTGGGTTGCCTTTCTATTTTGATGGTTGTTTCTTTTGCTGTGCAGAAAGTTTTTAGTTTGATGTAGTCCCATGTGTTCATTTTCTCCTTTGTTTCTGTTGCTTTAGGTGATGTATCAGTGAAAATTCTGCTGCATATAATGTCCAAAATTTTGTTGTCTATATTTTCTTCTAGGATTTTTATGGATTCACCAATTACACTTAAGTCTTTAATCCACTTTCAGTTTATTCTCGTGTATGGTGTAAGTTGATGGTTTGGTTTCATTTTTTTCAAGTAGCTGTTCAATTTTCCCAACACCATTTATTAAAGAGGGTGTTTTTACTCTACTGTATGTTCTTGCTACCTTTGTCAAATATTAATTGAGCATAATATCTTGGGTCCATTTCTGGGTTCTCTGTTTCATCCCACTGGTCTATATGCCTGTTCTTGTGCCAGTACCAGGCTGGTTTGATTACAGTGTCTTTGTACTATAACTTGATATCTGGTATTGTGATCCCACCTATTTTGTCCTCCTTTTTTAAGATTGCTGTGGCTATTTGGGACTTTTTGGTTTCATATGAATTTTTTAAGCATTTTTTCTGGTTCTTTGACATATGTCACTGGTATTTTGATAGAAATTTAATTAAATCTATAGATTGCTTGGGGTAATATGGAAATTATAAGAATGTTAATTCTTCCAATCAATGAACAAGGTATGTGCTTCCATTTTTTATATCTTTCTCTATTTCTTTTTTCAATCTCCTGTAGTTTTCTAAAAATAGATCCCTTACTTCTTTGGTTAAGTTTCTTCCTAGGTTTCTTATTTTTTTTGCTGCAATGGTAAATGGGATTGTTTGTTTGTTTCTCTTTTTGTGAGTTCATTGTTGGTGTATAAGAATGCCATCGATTTCTAAATGTTAATTTTGTATCCTGCTACTTTGCCAAATTTATTCATTAAGTCCGTTAGATTTTTGATGAAGTTCTAAGGGTTTTCTATATGTAATATTATGTAATCTGCAAATAATGACAGTTTCACTTTCTCCTTTCCCATTTCGATCCCTTTTATTTTTTTTTTCCTGTCTGATTGCTGTGGCTAAGACTTTCAGTACTATGTTAAATAAGAGAGGTGAAAGTGGGCATTGTTGTCTTGTTCTTGTTTTTAAAAGAAATGCTTTTAGTTTCTGCCCACTGAGTATGATGTTGGCTATAGGTCTTTCATATATGGACTTTATCATATCAAGATATGATCAGTCTATTCCACATTGCTGAGCATTTTAATCAGAAATGGGTGCTGCATTTTGTCAAATGCTTTTTCAGCATCTATTGATATGTTCATGTGCGTTTTTTTTCTTCATTTTATGTTGTGTATTACTTTTATTGATTTTCAAGTATTGTACCAGCCTTGCATCCCTGGAATAAATTCCACTTGGTCATGCTAAATAACTTTTTTGATGTATTGCTGTATTTGATTTGCTAGTATTTTGTTCAGAATTTTGGCATCTATATTCATCAGGAATATTGGCCTGTAGTTTTCTTTCTTTGTAGTGTTTTCTTTTTCTGGTTTTGGAATTGGAATTATACTAGCCACATAAAATGAGTTTGGAAGTCTTCCTTCTTTTTGAATTTTGAAATGGTTGGAGGAGAATGAGTGTTAGTTCTTTTTATATGTTTATTTATTTGTTCATTTATTTATTTGTTTGTTTTTACAAATGGTTCTCATTTTTCGTCCATTGACACCGTCCTCCCCTTTCTCTCCACCCCATCCCCAGCTTTGTTGTCTATGTTTATTGGTCATGCATACATGCATGTAAGTTCTGTGGTTTATCTTTTACCCCCAAACCTCCTCTTCAGAGGCTTGTCAGTCTGGTTTCTTGTTTTTTTTTTACACTCGCCTGAGGACATTTTTTCATTTTTTGCTCAGATAGAGTGGGAAGGAGAGAGAGAAAGAGAGAAAGAGAAACATCGACATGAAAGGGACACATCGAGTGGCTACCACCCACATGACCCAACCAGGGCCGGGGACAAACTGCAACCGAGGTACATGCCCTTAGCAGGAACCAAACCCAGATCTCTCTGGACTGTAGGCCAATGCTCTAACCGCTGAGCCAAACCTGCCAGGGCAAGGCTTGTCAGTCTGTACCCCACCTCTATGTCTCAGGGTTAATTTTCTTCTGCAGTTTTTTTAGTTCATTATATTCTACAAATAAATGACATCATGTGATATTTGTCTTTCTCTGCTTGGCTTGTTTCACTTAGCATAATACTCTCCAGGTCCTCCTATGCTATCTCAAAGGATAAGAACTCTTTCTTTCTCACAGCTGCATAGTATTTCATTGTGTACATGTACCACAGCATTTTATTCCACTCATCTACTGATGGACACTTGGGTTGTTTCCAGATCTTAGCTATTTTAAATAGTGCTGCTGTGAACATAGGGGTACATGTATTCTTTCTGATTGATGGTTCAGGTTTCTTAGGGTATATTTCTAAAAGTGGTATCACTAGGTCAAATGGCAGTTCAATTTTTAACTTCTTGAGGTAACACCATAATGTTTTCCACAGTTCTTTGAATATTCATTAAAACTCCCCCATGAAGCCAACCGGGACTGGGCTTTTGTTTGCTGGGAGAGTCTTGATTACCTCTTCAATTTCCTTAGTTGTTATTGCTCTATCCAAGTTTTCTATCTTTTCCTGGTCCAGTTTTGGGAGACTATGTGTTTCTAGAAATTTGTCCATTTCGCTTAGATTATCAAATTTGTTGCCATATAATTGTTCATAGTATTTGTTAACAATCCTTTGCATTTCTGTGGTGTCAGTTGTTACTTCTCCTCTTTCATTTCTGATTTTGTGTATTTGAGTTCTCTCTGTTTCTTTTTTGGTGAGTCTAGCTAAGGGCCCATCAATCTTGTTCATCTTTTTGAAAAACCAGCTCTTTGTTTCATTGATCCTTTGAATTGTTTTTTGGGTTTCTATGTCATTTATTTCTGCTCTGATCTTTACTATTTTCTTCCTTCTACTTGCTCTGGGGTTTTCTTTTTGTTTGCTTTCTAGTTGTTTAAGTTGTGAGGTTAGATAGTCTATTAGAAATTTTTCTTGTTTCTTGAGGTAGGCCTGTAATGCTATGAACTTACCTCTCAGAACTGCTTTTACTGCATCCCATAGATTTTGTGTTGTTGTGTCTTCATTTTCATTGGTTTCCAGAAACTTTTTAATTTCTTCTCCTCGGCAACCCATTTATTGTTAAATAACATGCTATTTAGCCTCCATGTGTTTAAATGTATTTGCATGTTCTTCTTGCAATTGATTTCTAGTTTCATGCCATTGTGATCTGAGAAGATGCTTGATATGATTTTCATCCTCTTGAACTTGTAGAGAAACTTGTAGTTTGTGCCCTAACATGTGGTCTATCTTTGAGAATGTCCCATGTGCACTTCAGAAGAATGTGAATTCTGTAGTTTTGAGGTGTAATTCTCTGTTGATATTTATTAAATCCATTTGGTCTAGTGCTTTATTTAGAATCTGTGTTTGCTTGTTAATTTTTTTGTAGAGGATCTATCCAGTGATGTCAGCCAGTGTTGACATTTCCTGCTATGGTTGTATTGCTGTTGATTTGTCCTCTGAAGTATTTTTTAAATATATTTTGGTGCTTTTACATTGGGTGCATATATGTTTACCAAGGTTATATCTTCCTGTTGAATAAATCATTTCAATCATATGTAGTGACCTTCTTTGTCTATGTTAATGGCCTTTATTTTAACCTATTTTATCAGATATGAGTATTGCTACCCCAGCTTTTATTTGCTTTTCATTTGCTTGGGAGATTTTTTCCCATTCCTTCACTTTCAACCTATGTGAGTCTTTTATTGTAAGGCGGATCTCTTGTAAACAACATATATATAAATCATGCTTTCTTATCCAATCAGCTACTGTGTGTCTTTTTATTGAAGCATTCAAACCATTTACATTTAAGTGATTATTGATATGTACTTAGTTATTGCCATTTTTGTTTAGTGTGGTTATATTATATTTCCTATTTCTTCTACTGATTACAGCAGTGCTTTTAACATTTCTTGGAGTTCTGGTTTGGTGTTAATGTATTCCCTTAGCCTTTTTTGTCTGGGAAGCTCTTTATTTGAGCTTCTATTTTTCAATGATAGCCTTGTGGACAGAGTACTCTTGGATTCAGATCCTTGTTTTATGACCTTGATTACTTCATGCCTTTCCCTACTGGCTTGTGTTTCTATTGAGAAGTCAGCTGACAGCCTTACGAGGGTTCCTTTGTAGGTAACCTGTTGCTTGTCTTTTGCTGCCTTTAGGGTTCTCTCTTTGTCTTTAATTTTTGGAATTTTAATTAGTATGTGTCTCTGTGTCGGCCTGTTTGGGTTCTTTTTACTTGGGGCTCTCTGTGCTTCTTGAACTTGAATGACTTCTTTCTTCACCAAATTAGGGAAGTTTTCTTTCACTATTTCTTCAAATATATTCTTTAACCCTTGCTCATTTTCTTCTTCTTTGAGGACTTCTATGATGCAAATATTATTACATTTCCAGTTGTCCCACAGTTCTCTTAAGATGTCTTCCTCTTTTTTTATTGTTTTTTCTTTTTGGTTTTCTGATTAGTTGATTTTCTCTACTCTGTCTTCTAATTCACTGATCTGGTCCTCAGCTCCCTCTATTCTGCTGTTTAATCCTTCCAATGTGTTCTTCATTTCTGCTATGTCATTCTTCATTTTCACTTGGTTGGTTTTATATGCTTCTTTATTTTTACTCAGGGTATTGAGGTCCTTATTCATGCTGTTGAGCTTCCTCAAGATCATGGCTCTGAACTCTACCTCTAATAATTTGCTTAGCTGCATTTTATTTATCTCGTCTTCAGTATAGTTCTCTTGGTCTTTCATTTGAGATTTATTTCTTTGTTTCACCATTTTGGCTATCTCAGTGATTTTTGGAGCCTGCCAAATTTTCCCTGTGGGTGTTGGTGTTCTGCTCTTTGTGGCTCCTTCTAGTGGATTTGGATGAGTGTGGGAGGACCCACATTAAACACCACCGTCAAGTCTTACTTTCCTGGGTATATTTGCAAGCCCAACAAAGGTTCAGTCATCCTCTAGCTTTTTGCCTGGAGGCTATTATTCACTGTTACTTAAAGAGCCTTGGGTTCTCAGTTGAATGAAAAACTCCCTCAGGTGTTCAGCATAAGAGGATTTCCTGAGAGTGTGGCAGATGGTGGTTTTTAATGAGCCTCAATAAACATTTCTTTGGCCCACCTGGGTGGGGTTGAATCTTCATGAGAGGGTGCAATGCATCTCCCCAGAGCCCTGGGAAGAAGTAAGATGGCCGTAGTCCAGTATGGTCACAACTCAGGAAAAGCTCTGGATGCCCTCCATATCCTGAGTGTACTCCCACAGTTCTAGTCCAGTCTGTCCTCCCTCTGCTGGAGCCCAAGGTGAGTGGCTGTGGCTAATTTAACATGCTGTCCCAGCCCTCTGCACTGTGGTTCCAGCTTGGGATTTTAACCCTGAGGGCACTGCTCACAGCTAAGACTGCTGCTGTCTGTGGGCTCCCAGCCCCACTCTTGCACCTCCTCAATCCTACCAGGATCAATTCAGTGTCCCTGGTTTTATGGTCCTCCCAAGCTGCATTTCTGTTGCTTTTCCTCAATGATTTGTCTTTATTTTAGTTGTAATTTTAGTTTGGTTTTGGGAGATGGTCTGTGCAGCTTTCATTCACTCTGCCGCCATTTTGGAATCCTTGGGTTTCACATTTGATCCCTGGGCCAAGTAAGGGCATGTGTGGGAGGCAACCAAATGATGTGTCTCTCTCACATCAATGTTTCTCTCTCTGTCAAATAAAAAAAAAAAAAAACTAGAAATAAAAAATAAAATCTTTGTTACATTTTCTCCTTAATTCCAAGTGTATAGAAGGAACTACAAAACTCAACTTTTTGGAGCATTTTTTAAATTTTCTTTTCCACCAATTGTCATCAGTTTGCCTCAAATAGACTCATAAAAATTATCTACAGATGTGGATGTTCTTACATTGACAACCATTGTAACTAAATAATTATTTGAATAATTAATTTACTAATGACTGCCTCTTAATACCCCCACTGGAACTTTGAATCCCATATCTTTCTACTTTTAAGAAAATTTACACATTCATGTAAACTTTTATTAGCCTGTTTATTCCAATGTCTGCAATGCTATCATGTTCAATGTCATAAGAATCATCCATATTTCCATTTCTTTCAATGAATATGAAACTCACTCCTAGACCCACACTCCCCTTTCAGTATTGCTTGAAATTTTGGGAGATTTGGTCTATACTTGTTATTTCAATTTCCACACTGCTCCCACTCTCTTCAAACAACTCATCTGTAGTCTTCTGTCCTCCATAACCATTGCCCTCTCTGAGTTCTGCAGTGACTTCTTTTGCCCCACAATTTCTGAGGCATATTTCCATTTTTCAAATGACTTGCTTTTTTAGTAGCAATGGCACTGGTGCCTGCATTCCATTTCTTAACATAGAAACCTTTCTTATGTGCTTCCTTTTGTCAAATTGGGTTTGAAGGTCATGGCTACTGGGCTCTTTGAAAACTCCTAACTTTGAAATTAAATGCCATAAAGGTGAAGCAAGAGTAAGGGCAATTATTACTTAAAAATAGTTGTGTATTATTAAATTTATATACCATGTTAGTTTCAGGTATACAACCCCATGATTAGACATTGTTGTGACTTACAAAATTATCAACCTGATGAATATAGTACCCATCTGGCACCACATATGGTTATTACTATATTACTGACTATATTCCCTATCCTGTACTTTACATCCCCATGACTATTTTGTACTACCAGTTTGTACGTGCAAATCTCTCCACCTTTTCCACCTGTTCTTCCCCACCTCAATCCCATCTGGCAACTGTCAAAGTGTACTCCATACCTGTGAGTCTTTTTCTATCCTGCTTGTTTATTTTGTTTTTAGATTTCACATATAATTGAAATCATCTGGCACTTGTCTTTCTCTGTCTGACTTATTTTACACAGCACAAAACCCTCTAGGCTCATCCATGATGTTGCAGATGGTAAGACTTTATTTTTTTTTAAGACTGAATCATATTCCATTGTATATATGCACTGCTTGTTTTTAATCCATTCATCTATTGATGGACACTTAGATTGCTTCCATATCTTAGATATTATAAATAGTGATGCAATGAACATATAGATTTGTATGTATTTTTACTGTGTTTAGGTTTCTTTAGATAGATACCTAGAAGTGGAATTGCCTGCTCCTTCATTTTCTCTTGTTACAAAGTCTGTTTTGTCAGGAATATTTATTGCTACCCCAGATTTTATTGTTTGTTTGTTTCCATTTCCATGAAATATTTTTTCCATCCTTTTTTTTTTAGTCTCTGTATGTCTTTCTATCTGAAATGATAAGAGCAGTTATCTTAAGAAGCCCTACAAGACATCTTTAAGAAAAAAAAAAATAGAGGAATTCTTTAATCTCCAGGGGAATAATCTTGTTGACTGTAAATGTTTAAATGTACCACATAAAAAAGAAATAAGTGGAAGAAATAATTTTCCCATCTCCACAGCTATCTCTAGAGAAACAAAAATGACAGAAATTTTGTTCCTATTAGTCTCTCTCTACCCCAAGGGAGCTTAATTGTTTAAAGAGTAGAATGTCAATATAATCTGTTTATTCAATGAGGCCATTGAGAGTTCAGCCACCAAGTCCTGAAAACTTTAAACAAACTTCCAATGTCCCCATGACAAACCTCTTAGGCCTTCCATAGATACTGGATATGAATTCCCTTCCTGGTGTATCCCTGGGGAAAAGTCACTGAAGGGGAAAGAGCTTGGCCAAACAGGGACCTCCAGGATGCCATCTGAAAAAACCAGTGTATCCTGGCAAAGTCTAGGTGTGGGGTAGAGGAAAGAAGATGTAAACAGTGGAGAAAAAACTTTATTAAACCAGAGTCCTAGGACACAAACAAGAGCAATGAGTTTGTTAGGCATGCACATTTTTAACCTTCATCTCAGATCTACTAAATCAGACACTCCAGGGTCAGGCCCAGCTATTAGTGTGTAATTAGCTATCAAGGTGAATTTTATGCATGACTAAAATTGTTTAACTGCTATCTATCTATCTATCTATCTATCTATCTATCTATCTATCTAATCTCCATCCCTAGAGGATATGTTGCAATAAATGATGAAGGACCCTTACAAGGCTTCATCTTCAGAGATTCGAGGGCTGTCAATCTCCAAATTCTTACCTACAAATAATGATACATTTGTTTTTTTTTTACTTTTCAATGCTAATATCACCCTTATGTTTTCATCTTTTGCAAATGTGTGAATTATCAAAATGAAATGAAATATTTATTGTTCATAGAAGGAATTCCTGTATATTCATTATTTGTCATTTGTTAATGCTTCCACATTCAATTGAATTTTAACTTTCATTTAAAAATCAACATTATTTATCCTTTGAAAAATATATTCATATTTTTACTTTCAGAGTCTGCATGCCCCTACATATACATGTACATCTTTTGTTTTGATAGTAAGCAATATATTAATGTGCATGGATTTCCTAAAATTGAAGCATGATTAAATTCCTGTGAAAAGCATTATTGCCCCCTGGTGTATTGTGTGTTTGTTTTTTTTAACATACTAATCAAGAAGGCCTTAAACCAAACAAACAAAAACAAACTCATAAATATAGAAAATAGAATGGTGGTTGTCAGCAGCAGGGGTGGGCAAAATGGGTAAAGTTGGTCAAAAGGTACAAACTTTCAGAATAAAATAAGTAATTCATGGGGTTGTAATATACATCATGTTGACTATAGTTAATAAGAATGTGTTGTATATTTCAAAGATGCCAAGAAAGTAGATCTCAAAGTTCTCATCACAATAAGAAGAATTTGTTTTAACTACATGTTAAAAATTTAACTACATGTGATGATGTAGTTAAATCACATTTCTGATATAATTATATCAATAATTCTTCCCATCCCTCCATTGGACTTATTATGGTGATAATTTCACAATGTGTATGGCTATCAAATTATTATGTCATATACCCAAAAGTATTATAAAGTTATATATCAATTACATCTCAATTTTTTCATGTAATAATGTATATTTTAATATAAGATTTGTGTAGTGATTTAGAACAATAAATATCATGCACTGAAAAATTTTATCATAAACCAAATACAATAACAAAAGAAACAAAAAGCTTTTGTACACATTACAAAGGTCTTTACAATAAGTTAGAGTATACATTTCCCTCAGAGCATATTTGTGTACAAAGCAGCTAATGTGACCACTACAAGAAATATGTCACATAGGTCTTCAATTTTGATTTAATAAAGTATATACAGTATCAAATAAGATTAAGCATCTAAAAACAATGAGTTTTTGTATCATGTTTAGAAATTATTGTTTATATACCATAAAAATATGTAATGTCAAAAGTTTAGTTTTTTAACAAGTAGACATTATTCTTGGTAAGAACTAGAAAATGTATTGTACCAAGTAAGAAGAATCTAAAGGCTTCTAGTTTTTCTTAGGAATTTTCCTTTAACTCTCATAAATCTTGGTTACCATATACCATGAGATAAATAAAAAGGGAGCTAAAAAATATTTTCATTAAAATAATGGAAAACACATCTGGTGACAAGAAATAGTGGAAATAAACATAATTACAGGCCTCTTCAAAAATTAATTAAATGACTTTGCTCACAGGAGTAAATGGGCTGTCAGTGAATGTGACCAAATTGGGAAAGTTCAAAGGATTTCTAAAAGTTTTGATCTTTTTTCAAGTTTTTAGTCATAACTGACAATGATGCATATATCCTAGAATTGTGAAACTGTCTGCTGTAATGTAACTAAGACAAAACAAGACTTAAAAGTGATGAGCATAGTATCTGCTTCTTACCAAAAACAAAGACTCAAGATCCAGTAAGTAAAAAGCAACAGTATAGAAATTAGTCAGGAAGAAACAAATGGACAAACATAACTCTGGGTTTTAATTGCCACTTACCACGGTAGCTATTATTCTAGAACAAATGCCCATGTTGAAGTATGGGTGGTGCTTTTACACCTATGTTTATGTAAGAAAATAAAGTGCTAATATTACTGGCTTACACAACAAATTAAAATGTAAAGAAAAAAATATGAGGAATGTAAAGAAAAATCTTATTTTAAAAGTTATTGTGGGATCAAAATCAATGGGAGCTGTGTCAATAAAGAGCAGATTCCTATTACTGAAACCAGCAGGCATCTCAGACGGATCCATTACACCACTCAAATGCTACCTAGCGGGTGCTTCATTTCTATGACACCAAGCAATGGATGTTTTTCCCCCACTGAATAGAGTTAGTTGCTTGGTTAGTTCAACATTCATAGAATGCCTGAGATAATAAACACTTCACCATTACAACAGGTTGTTGGGAAATGAGTCTTCCTGGCTTTGATAAGAGAAGAGGACTGCCTGCTGAAGACAGTGGGTGCATTGGAGGCTGCATACACACACACACAGTAATGAGTGTCACCTGTAGTGGAAGTTAAGAATGGATGGATATGCCCTGGCCGGTTTGGTTCAGCGGTTAGAGCGTCGGCCTGCGGTCCTGAGAGACCCGGGTTCGGTTCCTGCTAAGGGCATGTACTTCGGTTGCAGTTTGTCCCCGGTCCTGGTTGGTCGTGCGGGTGGCAGCCACTCGATGTGTCCCTTTCACATCGATGTTTCTCTCTCTCTCTCCCTTCATCTCTCTCCCCCCCACTCTATCTGTACAAAAAAATGGAAAAATATCCTCGGGTGAGAATAAAAAAAAAAATTAAAAAAAAAAAAGAATCGATGGATATGGACACCTGTGCAGAATCTTCTCACCTCTGATGCAAATTTCACAGGAGATCTTCTCCATCACTGTCTTCTAAGGCACCTTCAGAGCACCTATGCACCTTTTTGAACATGTAGTTACCCTTTTTGAAAGTGCTATTGAATACATTATGGGCCACGGTTGTGCACCATTGTTTCAGAAAGGAAGTTTCATGGAACTGAGGTTGATCCTGTTCTGTTTGGCACTGGAAGCCTGTGAGCCACAGTGATGCACATTAATGCAGCGGGAGGCTGTGGAGGAGCCCACAGCTGTCCAGCTCTTCTGACAGGTAGGCCAGGTTCGCAGACAGCTCCTGTTCCCGCGGTGGGAACAACTGCTAGGGAGGAAGGTCAAACACTTCTTGAAATCCAGTTTTACTGAAAGCAGTTCACATTTTAAATGGGCACATAGTTAAATTGACTAACGTATTGACTTTGAATTTTAATTCACTCATTTCTATTTTTACCTTGATTATTTTTTCATGTTTTCTTAACATTAGACTTAAAACTATTGGTTTTTTACAAATTAAATATTCTTTCAGTGGTAAAATAAATTCACTCATGAAAACTGGAAACACAAAAATGTTTACAATAAAGTAAAAATCAGTTTTAATTTCTTTTTTTTCCCCTGGATGAGTAATTAGAAAAATCTTTGTATCCTGCAATTTGTATTAGTTACTCAGTAGAGTAAGAGTGTGTTGTTTACTTTTTTTAGGGCCAGAAAGGAAGATCATTACATTACAATATTCCTACTTATTTTATATATAGGAATAGCCTCATATTATATTTTGTTTTCAACCTCTTTGATTATTAATAAGTCTGAACGTTTTTCTTATGTTCTCCTATGAACTAAATGTTTATAAACTTTGCCCATTTTTCAACATTAGTTATTAAAAACTTTAGCACTTTTACTTATATAAAATGTAAACAATTATGATAAAATATCAAACTGTTCTTTTTATCATGATGCATTGACATAGAAGCATTTTATATTTTTATAGTCCAATCTATAAATCCTTTCCTTGGTAATTAATTCCATTAATTTTACTGTTAGACTATACTTCTTCTTTCAACACTTGAATTTGATTCTTCTAATGATTGCATTTTTTTTTTTTTTTTTTTTTTTTTTTTTTTTTTTTTTTTTTTTTTTAGCCCTTTATACTTTTATTGCCCTAGATGTTTTTTTTTTTTTTTTTTTTTTTTTTTTATTATGAATTTTTATTTATTTTTTTGTTACAGATATTTTACCTTTTTACCCCATTGGCACCCCCCACCCCACCCCCTCCACCCTGTCCCCGGCTTAGTTGTCCATGTCCATTGGTCATGCATACATGCATATAAGTTCTGTGGTTTATCTCTTCCCACCCCCGCACCCCCCATCCCCTATTCTGAGGGATGTCAGTCTGTGCCCTACTTCCATGTGTCTGGGTCTACTGTATTCCTCAGACTGTTATGTTCATTATATTCCGTATATAAGTGAGATCATGTGGTATTTGTCTTTTTCTGCTTGGCTTCTTTCACTTAGGATAATACTTTCCAGGTCCCTCCATGTCGTCTCAAAGGATAAGAGATCTTTCTTTCTTACCGCTGCATAGTACTCCATTGTGTATATGTACCACAGCTTTTTGATCCATTCGTCTACTGGTGGACACTTGGGCTGTTTCCAGATCTTAGCTATTGTAAATAGTGCTGCTATGAACATGGGGGTACATATATTCTTCCTGATTGGTGTTTCAGGCTTCTTAGGGTATATTCCCAGCAGTGGGATCACTGGGTCAAATGGAAGTTCAATTTTTAATTTTTTGAGGTAGCACCATATTGTTTTCCATAGCGGCTGCACCAGTCTGCATTCCCACCAGCAGTGTATTAGAGTTCCCTTTTCTCCACACCCTCGCCAACACTTGTTGTTTGATGATTTGTTGATGGCGGCCATTCTGACAGGTGTGAGGTGATACCTCATTGTTGTTTTAATTTGCATCTCTCGGATGATTAGTGATGTTGAGCATTTCTTCATATGTCTCTTGGCCATTTGTATGTCCTGTTTGGAGAGGTGTCTATTCAGCTCCTCTGCCCATTTTTTAATTGGGTTCTTTGTCTTCCTTTTGTGGAGTTGTGTGAGCTCTCTGTATATATTGGAAATTAACCCCTTATCTGATACATCATTGGCAATGATGTTCTCCCATACAGTGGGTTGCCTTTCCATTTTGATGATCGTTTCTTTTGCTGTGCAGAAGCTTTTTAGTTTGATGTAGTCCCATGTGTTCATTTTCTCCTTTATTTCTGTTGCCTTAGGTGATGTATCAGTGAAAATTCTGCTCCGTATGATGTCCGAAATTTTGTTGCCTACATTTTCTTCTAGAATTTTTATGGATTCACGGGTCACATTTAAGTCTTTTATCCATTTTGAGTTTATTTTTGTGTATGGTGTAAGTTGATGGTCGAGTTTCATTTTTTTGCATGTAGCTGTCCAATTTTCCCAACACCATTTATTAAAGAGGCTGTCTTTACTCCACTGTATGCTCTTGCCACCTTTGTCAAATATTAATTGAGCGTATTGCCTTGGGTCCATTTCTGGGTTTTCAGTTCTGTTCCACTGGTCTATATGCCTGTTCTTGTGCCAGTACCAGGCTGTTTTGGTTACAGTCGCTTTGTAGTATAACCTGATATCTGGTAATGTGATCCCTCCAACTTTGTTCTTCTTTTTCAAGATTGCTGTGGCTATTCGGGGTCTTTTTTGGTTCCATATGAACTTTTGAAGTATTTGTTCTAGTTCTATGAAATATGTCGTTGGTATTTTGATGGGGATTGCATTGAATCTATAGATTGCTTTGGGTAGTATGGACATTTTAATTATGTTAATTCTTCCAATCCATGAACAGGGTATGTTCTTCCACTTTTTTATATCTTCCTCTATTTCTTTTTTCAATGACCTGTAGTTTTCTGCAAATAGGTCCTTTACTTCTTTGGTTAAGTTTATTCCTAGGTATCGTAATTTTTTTGGAGCGATGGTAAATGGGATTGTTTTTTCAGTTTCTCTTTCTGTGAGTTCATCATTGATGTACAAGAATGCCGTCGATTTCTTGACGTTAATTTTGTATCCTGCTACTTTGCCAAATTCATTTATTAAGTCTAATAGATTTTTGATGGAGTCTTTAGGGTTTTCTATGTACAATATCATGTCATCTGCAAATAATGACAGTTTCACTTCCTCCTTTCCAATTTGGATCCCTTTTATTTTTTCTTCATGTCTGATTGCTGTGGCTAAGACTTCCAGTACAATGTTAAACAAGAGTGGCGAAAGTGGACATCCCTGTCTTGTTCCTGTTCTTAATGGAAATGTTTTTAGTTTCTGTCCATTGAGTATGATGTTGGCTGTAGGTCTTTCATATATGGCCTTTATTATGTCGAGATATGATCCCTCTATTCCTACATTGCTGAGCGTTTTTATCAGAAATGGATGCTGGATTTTGTCGAATGCTTTTTCAGCATCTATTGATATGATCATGTGGTTTTTATTCTTCATTTTGTTTATGTGGTGTATCACGTTTATTGATTTGCGAATATTGTACCAGCCTTGCATCCCTGGAATGAATCCCACTTGGTCATGGTGAATAATTTTTTTGATGTATTTCTGGATCCGATTTGCTAGTATTTTGTTCAGGATTTTGGCATCTATGTTCATCAGGGATATTGGCCTGTAGTTTTCTTTCTTCGTAAGTGTCTTTTTCTGGTTTTGGAATTAGAATTATGCTGGCCTCATAGAACGTGTTTGGAAGTCTTCCTTCTTCTTGAATTTTTTGAAATAGTTTGAGGAGAATGGGTGTTAGTTCTTTTTTGAATGTTCGGTAAAACTCCCCCGTGAAACCATCTGGGCCTGGGCTTTTGTTTGCTGGGAGAGTCTTGATTACCTCTTCAATTTCCTTAGTTGTTATTGGTCTGTTCAAGTTTTCTATCTCTTCCGGGAATAGTTTTGGGAGACTGTGTGTTTCTAGAAATTTGTCCATTTCGCTGAGATTGTCGAATTTGTTGCCATATAGTTGTTCATAGTAGTTGTTAACGATCTTTTGTATTTCCGTGGTGTTGGTTGTTACTTCTCCTCTTTCATTTCTGATTTTGTGTATTTGGGTTCTCTCTCTTTGTTTCTTGGTGAGTCTAGCTAAGGGTCCATCAATCTTGTTTATCTTTTCGAAAAACCAGCTCTTTGTTTCATTGATCCTTTGAATTGTTTTTTTGGTCTCTATGTCATTTATTTCTGCTCTGATCTTTACTATTTCCTTCCTTCTACTTGCTCTGGGGTTTTCTTTTTGTTTGCTTTCTAATTCTTTAAGTTGTGAGGTTAGACAGTCAATTAGAAATTTTTCTTGTTTTTTGAGGTAGGCCTGTAGTGCTATGAACTTCCCTCTCAGAACTGCTTTCGCTGCATCCCATAGATTTTGTGTTGTTGTGTGTTCATTTTCATTGGTTTCCAGGAAGTTTTTGATTTCTTCCTTGATCTCCTCGGTGACCCATTCATTGTTTAATAACATGCTATTTAGCCTCCATGTGTTGAAATGTCTTTGCATGTTCTTGTTGCAGTTGATTTCTAGTTTCATGCCATTGTGATCTGAGAAGATGCTTGATATGATTTCAATCTTCTTGAACTTGTAGAGATTTAGTTTGTGTCCTATCATGTGGTCTATCTTTGAGAATGTCCCATGTGCACTTGAGAAGAATGTGTATTCTGTAGTTTTGGGGTGTAATTCTCTGTAGATATCTATTAAATCCATTTGGTCTAGTGCTTCATTTAGAGTCTCTGTTTCCTTGCTAATTTTTTGCCTAGAGGATCTATCCAGTGCTGTCAACGGGGTGTTGAAGTCCCCAGCTATGATTGTATTGTTGTCGATTTCTCCTTGGAAGTCCTCCAGAAGATTTTTAATATATTTTGGTGCTCCTATATTGGGTGCATATATGTTTATCAAGGTTATATCTTCCTGTTGGATAGATCCTTTCAATATTATGTAGTGGCCGTCTTTGTCTCTAGTTATGGTCTTCATTTTGAAATCTATTTTATCAGATATGAGAATTGCTACCCCAGCTTTTTTTTGCTTTCCATTTGCTTGGAAAATTTTTTTCCATCCCTTCACTTTCAACCTATGTGAGTCTTTTGTTGAGAGATGGGTCTCTTGTAAACAACATATAGATGAGTCATGCTTTCTTATCCAATCAGCTACTCTGTGTCTCTTTATGGGAGCATTCAGTCCATTTACGTTTAAGGTGATTATTGATATGTACTTATTTATTGCCATTTTTGTTTAGTGTGGTTCTATTTTTGTTCCCATTTCTACTGCTAATTACAGCAGTCCTTTTAACATTTCTTGCAGTGCTGGTTTGGTGCTAATGTATTCCCTTAGCTTTTTTTTGTCTGGGAAGCTCTTTATTTGATCTTCTATTTTGAATGATAGCCTTGCTGGGTAGAGTAGTCTTGGATTCAGATTCTTGTTTTTCATGACTTTGATTACTTCATGCCATTCCCTTCTGGCCTGTAGTGTTTCTTGTGAGAAATCAGCTGAGAGCCTTATGGGGTTCCCTTTGTAGGTAACCTGTTGCTTATCTCTTGCTGCTTTTAGGATTCTCTCTTTGTCTTTAATTTGTGGCATTTTAATTACTACGTGTCTTGGTGTGGGCCTGTTTGGGTTCTTCTTACTTGGGACTCTCTGTGCTTCTTGAACTTGAATGCCTTCTTCCTTCACCAAATTAGGGAAGTTTTCTCTCACTATTTTTTTGAATATATTCTCTATCCCTTGCTCCTTTTCTTCTTCTTCGGGGACTCCTATGATGCGAATATTATTACGTTTCCAGTTGTCCCATAGTTCTCTTAAGCTGTCTTCCTGTTTTTTAATAGTTTTTTCCTTTTGTTTTTCTGATTGGTTGATTTTTTCTACCCTGTCTTCTAATTCGCTGATCCGGTCCTCAGCTTCCCCTACTCTGCTTTTTAAACCTTCCAATGTGTTTTTCATTTCGGATATGTCATTTTTTATCTCTTCTTGTTGGTTTTTAATTTCCATTTGGCTTATTTTCAGTGTCTCTATGTCCTTACTCATGCTGTTCAGCTTCCTCAAGATCATGGCTCTGAATTCTAGCTCTGTTAACATGCCTAATTGCTCCACATTGATCTCATCTTCAGTGGAGGTGGTTTGCTCTTTCATTTGGCTTCTGTTTCTGTGTTTCACCATTTTAGCTATCACTCTGGGCTTTGGAGCCTGTCAAGTTCTCCCTGTGGGTGTTGGTGTTCTGCTGTTTGTGGCTCCCTCTCCTGTGTTTAGATGAGTGAGGGAGGACCCGCGTTGAACACCACTGTCAAGTCTTACTTTCCTGGTTAAAGCTGCCAGCCCAGGAAACGTACTGTTATCCTCTAGCTTTTTGCCTGGAAGCTAGCAGTCTAGGTTAATTGATGAGTTTTGGGTTGTCAGTTGATTGAAAAACTCCCTCTGGTGCTCAGCCAAGGGGCTTTCACGAGGGTGGGGCAGATGCTGGTCCTTAGTGAGCCTCAATTAACACTTCAATGGCCCACAGGGTGGGGTTGGATCTCCGAGGGAGGGGCTGCTGCCTCTCTCAGAGCCCTGGGAAGAAGCAATGTGGCCACCGTCCTGAGTGGCTGCACTCAGCCAAAGCTCCGAGAGCCCTCCAAACCCCGAGTGTCCCGACACAGTTCCAGTCCAGTCTGCCCTCCCTCTGCCGGAGCCCAAGGTGAGTGGCTGTGGCTGTTTTAGCCTCAGTCCCGGCTGCGCTGTGGGGCCGCCTGGGAGTGTAACCCGCGGGCGCCGCTTATAGCTAAGGCCGCTGCCGAGCTGCCGACCTTGGGCTCCCAGCCCCGTCTCGCGCCTTCGCAAGCCTACCGGGATGGAGTCAGTGTCCCTCGTTGTATGGTCCTCGCAAGCTGCTTTTCTGTTGGTTTTTCCCGTCGATTTGTCTGTGTTATAGTTGTAATTCCAGTTTGGTTCTGGGAGACGGTCTGTGTAGCTCCGTTCACTCCGCCGCCATTTTTCGGTCTCTAATGATTGCATTTTTTATTGTTGTGTCTTTTACCTTTCAGTCCACTTGTGTTTCCCACAACCTACATTGAAATAATATAACTGTAATAGGAAATTACTGAAAGTCTGTCATTAGTTTTTTTAATTATACAAAAGTGTTGCATGGAGATCAAGGGAAGAAATATACAGGCTGTCCTTGGTAGTGATCAAAATTCTATCTACTGATGGCTGCCCTGATGCAACAGACATAGTGACAAACTAGAGCATGGTACGGCAGAATTACTGTAATGATAATAATAATACCTGGTATTATAGAAATCATACTAAGAACATTACATGTGTTATTTTATTTGCATCACAGCCCTGTTGTTAGGTAGAGTGGTGGAAAATAGTACTATGCCTAATTTAGGGGTAAAGTTATTGAGACCTATATAAATAGGTCAGAAAGGGGATTTGGAGAAGATGGTCTCAAGAACTATGATGGGATTAAGACTTAACCCTGCTTTCAAGCTAACACATTAGCCTCATGGGTGTCATGGGTGCCTGCAGAAGTCACAAGATTCCTGGGTCAGAAACAAATGACTTTAGTACTCCTAAGCTGTGGGAGCTTCATGTCTGCATCAGTGTTTTGATCCCTTCAAGCTCATGGGAGTGAAACAAAACAGACCTATATGGACACCAGGTGAAGTGCATTTATCACAGTTGAGGAACACCAACTTAGGAAACCACAACTTTTAAAGGGGCCACAAACATACATGTCCAACATTTGTCCCCCAAGGAGACATTGTCTTTCATATCTTGGGCAACAAAAAAATTTGCCCTCTGCTCTGGAGAGAAACATTATTTTTATCTTCTTAGACTGTTCACTATACACACATCCAGAAAAGATGTCTTGAGAAAAAACGGTCAGTGCCTCTGCTCACAAGATGTGCAGAAATGCAAGAGAGCTGTGCCGAACTATCTTCCAGTAGACAGCCGTGGTGGCCACCAGTCTGAATCTCCCCTGAAGAACACAGAGAGTAATTAGATATCAAAGCTAAAATACCCTGGAAATATTTGCAACAAAACTAGGTGACAACTATCTTCATAAACCCAAAACAAATGAACAAGGACAAACCACCTCAAACAACAAGACCTGCAGAAGTGAGAAGCAGCAGCAGCAACAGGGCAGCATTTGATTGACATGAGGAACAGAAGAAATGTAAAATGGCCAACTGGCATTTACTGGAATGGCATCTGAAACTGGGAGGACTTTTGGGCACCCCAATATTCAGGAAGAACAAGAGATTCATGATAAAAAGGATGAAAATGGCTAGTGTAGTGCAGCCCTTGTAAATTTTCAAAACTAACTCAGCTGGGCTCTATTCCCAGACAGGACACGTTACTGAAAAGAAACTGCTTGACTAGAATCAAATTTGAGTTGCATAGAGTCAACAGAGATAAGGAAAGAGATCTACACCTGTGCCATCCAATATGGTAGCATGTGGGAATAAATAACTTATGCAATCCTCAATTTAAAAACAAACAAACACCTCTGCAATTGTAATTATTATAGGCTCCATATTACAACTAAAAACTGAGGTGGGATTTTTTCAATTTTTATGAATTTATTTTTGTTACAGCTGTTTCTCCTTTTCCCCCCCTAGACCCCCTCCTCCCCATCGTGCCCCTCACCCCTACACCTCTAGCATTGTTGTCTATGTCCATTGGTACTGCATACATGCATATAAGTTCTTTGGTTCATCTCATCCATCTCCCCCCACTTCTCTACTCTGATAAAAACTGAGGATTTGAGAGGCTGGATAAATTATCTGAAGCTTACACAGGGAGTAGTTCAACTATAATTCAGACTTAGTATCACAGGCTAATACTCAAGACAGGGAATATGGAATCTACTCTCATGAGAGGAATATCAAATAATTTGGGGGCCATGTTTTAAAATTGCCACAGTTGAAGTCTACATGATTTTACAGAGAAAGCTGCATGGCAAACCACAGTGCCCAAGTAACTCTTCAATTGGTAAGACACAGAAGGAGACAGAAAGGAAGAAAGAGGATGTTAAGTCTTTCATCTGTTCTACAAGACAGCCACCAGGTTACACTGTCCTTATCTTCTCTCCCTGGAGTATATGACATTACATGTTCCTGGACATTGGGTTCCCCTGGTGGCTCACCTGAATCAGTACTCTTTCCCTACCAGTGTCTCTGCAACTGTCCCCAAAGCCACAGGGTTTGGCTTCATTCCAGACCCAACAGGCATCAATTATGCATTCCCCAACTGAAGGTCCTGATCTTCCTAGGGCATTGCATCAGAGAAAGATACAATTTCCAGAACTCAAGATTTAATTCCCTCTTCACTCTGTCCATTCCTGAGAGATCAAAGTCTTGGTGTAAGACAGGAAACCAATTGTTCCTCTGTCTTAGATACTATGCAACCTGTCCTCCTCTTGGCACCAATTACATTTTCCAAAGACTCTACCTGCAGTAGGGAACGTGTTCAGGGTGCCCATCCCTCATCTAACTTGAAAACATCATGTGTCCTTTCACATACATAAATATGTGTCTATGGCAAATGTGTAATTTTGTATTGTGATTTTAAAATCAATGGGATTGTGTTGATTATATTGTTAGCTGTTTTGTTTTGTTTTTCATCAATGTGCTACAGAGGATTCCATAATATGAATTCCATACTTTATTTATATATTCCCCTATTGATGGGCATGTAATGAAAGGATTAATTATAAGCTTCCTTTCAGTAGCTCTAGGCCAATTTCTAGAGTTACTTGGAATCATTGTACTAACTCTTATCCAAGATAGAAATGAAATATAGGTATAATAATGTATGATGTGCTGTTTCAAGTCCAGAAACACTCCCAGAAGCTCCTTGTATCAGACTGTCTGCATGGTTTATTGAAAATGTATAGATTGATGTTCTGCAAATAGTTGAAGTAGCCTGGTTTTAACTATGTGACCAATGGGGTATAATTGTCTTTGTAGGAAATTTCTGCACATATTTTCATGGTATGTTAATTGAAGATAACACACGTTCTGGGCTTCTGAGAGAAGTACTTGGACATTACTGAGTGTCTTAGATGCCTGTGATATTTGACAGTGTTTCTTTTTCTCATCCTACTGTATCTTCTCTCATTTTAAAGCTTACCACACATATATGTTTTGCTTACTTTTATAATTTTAATGTGCTTAAATAAGGAAATATATCTATCTGACATCTACTAGAAGAGTTGTCATCAACCCAAGTTGATCTATAAAAAACACATCTGCCCCTTTCTCAAGGCATTAGCCAGTGATTTTTTTTTTTATTGTAGAATGATTTGGTGTCTTATTTTTCTTTTAACATTGGAGTCCTCTATAGTACTTGGCCTGAATCATTCAGTTAAGCTTTGCCTAATTAATCTATCAATGAAATTTCAGTGCAAAGCCTTTTATATCCAATAATCTGACATTCTGACTCTTTGCCTCTTCAATTTTCTCCTAAGGGAAAGAAAAGAGCAGACTACAGGTCACTGGGCCTTTCAAGGATTTGTTGTTCAATGTCCTAGGACGGTGTTTTTTCAAACACACATTTGGCATGCTTTTAAAAGTAGGAAACAAAGTAGATTCTTAGGATCCATCCATTTGATGTCTAGGTATATACCCCAAAGAATTAAAAACATAAACTAAAATAGGTTCTTGCTGACCGCGTTCATAGCAGCAATAGCCAAAAGATGGAAACAATCAAAATGTCCATCAACAGATGAAAGGAAAAACAAAATGCGGTATATATAAAATGGAATATTATGCAGCCTATTAAAGAAATAAAATTGTAATACATGTGCAACATGGCTAAAACTTGTAAATATTATGCTAAGTGAGATAAGCCAAACACACATAAAGAAGTATTTTATGAGTTCACTTATATGAGGTATCTAAAGTAGGCAAATTCATTGAGACAGAAATTAGAATAGAGGTTTCCATAAGCTTGGGGTACAGAAGAATGGGGAGCTGTTATTTAATGGGTATGGGATGATGAAAAGCTCTGGCAATGGATAGATGTTTGCATGACATTGTTAATATATATAATGCCACAAAACTATATATATATATCAATGTTTAAAATAGCATATGAATACCCATTTCCTCAAACTATTCCAAAAACTCTAAGAAGACAAAACACTTCCAAACTCATCTTAAGAGGCCAGCATAATCCTAATTCCAAAACCGAATAAAGACACTATAAAGAAAGAAAACTACAAGCTAATATTCCTGATGAACACAGATGCCAAAATCCTTAATAAAATATTAGCAAATAAGATCTAGCAATAAATCAAAAAATATTATTCATCATGACCTAGAGGGATTCATCCCAGGGATGCAAGGATGGTACAATATTAACAAATCAATAAGTGTGATACAGCACTTAAACAAAATGAAAGATAAAAACTATATGGTAATAGCAATAGACATTGTAAAAGCTTTTGACAAAATCCAGCACCCATTTCTGATAAAAATGCTCAACACTGTGGGAATAGAGGAATCATATCTCAACATAATAAAGGCCATATATGAAAGACCTACAGCCAACATCATACTCAATGGGAAAAAACTACAACTATTCTCCTTAAGAAGGGGAACAAGACAGGGATGCCCATTTTTGCCACTCTTATTTACCATAGTACTAGAAGTCTTATCCACGGCAATCAGACAGGAAAAAATAAATAAAAGGGATCCAAATTGGAAAGAAGGAAGTGAAACTGTCACTATATGCAGATGACATGATATTGTGCATAGAAAACCCTAAGTACTCCATCAAAAATCTACTGAAGTTAATAAATGTATTTGGCAAAGTAGCAGGATGCAAAATGACTATCAAGAAATTGACAACATTTTTATACACCTACAATGAACTCACAGAAAGAGAAACTTTAAAAACAATCCCATTTACCATTACAGCAAAAATATTAAGACACCTAGTAATAAATTTAACCAAAGAAGTATAAGACCTCTTAACAAAAAACTATAGGTAATTCAAATAAGAAATAGAGGAAGATATAAAAAAGTGGAAATATATACCATGTTAGTGGATTAAAAAAAATTACCATCATGAAAATGTCCATACTACCCAAAGCAATAATCTATAGATTCAATGCAAGTCCCATAAAAATACCAACAACATATTTCACAGAACTAGGACTAACACTCCAAAAGTTTATATAGAACCAAAAAAGACCCTGAAAAGCCACAGCAATCTTGAAAAACTAGAACAAAGTGGAAGGGATCACATTACCAGATATCAGATTATACTACAAAGCCACTGTAATCAAAAGAGCCTGGTACAGGGGAAAGAACAGGCACATAGATCAATGTAACAAAACAGAGAACCCAGAAATTGACCCAAGACAATATACTCAATTAAAATTTGACAAAGATGGCAAGAGCACACAGTGGAGTCAAGACAGTCTCTTCAACAAATGGTGTTGGGAAAATTGAACAGCTACTTGCAAGAAAAATGAAGCTATACCACCAAGTTACACCATATACAAGAATAAACTCAAAATCAATAAAAGACTTAAATGTGACTGGTGATTCTATAAAAATTCTATAAGAAAATGCTGGCAACAAAATTTCAGACATCATATGCTGCAGAATTTTCACTGATACAGAAGCTAAGGCAATAAAAACAAAGGAAGAAAGGAACACATGAGACTACATCAAACTAAATAGCTTCTGCACAACAAAGAAACAATCATTAAAATAGGAAAGGAACCCATTATAAGGGAGACCATAACTGGCAATGATGCATCAGATAAGGGGTTCATTTCCAAAATATATAGAGTACTATACAACTCAATAAAGGAAAATAAAGAACCCAATTTAAAAATGGGCAGGGGACCTAAATAGACACCTCACCAAACAGGACATACAAATGGCCAAAAAACATAGGGAAAAAAGCTCAATGTCACTAAACATCAGAGAGATGCAAATTAAAACAACAATGAGGTATCACCTCACACCTGTCAGAATGGCCGCCATCAACAAATCATCAAACAACATGTGTTGGCGAGGGTGTGGAGAAAAGGGAACTCTAGTACAGTGCTGGTGGGAATGCAGACTGGTGCAGCCACTATGGAAAACACTATGGTGTTACCTCAAAATGTTAAAAATTAAACTGCCATTCCACCAAGTGATCCCACTTCTAGGAATATACTGAAAGCCTGAAACATCAATCAGAAAGAATATATGTACCCCTACGTTCATAGCAGCACTATTTATAATAGCTAAGATCTGGAAACAGCACTAGTGTCCATCAGTGGATGAGTGGATAAAAGTGCTGTGGTACATGTACACAGTGGAATACTATGCAGCTTTAAGAAAGATCTCTTATTCTTTCAGATGATTTGGAGGTACCTGGGGAGTATTATGCTAAGCAAAACAAGTCAAGCAGAGAAAGACAAATATAACATGATCTCATTTATTTGGAAAATATAATGAACTAAAAAAACTGATGAACAAAATTGACCCAGTGATAGAGGTAGGGTACAGACTGATAGCCATCAGTTGGGGAGGAAGAGATAAACCATAGAACTTATATGCATGTATGCATAACCAATGGACATAGACAACAAAGCTAAGGATGAGGCAAAAGAAATTTGGAGGAGGGTGTCAATGGGGGGAAAAGGAGAAACATCTGTAACAAAAACAAATTAATAAAAATAATTTTTAAAAAAATAAAGAGGGAAGAGATTCCAAAATGGCGACAGAGTGAATGGAAGCTACACAGAACATCTCTGAGGACCAAACTGGAATTACAATGAATATAAAGACAAATCATCAGGAAAAGGCAACAGAAAAGCAGCTCGAAGGACCACATAACCAGGGACACTGATTCAATCCTGGTAGGCTTGCAGAGATGCGAGAGGGGTGCTGGGAGCACATGGTCTGCAGCGGCCTTAGCTGTGAGCAGGGGCCGAGACTGTGAGTGGCAGACGTGGCTAAGAGCGGCGGCCTTAGCTGGGACCAGCAGCCTTGGCTGTGAGCAGAGGCCATGGCTGTGAGCAGCGGCCTTGGCTGGGAGCAGTGGCCTTAGCTGGGAGCAGAGGCCACAGGAGTGAGCAGAGGCCTTAGCAGGGAGCAGCAGCCCTTGGGTTAAACTCCCAAGTGCCACCACAGTGCAGAGCTGGGACAGAGGCTAAAGTAGCAGCAGCCACATACGTTGGCCTCTGGCAGAGGGAGGGTAGACTGGACTGGAACTGTGGGGCGTCACTCAAAATTTGGAGGGTGCTCAGAGCTTTTGCTGAGTTGCAGCCACGCAGGACTGTAGTCATTTACTCCTTCCCAGGGCCCTGAGGAGAGGCAGCGGCTCCTCCCTCAGAGATTCAACCCCACCCAGTGGCCACTTAAATGCAAATTGAGGCCCATTAACAACCAGCATCTGCCCCACCTTCGAGATATTCTTTTACACCGAGGACCTGAGGGAGTTTTTCATTCAACTGAGAAGCCAAGGTTCTTCGGGTAACCACTACTGATAGCCTCCAGGCAAAAAAGCTAGAGGATAATTGTAACATTCCCTGGGCTAGCAACTCTAACCAGGAAAGTAAAGATTTGACAGTGGTGTTTAAAGTGGATCCTCCCTGCCTCATCCAAACCCAGGAGAGGGAGCCACAAACAGCAGAATACCAACAGCCAGAGGGAAATTTGGCAGGCTCCAACGCCCACTGTGTGAAACACAGAAACAAAAGCCAAATGTAAAAACAAGAGAACTCTACCAAAGAGGAGATAAATGAGGTGCAGTTGAGCAAGTTAACAGAACTAGAATTCAGAGCCATGATCTTGACGAAGCTCAACAGCATGTGTAAAAGCATGAGCTCCATGAGTAAACACATAGAAATGTTGAAACTCAACTAGTTGGAAATTAAAAAACATCAAGAAGAAATGAAGAATGACATATCAGAAATAAAGAACACATTGGAAGGTCTAAAGAGCAGAGTAGAGGAAGCTGAGGACCAGATCAGTGAATTAGAAGAGAGGGTAGAAAAAATCAGCCAATCAGAAAACAAAAAGGAAAAAATGGTTAAAAAAACAGGAAGACAGCTTAAGAGAACTGTGGGACAACTGAAAACGTAATAACATTCGCATTGTAGGAGTACCCAAAAAAGAAGAAAATGAGCAAGAAAAAAAATGGTGGCGGAGTGAATAGAGCAACACAGACCATCTCCCAGGACCAAACTAGATTTACAACGAAAATAAAGACAAATTGTCAGGAAGGAGCAACCAAAAGGCAGCCTGGAGGACCACATAACCAGGGACACTGACTCAATCCTGGTAGGCTTGCGAGGACGCGAGAGGGGGCCGGGAGCCCACGGTCTGCAGTGGCCTGGGCTGGGACCAGGGGACTCGACTGGAAGCTGCTGCTGCCTCAGCTGCATGCTAAGCCCTCGGCTGGTGCCCCATGGACTCGGCCGGGACCAGGGGACTCAGCGGGAAGCTGCTGCTGCCTCGGCAGCTATCGCGGCTAAGTCCTGCAAATTCGGCTGAGCGCTATGACTTGGCTGGTGCCGAAGACTCGGCCACCCTTAGCTGAGAGCAGTGCCATCGAGTTAAAAGTCTCAGGCAGCTCCATGATGCAGAGTCTGGACATAGGCTAAATTGGCAGCAGCCACTCAACTTGGGCTTCGGCAGAGGGAAGGAAGACTAGACTGGAACTGTATGGGGACACTCAGGATTTGGAGGGTGCTCAGAGCTTTTGCTGAGTGCAGCCATGCAGGACTGTGGTCATCTTACTCCTTCCCAGGGCCCTGAGGATAGAAGGTGGCCCCTCCCTCGGAGATTCAACCCCACCTGGTGGCCATTGAAATGCTAATTGAGGCCCATTAACAACCAGCATCTGCCCCACCCTTGGGAAATCCTCTTACACTGAGCACCTGAGAGAGTTTATCAGGCAACTCAGAAACCAAGGTACTTCAGGTGACCTCTACTAATAGCCTCCAGGCAAAAAAAAAAAGCAAGAGGAGCCCTGGCCGGTTTGGCTCAGCGGTTAGGGCGTCGACCTGCGGTCCGGAGAGAACCGGTTCGGTTCCCGCTAAGGGCACGTACTTCGGTTGCAGTTTGTCCCCAGCCCTGGTTGGTCGTGTGGGTGGCAGCCACTCGATGTGTCCCTTCACGTCGATGTTTCTCTCTCTCTCTCCCTTCCTCTCTCTCCCTCCCACTCTATCTGTACAAGAAATGGAAAGATATCCTCGAATGAGGGTAAAAAATTTTTAAAAAGCAAGAGGAAAGTTAAGACTTGACAGTGGTGGTTAAAGTGGGTCCTCCCTGCCTCATTTAAACCCAGGAAAAGGAGCCACAAACAGCAGAACACCAACACCCACAGGGAAAATTACGCAGACTCCAAAGCCCACAGTGGTAGCCAAAATGGTGAAAAACAGAAACAAAAGCCAAATGAAAGAACAAAAGACCTCTACCAAAGATGAGATAAATGAAGTGCAGTTAAGCAAGTTAACAGAACTAGAATTGAGAGCAATGATCTTGAGGAAGCTCAACAGCATGTGTAAGAACATGAGCTCCATGAGTAAAGTCATAGAAATGTTAAAAATTAACCAGTTGGAAATTAAAAACGACGTATCAGAAATGAAAAACACATTGGAAGGTCTAAAAAGCAGAGTAGAGGAAGCTGAGGACCAGATCAGTGAATTAGAAGACAGGATAGAAAAAAATCAACCAATCAGAAAACCAAAAGGAAAAAACAATTAAAAAACAGGAAGACAGCTTAAGAGCACTGTGGGACAACTGGAAACATAAAATATTCGCATCATAGGAGTACTCTAAGACGAAGAAAATGAGCAAGGGTTAGAGAATATATTGAAAGAAATAGTGACAGAAAACTTTCCTAATTTGGTGAGGGAAGAAAGCATTCAAGTTCTAGAAGTACAGAGAGCCCCAAGTAAGAAGAACCCAAACAGGCCCACACCAAGACACATAGTAATAAAATTAAAGACAAAGAGAGAATCCTAAAAGCAGCAAGGGATAAGCAACGAGTCCCTACAAAGAAAACCTCGTAAGGCTCTCAGCTGACGTCTCACAAGAACCATGACAGGCCAGAAGGGAATAGCATGCAGTAATCAAGGTCATGAAAAACAAGGATCTGAATCCAAGACTACTCTACCCAGCAAGGCTATCATTCAAAATGGAAGGTCGAATAAAGAGCTTCCCAGACAAAAAAGGCTAAGGGAATACATTAGCACCAAACCAGCACTGCAAGAAATGTTAAAAAAAAAAAAACTGCTGTAATTAGCAGGAGAAATGGGAAGAAAAATAGAACCACACTTAAGAAAAATACCAATAAATAAGTACATATCAATAATCACCTTAAATGTAAATGGACTGAATGCTCCCATAAAAAGACACAGAGTAGCTGATTGGATAAGAACGCATGAGTCATTTATATGAGACCCACCTCACAACAAAAGACTCACATAGATTGAAAGTGAAGGGATGGAAAAAAATTATCCAAGCAAAGAGAAAGGAAAAAAAAGCTGCGGTAGCAATACTCATATCTGATAAAATACACTTCTAAATGAAGGCCATAACTAGAGACAAAGAAGGCCATTACATAATGTTGAAAGAATCTATCCAACAGGAAGATATAACCTTGATAACAATATATGCACCCAATATAGCAGCACCAAAATATATTAAAAATCTTCTGGAGGACTTCAAAGAAGAAATCGATAGCAATACAATCATAGCAGGGAATTTCAACACCCCGCTGACATCACTGGATAGATCCTCTAGACAAAAAATTAGTAAGGAAACAGAGACTCTAAATGAAGCACTGGACCCAATGGATTTCATGGATATCTACAGAGAATTACAGTCCAAAACTACAGAATTCACATTCTTCTAAAGTGCACATGGGACATTCTCAATGATAGACCAATGTTAGGGCAAACTAAGTCTCTACAAGTTGAAGAATACTGAAATCATATCAAGCATCTTCTCAGATCAAAATGGCATGAAACTAGAAATCAATTGCAAGAAGAACATACAAAGTCATTTGAACATATGGAAGCTAAATAGCATGCTATTAAACAATGAATGGGTCACTGAGGAGATCAAGGAAGAAACCAAAAACTTCATGGAAAACAATGAAAATGTAGACACAACAACACAAAATCTATGGGATGCAGTGAAAGCAGTTCTGAGAGGGAAGTTCGTAGCACTACAGGCCTACCTCGAAAAACAAGAAAAATCTCTAATAAATTATATAACCTCACAACTTAAAGAACTCGAAAGCAAACAAAGAAAAAAACCTAAGCAAGTAGAAGGCAAAAAATAGTAAAGATCAGAGCAGAAATAAATGACATAGAGTCAAAAAAAAAAAAAAAAAACAATTCAAAGGATTAGTGAAACAAAGAGCTGGTTTTCTGAAAAGATAAGCAAGAGTGATGGACCCTTAGCTATACTCACCAAGAAACAAAGAGAGACAGCCCAAACACACAAAATCAGAAATGAAAGAGGAGAAGTAACAGCGGACACCACAGAAATACAAAAGATCGTTAACAACTACTATGAACAATTATATGGCAACAAATTCGACAATCTAAGCAAAATGGACAAATTTCTAGAAAAACATAGTCTCCCAAAACTAGATCAGGAAGAGATAGAAAACTTAAACAGACCAATAACAACAGAAGAAATTGAAGATGTAATCAAGACTCTCCCAGCAAACAAAAGCCCAGTCGCGCATGGCTTCACGGGGGAGTTTTACTGAACATTCAAAGAAGAACTAACACCCATTTTCTCAAACTATTTCAAAAAACTCAAGAAGAAGGATGACTACCAAACTTGTTTTGTGAAGCCAGCATAATTCTAATTCAAAAACCAGAAAAAGACACTACAAAGAAAGAAAACTACAAGCCAATATCCCTGATGAACATAGATACCAAAATCCTGAAAAAATACTAGCAAATCGGCTCCAGCAATACGCCAAAAAAATTATCCACCATGACCAAGTGGGATTCATCCAAGGGATGCAAGGCTGGTACAATATTCGCAAATCAATAAACGTGATACACCAAATAAATAAAATGAAGAATAAAAACCACATGATCATATCAATAGATTCCGAAAAACCCTTTGACAAAATCCAGCATCCATTTCTGATAAAAACGCTCAGCAATGCGGGAATAGAGGGATCATATCTAGACATAATAAAGCCATATATGAAAGACCTACAGCCATCATTATACTCAAAGGGCAAAAACTAAAATCATTTCCCTTAAGAACAGGAACAAGGCAAGGATGCCCACTTTCGCCACTCCTATTTAACATAGTACTGGAAGTCTTAGCCACAGCAATCAGACAGGAAGAAAAAATAAAAGGGATTCAAATTGGAAAGGAGGAAGTGAAACTGTCATTATTTGCAGATGACATGATACTATACATAGAAAAACCCAAAGACTCCATCAAAAGTTTACTAGACTTAATAAATGAATTTGGCAAAGTAGCAGGATACAAAATTAATGTCAAGAAATCGATGGCATTCTTATACACCAATGATGAACTCACAGAAAGAGAAACTAAGCAAAAAATCCCATTTATCATTGCGTCAAAAAAATTAAGATACCTAGGAATAAACTTAACCAAAGAAATAAAGGACCTATTCACAGAAAACTACAGATCATTGAAAAAAGAAATAGAGGAAGATATAAAAAAGTGGAAGCACATACCCTGTTCATGGATTGGGAGAACTAACATCATTAAAATGTCCATATTACCCAAAGCAATCTATAGATTCAACGCAATCCCCATTAAAATACCAACAGCATACTTCACAGAATTAGAACAATTATTTCAAAATTTCATATGCAACCAAAATAGGTCTCAAATAGCCACAGCAATCTTGAAAAGTAAAAACAAAATTGGAGGGATCACAATACCAGATTTCAGTTTATACTACAAAGCCACTGTAATCAAAACAGCCTGGTACTGGCACAAGAACAGGCATATAGACTAGTGGAACAGAACAGAGAACCCAGTAATGGACCCAAGGCATAATGCTCAATTAATATTTGACGAAGATGGCAAGAGCATACAATGGAGTAAGAACAGCTTCTTTAATAAATGGTGCTGGGAAAATTGGACAGCTACTTGGAGAAAAATGATACTAGACCATCACCCTATACGAGAATAAACTCAAAATGGATAAAAGACTTAAATGTAACTCATGAATCCATAAAAATCCTAGAAGAGACTGTAGACAAAAAATGTCAGACATCATACGCAGCAGAATTTTTACTGACACATCACCTAAGGCAATAGAAACAAAGGAGAAAATGAACACATGGGACTACATCAAACTCAAAACCTTCTGCACAGCGAAAGATACAAACATCAAAACGGAAAGTCTACCCACTGTATGGGAGAGCATAATTGCCAATGATATATCAGATAAGGCGTTAATTTCCAATACATATAGAGTGCTCATACAACTCCACAAAAGGAAGACAAAGAATCCAATTAAAAAATGGACAGAGTAACTAAACAGACACCTCTCCAAACATAATATACAAATGGCTAAGAGACATACGAAGAAATGCTCATCATCACTAATCATCAGAGAGATGCAAATTAAAACAAAAATGAGATATCACCTCACACCTGTCAGATGGCCGCCATCAACAAATCATCAAACAACATGTGTCGGCGAGGGTGTGCAGAAATGGGGACTCTAGTACGCTGCTGGTGGAAATGCAGACAGGTGCAGCCACTATGAAAAACAATATGATGTTACCTCAAAAAATTAAAATTGAACTTCCATTTGACCCAGTAATCCCACTTCTAGGAATATACCCTAAGAAGCCTGAAACACCGATCAGAAAGAATATATGTACCCCCATGTTTGCAGCAGCACTATTTACAATAGCTAAGATCTGGAAACCGCCCAAGTGTCCATCAGTAGACGAATCGATAAAAAAGCTGTGGTAGATATACACAATGGAGTAATATGCAGCTGTTAGAAAGAAAGATCTCTTGTCCTTTGAGACTACATGGAATGACCTGGAGAGTATCATCCTGAGTGAGGCAACCCAAACAGAGAAGGACAAGTATCGTATGTTCTCACTTATTTGTGGAATATATGAACATAACAGTCTCAGGAATGGGGTATTCCCAGAGACGTGAAGGTGGGGTACCGACTGATAATCCCCAAAAGAGGGCATGGTGGGAGAGAGATAAACCACAGAACTTTTATGCATGTATGCATGAACAGTGGCCATGGACAACAAACTGGGGACAGGGCGGGGAGGGAGGATGTGGGTGGAATCGGTGAGGGAAAAGAAGAAACATCTGTAACAAAAATTAATTATTAAAAAATAAAGAAATTAATTAAGAAAAAGAAAATGAGCAAGGGTTAGAGAATATATTTGAAGAAATAGTGACAGAAAACTTTCCTAATTTGGTGAAGGAATAAGGCATTTAAATTTAAGAAGCATAGAGAGCCCCAAGTAAGAAGAACCCAAACAGGCCCACACTAAGATACATAGGAATCAAACTGCCAAAAATAAAGACAAAGAGAGAATCCTAAAAGCAACAAGAGATAAGATACAGGTTACCTACAAAGGAAACCCCGTAAGGCTTTCAGCTGACTTCTCAACAGAAACACTACAGGCCTAAAGGGAATGGCATGAGGTAATCAAGGTCATGAAAAACAAAAATCTGAATCCAAGATTACTGTACCCAGCAAGGCTACCATTCAAAATAGAAGGTCAAATAAAGAGCTTCTCAGACAAGAAAAGCCTAAGGGAATACATTAGCACCAAACCAAAACTGCAAGAAAGGTTAAAAGTACTGCTGTAATTAGCAGAAGAAATAGGAAGAAAAATAAAACCACACTAAACAAAAATGGCAATCAATAAATACATATCAATAATCACCTTAAATGTAAATGGACTGAATGCTCCCATAAAAGGACACAGAGTAGCTGATTGGATAAAAAAGCATGACTCATCTATAGGTTGTTTACAAGAGACACACCTCACAACAAAAGAGTCACATAGGTTGAAAGTGAAAGGATGGAAAAAAATCTTCCAAGCAAACAGAAATGAAAAAAAAGCTGGCGTAGCAATACTCATATCTGATAAAATAGATTTCAAAATGAAGACCATAACTAGAGACAAAGAAGCCCACTAAATAAAATTGAAAGGAACTATCCAAGAAGATTTAACCTTGAAAAACATATGCACCCAATATAGAAGCACCAAATATATTAAAAATTTTCTGGAGGACTGCAAAGGAGAATTCGAAGCAATACAGTCATAACAGGGGACTTCATCACCCTGTTGACACCAAGGGATAGGTCCTCTAGACAAAAAAATTAGCAAGGAAACAGAGACTCTAAATGAAGCACTAGACCAAATGTATTTAATAGCTATCTACAGAGAATTACACCGCCAAACTACAGAATTTACATTCTTCTCAAGTGCACATGGGACATTCTCAAAGATAGACCACATGTTAGGACACAAACTAAGTCTCTATAAGTTCAAGAAGATTGAAATGATATCAAGCGTCTTCTCAAATCTCTATGGCATGAAACTAGAAATCAATTGCAACAGGCAAAGACATTTGAACATATGGAAGCTACATAGCTTGTTATTAAACAATAAATGTGTCAATGAGGAGATTAAGGAAAAATTAAAAACTTCCTGGAATCCAATGGAAATGAACACACAACACAAAATCTATGGGATGCAGCAATAGCAGTTCTGAGAGGGAAGTTTATAGCACTACAGGCCTACCTCAAGAAGCAAGAAACATATCTAATAGACTACCTAACTTCACAACTTAAAGAACTAGGAAGCAAACAAAAAGGAAACCCCAGAGCAAGTAGAAGGAAGGAAATAGTAAAGATCAGAGCAGAAATAAATGACATAGAGAGCAAAAAAAAAAACAATTCAAAAAATTAATGAAACAAAGAGCTGGTTTTTCAAAAAGATAAACAAGATTCATGGACCCTTAGCTAGACTCACCAAGAAACAAAGAGAGAGAACCCAAATGCACAAAATCAGAAATGAAAGAGGAGAAGTAACAACTGATACCACAGAACTACAGAAGATTGTTAACAACTACTATGAACAATTATATGGCAACAAATTCAACAATCTAACCGAAATGGACAAATTTCTAGAAACACAGAGTCTCCCAAAACTGGACTGGGAAGAGATAGAAAACTTGAACAGACCAATGTCAACAGAAGAAATTGAAGATGTAATCAAGACTCTCCCAGCAAACAAAAGCCCAGGCCCAGATGGCTTCCTGGGAAAGTTTTACTGAGCATTCAAAGAAGAACTAACAGCCATTCTTCTCAAACTATTTCAAAAAAATTCAAGAATAAGGAAGACTTCCAAACTTGTTTTATGAAGCCTGCATAATTCTAATTACAAAACCAGAGAAAGACACTACAAAGAAAGAAAACTACAGACCAATATCCCTGATGAACATAGATGTCAAAATCCTGAACAAAATATTAGCAAATCAGATCCAGCAACACATCAAAAAATTATTCACCATGACCAAGTGGGATTCATCCCAGGAATGCAAGGATGGTACAATATTTGCAAATCAAGAAATGTGATACACCACATAAAGAAAATGAAGAATAAAAACCACATGATCATATCAATAGATGCTGAAAAAGCCTTCGACAAAATCCATCATTCATTTCTGATAAAAACACTCATCAGTGTGGGAATAGAGGGATCATATCTAGACACAATAAAGGCCATATATGAAAGACCTACAGCCAACATCTTACTCAATGGGCAGAAAATGAAAGCATTTTCCTTAAGAAGAGGAACAAGACAGAGATGCCCACTTTTGCCACTCTTATTTAACATAGTACTGGAAGTCTTAGCCACAGCAATCAGACAGGAAGAAAAAAATAAAATCCAAATTGATCTCACTTATTTCTGGAATATAATGAACTAAAGAAACTGATGAACAAAATAGACTCAGACACATAGAAGTAGGGTACAGACTTACATTTCTCAAAGAAAAAAAAAGGGAGATGGAAGGGATAAACCACGGAACTTATATACTGAATGCATAACTGATGGACATAGACAAGAAAACTGGGGACAAGGTAGGAGGAAATGAGGAGGAGGGAGTCAATGTGGGGAAAAAGGAGAAACATCTGTTACAAAAATAAATTAATAAAAACAAACAGATTTCAAAAAATCTTCCTTTTTGAAATTATTGCAGATGTCTCCCCCCTTTCTCCCATTAACCCCCTCCACCCTATTCCCGCCATCCTCTTGCTTTTCCCAAACTATTGTCTTTGTCCATTGATTGTGTATATGTGCATATAGGTTCTTTGGTTTATCTCTTCATTTCCCCCTATCAACTGAGGCTCTTATTAGCATATATCTTCCCAGGCTTCTATTTATATCACTTGGTTCTCTCTAGAAAGAGAACCCAAGCATCTACATTTAAAAGAAAATTGCAATAATTGTACTTTATTTTATTTATATTAATATTTTATTATGGATATATATGTTAATATAACTTTTTCTAAATTATGGATACATGTGCTATTTTATTTCTTTGTTTATTTTCTTTTAATTTACTTCCCTCTTTATTTTATTATTATTTTAAATTTCAATTAATTAATTTATTTTTGTTACAGAGGTTTCTCCTTTTTCCCTCACTGATTACCCCTCCCACTCCCTCCCCGCCCTCTCCCTGGCTTTTTGTCCATGTTTGTTGTTCATGCATACATGCATATAAGTTCTGTGGTTTATCTTCGCCCCCGCCACTGCCTCTTCTAGGGATAGTCAGTCTGTACCCCACTTCCACATCTCTGGGGCTACCCCATTCCTCAGACTGTTATGTTCATTATATTCCACAAATAAGTGAGATCATATGATACTTGTCTTTCTCTGTTTAGCTTGTTTCACTTAGGATGATACTTTCCAGGTCTCTCCATGTCATCTCAAAGGCTAAGAGATCTTTCTTTCTTACAGCTGTATAGTACTCCACTGTGTATATGTACCACCACATTTTTATCCATTTGTCTAATGATGGGCACTTGGGTTGTTTCCAGATCTTAGCTATTGTAAATAGTGCTGCTACAAAAATGGGGATACATACATTCTTTCTGACTGGTGTTTCAGGCTTCTTAGGGTATATTCCTAGAAGTGGGATCCCTGGGTCAAATGGCAGTTCAATTTTTAATTTTTTGAGGTAACACCATATTGTTTTCCACAGTGGCTGCACCAGTCTGCATTCCCACCAGCAGTGTACTAGAGTCCCCTTTTCTCCACACCATCGCCAATACTTGTTGTTTGATGATTTGTTGATGGAGGCTATTCTGACAGGTGTGAGGTGAAACCTCACTGTTGTTTTAATTTGCATCTCTCTGATGATTAGTGATGTTGAGCATTTCTTCATGTGTCTCTTAGCCATTTGTATGTCCTATTTGGAGAGGTGTCTATTTAGTTCCTCTGCCCATTTTTTAATTGGGTTCTTTGTCTTCCTTTTGTGGAATTGTATGAGCACTCTATGTATATTGGAAATTAACCCCTTATCTGATATATCATTAACAATTATACTCTCCCATACAGTGGATAGCTTTTCCGTTTTGATGATTGTATCTTTTGCTGTGCAGAAGCTTTTGAATTTGATGGAGTCCATGTGTTCATTTTCTCTTTTGTTTCTGTTGTCTTAGGTGATGTGTCAGTGAAAATTCTGCTGCGTATGATGTCTGAAATTTTGTTACCTACAATTTCTTCTAGGATTTTTATGGATTCATGAGTCACATTTAAGTCTTTTATCCATTTTGAGTTTATTCTTGTGTAGGGTGTAAGTTGATGGTCTAGTTTCATTTTTAAACATGTAGCTGTCCAATTTTCCCAACACCATTTATTAAAGAGGCTGTCTTTACTCCTCTGTGTGCTCTTGACACCTTTGTCAAATATTAATTGAGCATATGGCCTTGGGTCCATTTCTGGGTTTTCTGTTCTGTTCCACTGGTCTATATGCCTGTTCTTGTGCCAGTACAAGGTTGTTTTGATTACAGTGGCTTTGTAGTATAACCTGAAATCTGGAAATGTGTTCCCTCCAACTTTGTTCTTCTTTTTCAAGAATTTTGTGGTTATTCAAGGTTTTTTTTGTTCCATATGAATTTCTGAAGTATTTGTTCTAGTTCTGTGAGGTATGTCATTGGTATTTTGATGGGGATTGCATTGAAATATAGATTGCTTTGGGTAGTATGGCCATTTTAATGATGTGAATTCTTCCAATCCATGCACAAGGTATGTGCTTCCACTTTTTTATAGCTTCCACTATTTCTTTTTTCAATGACCTGTAGTTTTCTGTGAATAGGTCCTTTATTTCTTTGGTTAAGTTTATTCCTACGTATCTCAATTTTTTTTGCTGCAATGGTAAATGTGATTGTTTTTTTGTTTCTCTTTCTGTGAGTTCCTCATTGGTATATAAGAATGTCATCGATTTCTTGACATTAATTTTGTATCCTTGCTACTTTGTGAAATTCATTTATTAAGTCTAGTAAATTTTTGATGGAGTGTTTGTGAATTTCTACATATAGTATCATGTCATCTGCAAATAATGAGAGTTTCACTTCCTTTTTTCCAATTTGGATCCCTTTTATTTTTTCTCCCTGTCTGATTGCTGTGACTAAGACTTCCAGTACTATGTTAAATAAGAGTGGCAAAAGTGGGCATCCTTGTCTTGTTCCTGTTCTTAAGGAAAATGCTTTATTTTTTGCCCATTGAGTATGATGTTAGCTGTGGGTCTTTCACATATGGCCTTTATTATATTGAGATATGATCCCTCTATTCCCAGATTGCTGAGCGTTCTTGTCAGAAATGGGTGCTGAATTTTTTCGAATGTTTTTCATCATCTATTGATATAATCATATAATATTTTTAATTAATTTATTCATTTTTGTTGCAAATGTTCTTCTTTTTCACCCACTGAATCGCCCCTCCCCTTCCTTCCCTGGTTATATGGTCCTGTGCTGCTGCTTCTCTGTTACTTTTTTCCTAGGATTTGTCTTTAGTTTAGTTGTAATTCCCATTTGGTCCTCGAAGCTTGTCTGCATAGCTTCTATTCACTCTGCCTCCAGTTTCACATCCTCTATGTCTATCTTGTGTGTACCTGGGTTGCACAGGCCTCTCTGGTGCCTCAGTACCCAGTGGGTCCCACAGGTAACTGGATGACACAGTCCCTTTGGGGACCCCGCTCTATGCCTATGTTATGGGCTGCTGGGTCGCTCAGGTCTCTCTGGTGCTTCAGCACACCGCAAGTTCCACGGGTAATTGGATGGCACAGTCTTTGCTGGGTTGGACAGGCCTCTCTGGTGCTTCAGCACCCTGCAGGTACTGGGGGTAACCACATGGCAAAAGCCCTGCTGGGTTGCACAGGCCTCTCTGGTGCCCCTGCACCTTGCATGTCCCATGGGTAGGCAGCTGGATCACAACCGTCTCTCTTGGGCTCTGGCTTCCCACTACTTTTGTGAACTGCTGGACTAAACAAGCCTCTGTGGAGGTCCTGCTGCTGTTAGCTGGGGAGTGCTTTTGCCCCATGGGGCTCAACACCTGCTCAGATTTTGCTGTAGTTATTGGGTATGGGTCTCAGCTGCTTGTCTGTGCTTCTGTTGCCTGGGGATGGATGGTTGCTCCCCAGCCTCTGTTGCTGGGGGTATATTTTGACTCTTAAGGGCTGCTATTATGGGGGATGGTGCTGGGCTCCCCGCTGTCCGTGGCTTCCATGACCAGCACCTTGGAAGCTCCACTATTGTGCACAGGTCTGTGTTGACACATTGTCCTATAGTGCCAGGTGCACTGGTGGGCTCAGGTTGCTGGGCCCTAGCCACTCCCACTGCCTCCTCCCAGGGAAGACCCAGGATCTTCCAAAATGGTGGGATCTCCCCTTGGCGCAGGAAGAAGTGCCCTGAAGAGCCACTTACCCAGGTAGCTTGCTGCTCCATTCCACAGCACAGAAACCCTCTGCTCCACATCTCTGCACTGCTCAGATTTGGTCTTCCACCTTCAAGTCCACTCACATGCTCTCAGACACTAGCTCACTCTCTCACTCACTCACCTCCCTCTGGTCCTGCCTGCTGCCATCTGCGTCTAGACAGTTTTAAATGTCATGTCCAGTGGTACTTTGTACATTCACATTGCCGTGTATCTATCACCACCATCCATATCCAGAACACTTTTCACCTTGCAACAATGAAACTCTTTATATCCCAATTATACATTACCTTCTTCCCTCTTTCCCAAACCCATAGCAACCACTACTTTACATTATTTCAATGTGACTACTTTTGGGGCCTTGTATAACTGAAATTATACAGCATTTATCATTTCAAGACTGGCTATAATTGATTGAGGAGATGTTAGATATAATGAGAGATAGAATTATCAGCTAAATTGGAAATTATACATCCCAGTTGTCCTAGGAATGTACCAGTTGATAACTGCTTATTCAAACTCAGTATTACTACCATCCCATTTCTATTTCAAAATATTCTTGTTTAAACAAGACATTAAATAATCACCCTCTTTTCTCAAGAATTTGACCAAGATCACAAACAAGCAAAGATATGGAAAAATAAAGAAGAATCATTGGAAACATGTACAAAAAATAAATAACAAGAAAGAGAGAGCTATGGGTTTGTATGTTTGTTTGTTTTATAATAATAGAAACAAGACTGCTCATGACCAAGAGTTCTGGGTAATACATAAGAAAAGTGATAAAGGTATACTCATGTACTATATATAATCTTGGAGGGGCTATGACTTAAGGAGAGAGTCCAAAGTAATCTTCTAATTCCATTACAGCTGCGCTAAAATGAAAAATAGTGTAAACAGAAAGCAGAATGACAAATAGGTACATATACACTATATGACTTCAGATTGCACTTGTTTGATTTTGCTGCTTTATCCAGGCCTGTGAGCCAAAGATAATACCACAAGTATTGAGAGTAGACTATTCTTCAGATCAACCTCCATAGGGCACTCTTGATGTCTCTGTTCCTCAGGCTGTAGATGAAAGGGTTCAACATGGGGGTGACCACAGTGTACATCACCGAGGCCACTGCATCCTTCCTCAGGGAAGATGAGACAGCTGAACTGAGGTACACCCCAAGGCCTGTTCCATAAAATAAGCAAACTACTGACAAATGAGAACCACAGGTGGAGAAGGCTTTATATTTTGAAACTGATGATGGGATCCTCGCAATGGAGGAAACAATTTTATAGTAAGAGAAAAGGATCCCTGAGAGTGGAACACCAGCAACTATGGCACCAACAAAATAGATCAATATGTTATTGGTAGAGGTGTCTGAACAGGCAAGGTTGAGGAGCTGAGAAGGGTCACAAAAGAAATGAGGGATTTCCACATCTGCACAGAAGGTAAGTTGTGACACCATCAAGTAGTGCAGCTGGGAGTCCAAAAAGCTGAAGAAAAATGACAGCAGAACCAACAAGCCACAGGTACGGGGGTTCATGATGACCAGGTAGTGTAGGGGCTGACAAATGGCCACCAACCGGTCATAGGCCATCACAGCCAGAAGTAGACTGTCCAAACATCCAAAAAGAATAAAAAACGTAACCTGAGTTAGGCATTCTGCATTGGTGATGGATTTGCTGGATGTCTGGAGGTTCACCAGCATCTTGGGAACTGTAGTGGTGCTGAAGATGATGTCAGTTAAAGACAAATTACAAAGGAAGAAGTACATAGGTGTGTGGAGGTGAGAGTCAGAGACGACAGCCAGGATAATGAGTAGGTTCGCAATCATGATCACCAGGTACAAGGACAGGAACACCGCAAACAGAAGAGGCTGCATTTCTGGATCATCTGAGAGTCCCAGGAGCAAGAATTCTGAGTAACCTGTTTGATTCTGTGGTTCTGTGCAGATAGAACATGTTTGTTTTTTTAAAAGAGTGTTTTAAATAAATAAAACAGTGTTGAGGTGGCCATATTTTAAATTCAGCAATTCACAAATAATGTATTTAGACTTCAGGACTATACACACTGCCTGTATACCTCAGCAACATTTCTGAGTTGTTAACTCTTTTTAGAATTTTTTCTTATGCCTGTGCTATTCACCTGATTCTATATACACCTACTTTAGAGACACTGGTCAAAGAATATAAAAGATGAGAGGACATTTTGAGATAATAAATTCATGAACACAGTAAAATATCAGCCTTCTATTTTTGAAGGAAAAATATAAAATGAGAAATATTCGTTTCAAAAAAAAATTAATCATTCTAATTGAAAGACTTTAAGAGCCGGGCAAGTGTGGCGTAGTGGATTGAACATCGTTCCACGGACTGAGAGGTCGTGGTTCCATTACAAGTCAGGGCACATGCCCGGGTTTCCAGCTTGATCCCCAATAGGGGACAGGGAGTACAGGAGGGAGCCACTTTATTGTTCTCTCTCACATCAATGTTTCTGTATGTCTCTCTGCCTTCTCCTCTCTATAAAAAATCAATAAAAACACAATAAAGATAAATAAATAAATAAATAAATAAATAAATAAATAAATAAATAAATAACAGACAGTAAGAAGCAGTGGATGTTCTTTATCTCACACAAATAAAATAAAAGAAATTCCCTTTAAATGGAATGTAGTCTAGAAGAGCTAAAATCACATTACCTGTATTCTAACTTAAAATAAAATGTTCACAAACTGACAACATTTTTCTATGTCAATGGTCTTTAAGGCTTTTTAACTTTATTTAGGTTTATAACATCCAGCCTACACGTAGACAAGTGCTCACTCATATGTGTGGGTTTTCTGTTCAAATTTCCTTCAAATACAACTCAAATATACAATAATATTTGGCCATGGTAGACTTCACATTTTGTAAAAGATGTTTTTGTTAAGAGCACAAAATCATACAGCATCACTGATCCTGAAGATGGTATTAATTTACAGTGCACCTGTGATTAATAATGAATTTTCATGAATACTCTGCATTCATTTTCTTTGTTGAATGGTTATTTTCTATCAGTGATACACAATCTCAAAAAAATCTGAGATTGAGTTTGCACTTTATTATTTTAGATTGTAGAGTATTGGTAAAACTTCTTTTAAATTTATCTCTAAACACAAACATTTGTAAAGGGTTGATTTCTCAACACCAATCCTCCAATGAACAGTTGAGAAACTTAGAACCCAAACCATGTCTCAAATATTAAGTTGGCCTTCTTATGCCAGCTTAAGAGTTCTTCAAATCAGTTCTTCTTTGCAGAGAGATTGTTTCCCCTAAATTCAATCCCCTGAAGACAACTCAGGCCATTTCTTTTGACAGTTAAAGCTTCTTCCATATTTGACATTACCTGTCTGTGCTTCTCTTTATTTTAATTAACAAGCCTTGGAATGTTCCTCAATTAATCAGAAACCTCTTCCCAGGAGGTCAGGAATATTTTTAGTGTTAAAACTGTCATTAAACTCTTATAAGATGGTGGTGGGCAGGACTGGAGGGAGGGTGAGTGTGTGAGAGAGTGAGCTAGTTTGTGAGAGAGTGTGAGTGGACGTGAAGGTGGATGACCAAACTCCTGCAGTGCAGAGACATGAAGCAAAAGGTTCCTGTGCTGTGGATGGAGCAGCTGGCTACTGCTAAAAGCAGTTCTTTAGGGTGCTTCACCCTATGAGGTGGGGAGGTCCCACCATTTTGGAAGATCCCAGGTCTTCCATGGGAGGAGGCAGTGGGAACTGCTAGGGCCCAGCAACCTGAGCCCACCAGTGCACCTGGCACCATCAGACCAGTAGACACTCTGTGTCAATGCAGACCAGTGCACAGTAGTGGAGCTGCCAAGGTGCCACTTGCAGAAGCCCTGGAAAACCAGGAGCCCAGCACCATCCCCCACAGTAGCAGTCCAATCAGGGTCAAGATATACCCTCAGGAGCAGAGGATGGGGAGCATACTTCCATCCCCAGGCAACAGGAGCACAAACCAGCAGCTGAGACCCATCCCTAAAACATACATCAAAAGCTGAGCAGGAGTTGAGCCCCACGGGGCAGTAGCACTACCCAGCCACCAGTGATGGGACCTGGGGCTCCACAGAGGTCTGTGCAGTCCAGCAGCTCACAAGAGTGGTGGGAAGACGGAGCCTGAGAGGGACTTGTGCGATCCAGCTGCCTATGGGTCCTGCAGGGTGCTGGGGCACCAGAGAGGCCTGTGCAACCCAGCTGCACACAAGATAGGCTTAGAATATGTGAAAATGGAGGCAGAGTGAATGGAAGCTATACTGATGATTTCCCAGGACCAAACAGGAATTACAAATTAAATAAAGACAAATCCTTGGGAAAAAGCAATGGAAAAGCAGAGGAACAGGACATATAACCAAGGACACTGGTAAAATCTGCAGAGGCAGGAGAGGGTGGCAAGCTGAGATCCTAAGGACAGTGGCAATCTTAGCTGTGAGCAGCGCCCTTGGGAAATAAAGACCAAGCCTGTTCCACAGCCCAGAGAGCCAGGACAGAGTGCTAAAACAGCTACAACCACTCACCTGGGGGCTACGGCAGAGGAAGGGCAGACAGGGCTGGAATTCTGTGGAGACACCGATTATTTGGAGGGCACTCAGGGTTTTGCTGAGTTGTGGCCACAAAGGATGGTGGCCAGTGCGCTCCTTCCCCAAGCTGTGATGAAAAGCAGCAAGCACCGCCCTCAGAGATTAAGTCTTTCCCAGGTGAAGCAAAGAAATAAAAATTGAGGCTCATTAAAAACCAGCATCTATCCCACCCTATGGAAATCCTCTTATGCAGAACACCAGGGCTACATCCCAAGGCACTGAGTAACTGAGACTAATAGCCACCAGAAAGAAGCTACAGGATAACTGAACCTTTCCTGGGCTTGCAAGTCTACCCAGGAAAGTAAGACTTGACAGGGGTGTTTAACGTCGGCCCACCCAAGCTAATACAAACCCAGTAGAATAAGCCACAAACAGTAGAACACCAACACCCAAAGGGAATATTTTGCAAGTTCCAAAACCCACTGAGATAGCCAAAATGGTGAAGCAAATAAACTAATTACAAATGATAGTAAAAGAGACCTCTACTGAAGATGACATCAATGAAATGCAACTAAGCAAATAATCAGAGGTGCAGTTCAGAGCCATGATCTTGAGGAAGTTCAACAGCATAAGTAAGGACATCAGCACCATGAGTAAAGCTATAGAAATATTGAAAACCAACCAAGTGGAAATGAAGAACAACATAGCAGAAATAAACAATACATTGAAAGGACTAAACAGCAGAGTAGAAGAAGCTGAGGACCAGATCAGTGAATTAGAAGAGAGGGTAGAAAAAATCAACCAATCAGAAAACCAAAAGGAAAAAAAACAATTAAAAAAGAGGAAGATTGTTTAAGAGAACTGTGGGACAACTGGAAACGTAATAACATTTGCATCATAGGAGTCCCCAAAGAGGAAGAAAATGAGTAAGGGTTACAGAATATATTTGAAGAAATAGTGACAGAAAACTTTCCTAACTTGGTGAAGGAATAAGTCATTCAACTTCTAGAAGCACAGAGAGCCCCAAGTAAGAAGAACCCAAACAGGCCCACACCAAGACACATAGTAATTAACATGCCAAAAATTAAAGACAAAGAGAGAATCCTAAAGGTAGCTAGAGATAAGCAACAGGTTACTTACAAAAAAACAAACAAACAAAACATAAGGTTCTCAAGTCACTTCTCAACAGAAACAATACAGACCAAAAGGGAGTGGCTAGAAGTAATCAAGGTCATGAAAAACAAGAATCTGAATCCAAGACTACTCTACCCAGCAAGGCTATCATTCAAATTGGAAGGTCAAATAAAGAGCTATCCAGACAAAAAAACGCAAAGGAAATATATTAACACCAAAGCAGCACTGCAAGATATGCTAAAAGGACTACTGTAATTAGTAGAATAAATAGAAAGAAAAATATAACCATACTAAACAAAAATGGCAATAAATAAGTACATATAAATTATCACTTTAAATGTGAATGGATTGAATGCTCTGATATACAGACACAGAGTAGCTAACGGGATAAGAAAGCATGACTCACTTACATGTTGTTTACAAGAGACCCACCTCACAACAAAAGACTCACATAGGTTGAGTCTTTTTTCCATCAAGGAAAAAAATCTTTCAAGCAAACAGAAAGCAAAAAAATGCTGGGGTAGCAATACTCATATCTGATAAAGTAGATTTAAAAATGAAGACCATAACTAGAGACAGAGAAGGCCACTACATAATATTGAAAGGATCTATCCAACAGGAGAATATAAGCTTAGTAAACATATATGCACCCTATATAGGAGCACCAACGTATATTAAAAATCTTCTGGAGGACTTCAAAGGAGAAATAGACAGCAATACAGTCATAGCAGAGTACTTCGACACCCTGCTGACATCACTGAATAGATCTTCTAGACAAAAAATTAACAAGGAAACAGACTCTAAATGAAGCGCTACATCAAATGGATTTAAATTATATCTACAGAGAACTACACCCCAAAACTACAGAATTCACATTCTTCTCAAGTGCACATGCGACATTCTCAAAGATAGACCACGTGGTAGGACACAAACTAAGTCTCTACAAGTTCAAGAAGACAGAAATCATATCAAGCATCTTTTCAGATCACAATGGCATGCAACTAGAAAATAATTGCAAGAAGAACATGCAAAGACATTCGAACACATGGAGGCTAAATAGCATGTTATTGAACAATGAATGGGTAACCACGGAGATCAAGGAAGAAATTTAAAAGTTCCTAGAAATAATGAAAATGAACACACAATAACACAAGATCTATGGAATGCAGCAAAAGCAGTTCTGAGAGGGAAGTTCATAGCACTACAGGCCTACCTCAAGAAGCAAGAAAAATTTCTAACAGAATGTCTAACCTCACAATTTAAATAATTGCAAAGCAAACAAAAGGAAAACCCTAGAGCAAGTATAAGGAAGGAAATAGTAAAGAACAGAGCAGAAATAAATGACATAGAGACCAAAAAAAAAAAAAAAAAACAATTTAAAGGACCAATGAAACAAAGAGCTATTTCATTGTAAAGATAAACAAGATTGATGGACCCTTAGCTAGACTCACCAAGAAACAAAGAGAGAGGAACCAAATACACAAAATCAGAAATGAAAGAGGAGAAATAATAACTGACACCACAGAAATACAAGGAATTGTTAAAAAATATTATGAATAATTATACGGCAAAAAATTTGACAGTCTAAGTGAAATGAACCAATTTCTAGAAACACATAGTCTCCCAAAACTGAACTGAAAGAGATAGAAAACTTTTACGGACCAATGACAACAGAAGAAATTGAAGATGTAATCAAGACTCTCCCAGCAAACAAGAGCCCAGGCCCGGATAGCTTCATGGGGGAATTTTACTGAACATTCAAAGAAGAACTAATATCCATTCTCTTCAAACTATTTCAAAAAATTCCAGAAGAAGGATCAATATCACTGATGAACATAGATGCCAAAATCCTGAACAAAATGCTAGCAATTTGAATCCAGAAATACATCAAAAAAATGATTCACCATGACCAAGTGGGTTTCATCCCAGGGATGCATGGCTAGTACAATATTCGCAAATCAATAAATGTGATACATCACATAAGCAAAATGAAAGTTAAAATTATAAGATCATATCAATAGATGCTGAAAGAGCATTTGACAAAAATCCAGCATCCATGTATAATAAAAATGCTTAGCAATCTGGGAATAGATGGATCATATCTCAACAAAATAAAGGCCATATATGAAAGACCTACAGCCAACATCATACTCAATGGGCAAAAATTAAAAGCATTTCATTTAAGAGCAAGAACAGGACAAGGATGCCCACTTTTGCCACTCTTATTTAACATAGTATTGGAAGTCTTAGCCACAGCAATCAGACAGGAAGGAAAAATAAAAGGGATCCAAATGAAAAAGGAAGAAGTGAAACTGTCATTATTTGCAGATGACATGATACGTAAAAAACACCAAAGACTCCATCAAACATTTATTAGACTTAATAAATAAATTTTGCAATGTAGCTCGATACAAAATTAACGTCAAGTAATCGATGGCATTCTTATACACCAATGATGAACTCACAGAAAGAGAAACTAAAAAAACAATCCCATTTACAATCGCAGCAAAAAAGTTAAGATACTTAGGAATAAACTTAACCAAAGAAATAAAGGATCTATCTGCAGAAAACTACAGGTCATTGAAAAAAAGAAATAGAGGAAGATATATAAAAAGTGGAAGCTCATACCTTGTTCATAGATTGGAAGAATGAACATTATTAAAATGTCCATTCTACCCAAAGCAATCTATAGATTCAATGTAATTCCCATCAAAATGCCAATGACATACTTCACAGGACTAGAACAAATACTTCAAAAGTTCATATGGAACCAAAAAAGACCTCTAATAGCCACAGCAATCTTGAAAAAGAAGAACAAAGTTGGAGGGATCATGTTACCAGATTTCAGGTTATACTACAAAGCCACTGTAATGAAAACAGCCTGGTACTGGAACAAGAACGGGCATATAGACCAATGGATCAGAACCCAGAACCCAGAAATAAACCCAATGCAATATGCTCAATTAATATTTGACAATGGTGGCAAAAGCATACAGTGGAGTAAAGAGAGCCTCTTTAATAAATGGTGTTGGGAAAATTGGACAACTACATGCAAAAAAAAAATGAAACTAGATCATCAACTTACACCATACACAAAAATAAACTCAAAATGGATAAAAGACTTAAATGTGACTCATGAATCCATAAAAATCCTAGGAGAAAATGAAGGCAACAAAATTTCAGACATCATATGCAGCAGAATTTTCACTAATACATCACCTAAGGCAACAAAAACTAAGGAGAAAATGAACACGTGGGACTACATCAAACTCAAAAGCTTCTGCACAGCAAAAGATACAATCATAAAAATGGAAAGGCAACCCACTTTATGTGAGAGTATAATTGCCAAAGATACATCAGATAAGGGGTTAATTTCCAATATATAGAGAGTGCTCATACAACTCCACAAAGGAAGACAAAGAACCCAATTTAAAAATGGGCAGAGGAACTAAATAGACACCTCTCCAAACAGGATATACAAATGGCTAAGAGACATATGAAGAAATGCTCAACATCACTAATCATCAGAGAGATGCAAATTTAAAGAACTATTAGGTATCACCTCACACCTGTCAGAATGGCCGCCATCAACAAATCATCAAGCAACAAGTGTTGGCAAGGGTGTGGAGAAAAGTGGATTCTAGTACACTGCTGGTAGTAATGCAGACTGGTGCATCCATTATGGAAAACAATATGGTGTTACCTCAAAAAATTAAATATTGAACTGCCATTTGACCTAGGAATATACCCTAAGAAGCCTGAAACATGAATCAGAAAGAATATATGTACCCCCATGTTTGTATCAGCACTATTTACAATTGCTAAGATCTGGAAACAGCCCAAATGTCCATCAGTAGACGAATGGACAAAAAAGCTGTGGTACATATACACAATGGAGTACTATGCAGCTGTAAGAAAGAAAGATCTCTTATTCCTTGAGACGACATGGAGGTACCTGGAAAGTACTATCCTAAGCGAAACAAGCCAAACAGAGAAAGACAAGCATTATATGATCTCACTTATTTGTGGAATATAATGAACATAAGAGTCTGAGGAATGGGGTAGTCCCATAGACCAGGAAATGTGGTACAGACTGACAATCCCCAGAAGAAAGGGTAGTGGGGGAGAGATAAACCACAGAACTTATGTGAATGTATGCATGAAAAATGGACATGGACAACAAAGCTGGGGATACGGCTGGGAGGGATGATGATGGGGGAATCAGTGGGGGAAACAAGAGAAACATCTGTAACAAAAATTAATTAATTAATTTTTAAAAATCTGAAGTTGAGTTCACACTTTACTGTTTCGGTTCATAGTGGATTGGTAAATATTTTAAATTTGTCTCTAATCACAAACATTTGTGGAGGGATGATTTCTCTTCAAAACCCACACTCCAATGACCTGTTGAGAAATTTAGGACCAATGCCAGGCTGCAAACCATAAGTTGATCTTCTTGCACCAGCTTAAGATTCTTCAAGTCAATTCTTCCTTACAGAGAGATTGTGTTTCTCCTAAATTCAGCCCCCTGAAGACAAATCAGTTCATTTCTCTTGACAGGTCAAAACATGATTTAATTACTGAAGTATTACTTTTGAAAATATTTATTCATTTCTGTGACCTGCTAGATTCCTATATATATAGCTGATCATTTCCATTTTGTAACTTTATGTACACTATATCATAATCAACTATTTTTGCATAAAAATTATGAAATTTGGGAAAAATAAAACAGAAAAGAACAAAGACTTCTATACAAACACCTAAGAAGTTTACTCATCTATAAAATGGGAATATAAGCTAACCTGATATTATAAGTTTGTTATGAGAAATAAAATTAAATTATAACTATAAAATACTTAAACAGTGGTTTTCAATGCTAGTTGATCATTAAAATTAACTATCCATCTTTTAAAATTTAATAATGGGCTAGCCATACCCTAGAAACAATTAAATCAGAATTTCTATACATAAGTCCTTTGGGAATATTAACATATAGTCAGTGTAGAAAACAATTGCTGGCTATTAATAAGTGGTGTACTCATGTTATCAATTATTATCAATACCATTTACACACTACCCACATTAAAACATAAGTATTTCATAATACATGCTGTATAACTCATATTAATTACTGATAAAAATAGACAGTATTCCTATTTCTGCATGATCTTTCTCTGCTCTTCAACTGTCCAAAGGTAAACACTGTCGTGAATATGGTGGACACATATTTTTCAGTGTTTTTATACTATTAAGATTTAGTTATGTATGCATAATCAGTTTTCTTGAAAACTTACCTAAATACTCTCACACTACATATACTATTCCATGAGTTGCCTTTAAAGTCTCTCTGTGAAATACATACATCTATTTCAGCACTTTAAATGATGCTTAGTATTAAACGAGGGATAAATTTCACTTTATTTTTCAGTGTTTTATTATGACAGCACTAAGGAAATTCATATGTCTCTCTCCATATCACACAAGTGAGAATTTTCTCAAGATATATGCATGAAAGATCACTGTTTGTGTTGCTAAAATTGATACATGTGCAATTTTACTATTTTTTACATATACTTGTTTTCCCAATAGAAAAATCAGACAAAATCAACTGCATGCTCTCATTGCCAAGGTATAAACTTAGAAAGTTTCCTGAAGTGTGTCTAGCAATAATCTTTTCATGGTAGAGCCACATAAAAATGCCCATCTTGTATAGGGACTGATGTTTTCATCCTTGGGTTTACAAAATGTGCTGAAAATGCAAACTATTCAGAGAAAAACCCATGATCCACAACATTCATGCAATAAAGTTCCCTGCAAGTCTTTTGGTCCATTTTGCTAATTCACAGATGATCTCACCGAACACGAAGACAACTAATGGGTGATTATGCCCCTGTTCTAAAAGAAACAATCATTGTGCTGCAGTGGAGGGGACAGAGCCCCAGGGTGGGAATCAGGAGACCTATGTCTGAGTCCCACAGCTTTCACCCACTAATGTGAAGTGTGTGTGAATCTTTCCACCTCTCTGTGCTGGTGTCTCTTTCATGGAAATGGAAGAATGATACCCATCTCGGGGATTTGTGTGGCACCTAACACAGGTTTGTCTTTAATAAATATTCAGTGATGGTTTTTAAATCACATTGAAATAGTGAGTTTGTTGATGAACAACAATCTCAAGAAAGGTTTAAGGACATTTTATTCTATTACATGGCAGAGAGAGGTAGGAACCTATGATTTCCTGGATGATTCATTCATGGAATGAGTGGAAATCCTGAAATGTGTCTCAGTCCAAACAGTAAGATTTACTTCCCTCTCTTTTTTATTGCTTCATTCTTATGAAAATCTCCACAACTTTTCTTTACATTCAAAGGTTGTAGATGCTATTAACTGGAAAATGGTAGGTTTCTTTAAAAATCTGTTACCTAGACACATACAAGCACAGTTTTGTCTTCTGTCTAGTCCCAGGAGACAGTGCTGGAAGGGGGAAAGTACAGGAAAGAAACACTGTGCCTGTGGTAGCCATGTGGCCCACGTTCTGTTTCTGAGATCCAAGGAAGGGTCTATTCAGTATTTAGACTCTCAGAGATTGTTGTGGTTCTCTGCCAAGCAGAGTATAGGCCCTGGGGGATCAGAAAGGAATGAGACTCAATTGTTTCTCTCCAGGTAATCAGAATCTACCTGAATAAGGACAAAATACCTAAAACTTCCCATATTGATACTCTCCCATCTGTTTGTCACAATCTCCTGTTTGTCCTAATGATGAAAAAATAAGCTCCTAACAGTCTCTTCTCCATCCTACATCTCAACAGTACTCACTGCACTCTCCTCTCTCTGCTGGAGTATGACCAAGGAGTGGGAATCCACTGTTCCTGTCCTTCCTGGCAAGCAATGCAGGTTCAGGTTCTGTCCTCAGGACTGGCAGTATGGCAGAGTCAGTCATGGTCCTCCTGATGCAGTGGTTCTGAGAGGAGAAGACTCAGATGTGAAGACCACTGGACTGAGCAATGGAACCTGAAGGGCTGGAGGCACAAGCTGATTATGTATTCTTGCTTGGCCTTGAGAGCTCAATGCACAGAGCTCATAATTAGCCAAAAAGTTCTGTGTTATCTCAATCTCTCTAAGGATGCTATTATTAATACAAGAGGAAAAGGGAATGTAGTTGTTAAGCTTTTGGGCCCTTTCTTTTCTCAGGAGGGAGTTCCCTTGTACTCCTAGCTACAAGTTCCAATAATTCTATAAATGAAAGCAACATTTTTTTCAATTAGAAAAAAGCAATGTGTGACTTGTATGTTTGCACATTCATTGAACGGATGATACTGTGTCAGGATAATTATGTTTTCTATACCAAGAATATGGTATAATTTATATTTTCTCTTAAGAATCATGTCCCTAAAAAGAAACTTCTTTTCTTTCTGTACTACTGTTTTGGGGCTTTGTCTTAAGAGATGTGGTTTTCTTTTTAGTTTGAAAGACAGCCCGAGTTTGGCTCTTTCTGTAGAATTTTTGTATATTGTTACATTAGACAACAATCTATTTTGATAACCAAGTTGACAGTTTTCTTAAATCCTACAGGGAATTTCATTGATTATCTATATTCTAAATGTGGAATTGCAGTCATCTCAAGTCTTTAGTTTCAATTGAATTTAATCGGGTGGCATTGGTTAACAAAATTGTATTTGTTTCAGGTGTACAATTCTATAATACATCGTCTGTATATTGTATTCTGTGTTCACCACCCCAGGTAAAGTCTCCTTCCATCACCATTTATCCCAGGACCCTTTACCATACCCTTCTACCTTCCCCAATCCCCTCCCTGTTAATTACCATTCTATTGACTGTGTCTGAGGTTTATTTATATATATGTATATATATTTTTTGCTTAAACCCTTCACCTTTTTCACCCAGCCCCCCAATGTCCTTTTCCACTGACAGCTGTCAGTCTGTTCTCAGGATCTATGAGTCTGTTTCCATTTTGTTTGTTATTTTATTTTGCTCACTAGACTTCACATATAAGCAAAATAATATAGCACTTTTCTTTCTCTGACTGACCTATTTCACTTAGCATAATATCCTCTAGGTAAAAATATATGCAATAATAAAAACAAAATAAAGTAAAAAAATGTATTTTTATAATCAATTTATTTTTGTGACAGATGTTTCTCCTTTTTCCCCCATTGACACCCTCCTCCAGACAGCCCCCTCTCCTGCATCATCTCCAGCATGGTTGTCTATGTACATGGTTAAGCATATATGCACATAAGTTCTATTGTTTATTTCTTCCCTCCCCCATCCCCCTCTGACCCCATTTTCTTAAGTTTTTCAATTGGGACCCTACTTCTATGTCTCTGGGCCTATTTTCTTTATCAGTTTGTTTTGTTGATTTTATTCCACAAATAAGTGAGATTATGTGATATTTTTCATTCTCTGATTGGCTGGTTTTGCTTAAAATAATATGCTGCAGGTCCCTTCACGTGGTCTCAAAGGATAAGAGATCTTTCTTTCTTACAGCTGCATAGTATTCCATTGCATATATGTACCACAGCGTTTTTATTTACTCATCTATTGATGGAAACTTAGCCTGTTTCCAGATCGTAGCAATTGTAAATAGTGCTACTATGAACATAGGAGTACATATACTATTTCTGATTGGAGTTTCAGGGTTCTTAGGATATATTCCTAAAATTGGTATCACTGGGTCAAATGGCAGTTCAATTTCTAATTTCTGAGGTAACACCATATGGTTTTCCACAGCAGCTGCACCAGTCTGCATTCCTGCCAGCAGTGTACTAGAGTCCCCTTTTCTCCACACCTTGCCATCACTTGATGTTTGATTTGTTAATGGCAGCCATTCTGACAGGTGTGAGGTGATACCTCATAGTTGTTTTAATTTACATCTCTCTGATGATTAGTGATGTTAAAGATTATTTCATATGTCCCTTGGCCATTTGTATGTCCTGTCAGAGAGGGACCTATGTAGGTCCTCTGTCCATTTTGTAATTGAGTTTTTTGTCTCCTTTTGTGTAGTGGTATAAGCACTCTATATTTAGGAAGCTAGTCCTTTATTATCATTGGGAATTATGCTGTCCCATATAGTTGGTTCCCTTTCCATTTTGATAGTTGTTTCATTTGCTGTGCAGAAGCTTTTGAGTTTGACGTAGTCCATGTGTTCATTTTCTCCTTTGTTTCTGTTGCCTTAGGTGATGTGTCAGGGAAAATTCTGCGGCGTATGATGTCTGAAATTTTGTTGCCTACAGTTTCTTCTAGGATTTTTATGGATTCATGAGTCACATTTAAGTCTTTTATCCATTTTGAGTTTATTTTTGTGTATGGTGTAAGTTGATGGTCTAGTTTCACTTTTTTACATGTACCTGTCCAATTTTCCCAACACCATTTATTAGAGGTTGTCTTTATTCCACTGTATGCTTTACCATCTTTGTCAAATATTAATTGAGCATATGGCCTTGGGTCCATTTCGGGGTTCTCTGTTCTGATCCACTGGTCTATATGCCTATTCTTGTTCCAGTACCAGGCTGTTTTGATTACAGTGGCTTTGTAGTATAAATTGACATATGGTAATGTG